>NC_138552.1:24357641-24864993 GCF_964273705.1 Natrix helvetica | reverse complement strand
AATTCCACCTGTGGGATAATACCCTTAATAGGTTCTTATGGCACAGGTTAGTCTCCCACATTTTAAAAACATCCTGCCTTTTGAACAATATAAATAATAATTATGTTTTCAGAAGATTTGCCATTTTAAAAAGTCAGATTAAAGTTAGAAACATTGCAACCTTTGCCATAGCTACTTCTTGTTTCTGAATCATCACACATTTACTGGCTGTTGTTTCTTCATTGTACTTATTGTGTGTGTCCTCTTATTTTGCACTGGGCTTGCTGCAGTTCACCTAATGAAACTATCCAGAGGTCAAAACAATCATTTTAAAGCACCAGGCTAGAAACCAGGAGCCTGGGAGTTCTAGTCCTGTTTTAAGCATGAAAGCCAGCTGGGTGACTTTGGGCCAGTCATTCTGTCTCAACCCAACCAAGCTCACAGGGTTGTTGTTATGGAGAAAATAGGAGGAAGGAGGATTAGGTATGTTTGTTGCCTTGAGTTATTTATAATATTTTTTAAAAAAATAACAAAAAGGTAAAAAATAAACGAATGAAAAATAAAAATGAGACACTGCCCCTTTTTACTTCTCCTCGCACATATGTGTTACTCATTCCTGACTCTAGGGGGCGATGCTCATCTCCGTTTCAAAGCTGAAGAGCCAGCTATCCGAAGACGTCTCCCTGGTCATGTGGTTGGCATGACTAAATGCCAAAGATGCATGGAATGCTTTTACCTTCCCACTAAAGGCGGTCCCTATTTTTCTACTTGCATTTTTACATGCGTTCAAACTGCTGGGTTGGCAGAAGCTGGGACAAGTAACGGGAGCCCACTCCGTTACGCGGCACTAGGGATTCGAACTGCCGACCTTTTGATCGACATGCTCAGTGTCTTAGCCACTGAGCCACCATGTCCCTTTTTACTGTGCATATATACAAATTGTGTGCCTTCAATCACATGGTTGTAGCTGTAATCTTGACTTTTGACCCTCTGCAGCTCACCGTGAATGATCTGATGAGACTAAACCTTTGATTGCCTAAATCACAGTTTATATCATTGCCTCCATTTCTGGTTTATGGGGCAACGATTACCTCCCATAAAAGGAAGGCGTCTTCCTGTCTCCAAACACTTTCCATGCCAATCATTACTTGGATTGTTTGTTGTTTTACCAAAAATATGTAACATCAGGAGCCTTTTATTTTAAGCAAAGGATCCCGGTACGAATGATGTTTTGCTTGAAATCTAGAATTCCAAAAGGCTTAGAAATAAGCTTTCCTATTCAAAAGAAGAAATAATACCGTAAAAATAGACCCAGCCCTAACCATTAGAATTAAAGTGGTGTGAAACATGCAAAGTGTCTGTAAAGAAATGAGCTGTGTTGTTTAGGAAATGGACTGTGCTGTCCTGCTGATTATGTTTTTATAATTTCTATACTCTTTCATGGTTTTGGTGTTGGTCATGTCTTTTGGTTATTTGGGATCGGGTATTCCCCCCCCTTTTCTCTGTGTATTTTGAACTTTGTGCGCGTGCAACTTAAGCCGCTCCAAACTCAGTTGCAGAAAATATGTCTTCAGCAAGAGTGGTCAATGTCTGGAATTCACTACCTGACTGTGGTTTAATCCCTAAACTCCCACAACTTTAACCTTAGACTGTCTATTGTTGACCTCACCCCATTCCTAAGAGGTCTGTAAGGGGAGTGTACCAGCGCACCAATGTTCTACCGTCCCTGTCCTACTGTCTCCACTTATTTGTATCCATTCCCTGTATTCATAATCACGTTTATGCTTATATCTGTTATCTTATACATGCTTGACAAAATAAATAAATAAATATAATAATTAAAATAAATAAATATAATAATTAAAATAAATAAATAATAAACACAATAATTAAAATAAATAAATAATAAATAAAATCATTAAAATAAATAAATAAATAATAAATAAAATCATTAAAGTAAATAAATGATAAATAAAACTTAAGCCGCCCATATTGGTTGAGAGGGGCAGCTGTATAAATTGTACAAATAAAATAAATAAATAAACCGTGTGTGTGTGTGTGGAGGGGGGGGGGAAGCGTCGTCTTCCTTGCCGACAATCGTGGACCAAAAATCACGCGCCAGTTGGCTTACGAGTCCAACTTTCCCAGTTCTGACGACTTCACCGCTATTTAATGCCAGAAGATGCCCCGGCTAGGACCAAGTATGTGTTTGATCACTGAGCCGTTCCCCCCCCCACCCATCGATGGCCTCATTTCTCCCCGCTATGTGCATCCCCCCCCCCCTCCCAAGGCTTGTCAAGGTTTTGGGCCGCGGCCACCCTCACTGGCATTGACGGGAGCCGCGCATCTCCTGCAGTCTAGAGAGCGCCACGTTGGGGAAAGCCCCCCACCCTTCCCCGCGAAAGGGCTCGAGCGGAGCGTCCGATTTGCCGGCCTCAAAGACAGCAACTCATTCGCTGCCGGCCTCTCCTTTGACGTCAGGCTCCGGTTATTAGAGCCGCGCCACGGCAAGTGGCGCACCGAAACCCGAGAACCGGTTGCAGGAGCCGAGAAGGGCCGCCAGAGGCGCCTGCGGCATTTAAACTCCGCGCACAAGCTCGCTCGGAGGCTGCTTGCACCATGAGGGGCTCCGGCGCGATCGGGCTACAGCTGGTTCTGCTCCTGGCCCTTTGGGGTCCCGCGGAGGCTCAAACTTCAGGTACCCCGTTCCCTTCGCCCGCTCGTGGGTCCCCTTCTTTTCATCTGTCGCAGGGCGGTTGGAAGGCTCTGCCAGGCGGAGTCATCCTTGGGTCGCCTTCCAAGGGGACTTGCTAAGTCACCTTCGTAGAATCCACTCTCAGCAAAAGAGCGGGGAGAGGGGGGGGGAGAGGAAAAAAAGTATTGTCCCGGTACGAGCAATAAGGGAAAAAAGACGCTGAGCAGAACCGGTCTCCTACCTTTGCATTGGGGTTATTGGGGCATCCGACCTGCCTGCCTGGCGGCATCGGGACCCGACTCCCGCGCCCGTCCTCGCGGCCAATAGGTCCCCGGGAAACAGATTGGGGTTGTGGAGCATTAAAGATCATGAAGACTTTGTTGGGATTTATATAACGGTGCAAAAGAGATCGCCATAGTCCCCAAACCTCGCTGCCTCTAAATTATTTATTAGGGTGTTTTTTTTTTACTTGAATGAAGATTTCTCTCTGGGTGTATATGCGCGCGCGCGCCAATAAATGATGGTTAACAGTTGCTGAGGATGGAAGATGATGATCTCCAGGCACCATTTCCTGTGATTTTATCTTAGCAATGCTGTGATAATCACTGGCAACTAGTCTTAATAACTGCAGCTCTTACACAGCTCATTCCTTAATTTGTCCTTCCTTCCTTCCTTCCTTCCTTCCTTCCTTTCTTCCTTCCTTCCTTCCTCTCCCTCTCTCTCTCTCTCTCTCTCTCTCTTTCTTTCTTTCTTTCTTTCTTTCTTTCATCTTTCATTCTCCCCTCCCTCCCTCCCTCCTTCTCTCTCTCTTTTTCTTTCTCCTCTCCCCTCCCTCTGTTTCCTTCTTTCTTTCTTTCTTTCTTTCTTTCTTTCTTTCTTTCTTTCTTTCTTTCTTTCTTTCTTTCTCTTTCTTTTTTCCCTCCCTCTTTCTTTCTTTCTTTCTTTCTTTCTTTCTTTTTCTTTCTTTCTTTATCCCTCCCCTCCCTCCCTCCTTTTTTTTTCTTTCTTTCTTTCTCCTTTCCCCCTCCCTCCCTTTCTTTATTTTTTTCTCTTTTTTCTCTCTCTCTCTCTCTTTCTGACTTTTTCTCCCTCCTGCTTTCTTTTCTCTCCCTCTCCCTCTCTTTCTTTCTCTTTTTTCTCCCCTCCCCTTCCTTCTTCCTTCTTCCTTCCTTCCTTCCTTCCTTCCTTCCTTTCTTTCTTTCTTTCTTTCTTTCAGTTTAGAAGTTTGTTGAACATATTATTCCACAGTATATGTTCCCGTTGAAGAGAACATTCAATGCGCTAATGAAATGGACCCTAGTTTATCTCTGGTCCATAAAAGCTTATGTTCTGCAAATTTGTTGGTTTGTAGGGTTCCTCACTTTTACTATTCTAACGTCAGCATTGGGACAAAAAGCAAATGCATTCTGAAAACTCTTGACTACTGTATTTCTTGGTGCTTGTTGAAGAATGGTTGGCTGTGATCTTATCACACATTCCTTTTATGGGGCATACTTGTAGGAGAAACTCACAGCCTCTTGGATGAGAAACCAAAGTCTTAGAAATATAATGGATCAGTTGTGCGCATTTAGCTCCACAAAAAGAAAATTAAAAGGTGACATGATGTGAAAGTCATGGTTGATAAAACAAGCCAACAAATTTGGGGTGCTTGAAACTGGTGGGGAAAGGTGTGACTGAAACTTAGGAATTGACTTTTCTTCATAGAGTAAGCACCAAGATTCTGTATTTTCAAACTAGGGCAGAAGCAAGATAATATTTGAGATCTCTCCCCACTCAATAATTCTGTGACTGTATTGGGGATATTAGACAAAACCAAAATTCATATGGCAACACCCAGCTGACATTGGCTGATCTTGAAATAACCAACCAAGCAAATCTTAGTACTTGAATGATAAAAGATGAAGCTATCCCAGGGTTGTAGCTTAAGCTGGAAAATTAAAATTAATTGAAAGCTATTCCCATATTATTACTATAGAAACTACAGGAATTATCCACATTGTTCCTTAAAGTTAAGGCAGACTCCTCGTTTATAGAACAAAGGCTGGGATGGGCCTTAATCTTAGGACAAAAATTAATGTTTTCTGAGAATCTTTTCAACTCCTTCTAATCTTTTGAGAAGTCTTCATAATAAGTTCTGTTAAAAAGCAGATATGCTGCTTTGTTTCAGTTCAACTGCTGTGATGTAACCACAACCACAAAAACACAATGACCTGATTCTCACACTGTGTTAAACCTGGGCTTGCTTAAACATGATATATTGATTATCCCAATAAGAGATTACACTGAAAATCCCATGAAACGTGCTTTGGGCTAGTCATAGAAAGATTGAGTTCATATTTGGCTTATATCATAAAGTGTTTTGTTTAATAGTGGGATAGGATCTTATATTCTCTACACTCAAATATCTATGAGGTTAGTTGCCTTTAAAAACAGCTAATTGTACTGTATATTTATTAGTATTCTTTTGGCCCAAAACACATTTCAAAACCTTCTGTGTCTTTGAATGTTGCTTCATATCAAGCACACCCGCACTTACACAATTTCTGACATTTTGCTTTTCCTGTTCGTATCACAGCAAATCTCTTGGAAAGTGTCATCATCATTTCCATCTGAAAATGAATGGAGATAATGTTTCATTAAATTTTATGTTAAGTGATTAAAACAAAAAAAACTCCTTTTCAAGGAGCAACTCATTAATGTTTTTTAATTGCAAACACAATAATTATTTAAAATGTTCTTTTCATGATCTTTTTTAATAGTATATTTGATTACCATATTTTAAATCAATTTCGGCAAAACGATTTACAGGAAAATAAGCCAATTTTAAAAATTAAAACTCACACATAAAATTCAGGTTAAGTTTTTTAAACTAGAGTTAAGGTAAAGGTAAAAATTCCCCTTGCACATATGTGTTAGTCGTTCCGACTCTAGGGGGCGATGCACATCTCCATTTCAAAGCCAAAGAGCCAGCACTGTCTGAAGCCATTCTCCGTGGTCATGTGGCCGGCATGGCTAAAAGCTGAAGGCGCATAGAACGCTGTTACCTTCCCACCAAAGGTGGTTCCTATTTTTCTACTTGCATTTTACATGCTTTCAAACTGCTAGGTTGGCAGAAGCCGGGACAAGTAACAGGAGCTCACTCCATTACATGGCACTAGGGATTCAAACCGCCAAACTGCCAACCTTTCGATCAATAAGCTCAGTGTCTTAGCCACTGAGCCACCACGTCCCTAAACTAGAGTTATAATCATATAATTAAATCTTACCCAAAGCCTGGTGGTTTTGAGATAAAAATTGGGGGACCTCGAGTTCCATTTCTGCCTTAGGCACAAAGCCAACAGAGTGACCTTGGGCCAGTCATTCTCTCAGCGCTAGGAACCAGGTAATAGCAAACACCTTTGGACAATTTTGTCAAGAAAACTGCCAGGATTGTCTAGGCAGCCTCCAGGAATCAACAGTGACTCAAAAGCAATACAATACAATACAATAGTAGAGTTGGAAGGGACCTTGGAGGTCTTCTAGTCCAACCCCCTGCCTAGGCAGGAAACCCTATACCGTTTCAGACAGATGGCTATCCAACATCTTCTTAAAGACTTCCAGTGTTGGGGCATTCACAACTTCTGGAGGCAAGCTGTTCCACTGATTAATTGTTCTAACTGTCAGGAAGTTTCTCCTCAGTTCTAAGTTGCTTCTCTCCTTGATTAGTTTCCACCCATTACTTCTTGTTTTACCCTCAGGTGCCTTGGAGAATAGTTTGACTCCCTCTTCTTTGTGGCAACCCCTGAGATATTGGAACACTGCTATCATGTCTCCCCTAGTCCTTCTTTCTCTTAAGCTAGACATACCTAGTTCCTGCAACCGTTCTTCATATGTTTTAGTCTCCAGTCCCCTAATCATCTTTGTTGCTCTTCTCTGCACTCTTTCTAGAGTCTCCACATCTTTTTTACATCGTGGCGACCAGAACTGAATGCAGTATTCCAAGTGTGGCCTTACCAAGGCGTTATAAAGTGGTAGAAACAACAACAACCCCCCCCCCAACACAGACATACATACTTAGAAATAAGCACTGTGAAGCTCTTTAGGAGTTATTTCCGAATAGATATATATACTATGTGATCCTCTTGGTTTTAATTGGATTTAGACCTCATCCAATTCTGTAGTGGCCACATTTTTAGCTCTATTACCACTCAGAGAATTTGTATGTGACAAAAATTCTGGTGGAAATAAGATTGGTCAAGAAAGAATGTAGGGCAGTAATTCTATTTATACATTATTCTTTTTAAACAAGAGTCGGTAGCATTGATAGAATTCTTGACTACACCAAGTTCACATTGCCAATATTTATTCATTGCGAGATACATTTGATAAAAACGATGCTTCAGGATAGAAACAGTGTTAATCTCCCCAATCAGAATCAATGGCAGTTAAAGACAGGCAATTTTGATTTAACAATCTTCATTGGGTAGCAAGTTAATTTAGAATTTGCTGATCAATGTATAGCTAATACTGAATTATCAAATCCAGGTACACTTTAGACTGGGAAGACATTAATTAATATAAGAAAATGTTAAGGTGCAATTGAGTTAAGGAGAAAAAAATCCATGGGGGGGCATTTGATAGAAGTTATAAACCAGACTTGGTTAGAGAGAACATTTTCTTCTTTCATGCCTATTTTGGCATCGTCCAAGATTTATTCTGGAAACAAAGTTGTATATCTTTGTATTTTTTAAAATGAAATTCACTTTCCCAGAAGGTGACGACCGCTGTTTTAGTTATGTAACAAAATTCAGTCACATGGAGTGGTCTGGTTCCTCCAGCTGTTGTTTACTTTCCATTCTGGTGTTTACAAGACTGTTGTTGCAGTTTTTTTCCCTTAAAGAGTAACAAACATCGATGACATCCACAGCCTAAAGAATTTCAACTGTTGAAGAATGAATGCATGTGTTGTGGCCCGCCAGCGGCCAGCAGAGCTAGCAGCCGATTCAGACAATAAGGAGGTTGGGGAGTCCTGGAGTCAGGGGAAGGCTCTGATAAGGGCTCTGTGTCAGAGGAAGAGCGGGGGCCAGAGCCGTATGCCAGTTATCAGCTGCCTTCAGAGTCAGACATCAGTGAGGCAGACAAACAGCTGGAGCCTTTTCCCAGTGTGCACATGCACAGAGTTGCCAAACAAAGGGAACAGCTAAAGAACAGGGGTTGACTTGGGAGTAAGGCCGCAGGTGGACAATGAATGGCCCCTCCCAGAGGAAATAAAAGAGGAGCGAAAGGGGAGTGGAATTTTCAGGAGACAATAATTTGCTTCTCCGGTAGGCCTGTCAGCTCTCCAAGCCAGATAAGGTCTGTGACTGTAAATCCTCCCTTGAAAGACTTTACTGGATGTGAATGAGCAGAATTCACAGTAAATTAATAAAAGGGTTTTTTGTCAGGACAAGGAGTCTGCCTCATGCTCCTGGGCAGCCTAGGTCAGAACAGTATGTATATAAATAATATAACTTCTCTTTTGTGTTGAGATGGTTCGATATTGGTTTCATAAGATCCCACACCTAGAAAAGGGCTTTTTTGTTAGCATACAATATGGATTTAAAATTCAGCTTTATGGTAACTTTCTACTTGCTAAGACCCTAACAAAACGCTTAGTTCAGAAACAGGTTATTTTTAACGGGGGTGGTTGAAAAGCAGAACTGGGGAGAGATACAGCATCAGATCCTGCTTGTGGTTTATCTTAAGGCAGCTGAAGACATCATGTGAAACCTTCTAGTTTATGTAGGGATCCACACTAAAGTGTCCCAAGTAACTATGGTTGGATATTCAAAGCTGCTCTAATCCAGAGGCCCAACCATGTGGCTTTGAGCAGCTGAGCAGGAATATAGCAACATTCTCTGGCGGTGTCCTTGGTACTCTCTTTATTGGTATATTCTCTGATGTTCAGTAGTTTAGTTTCAATCAATAAACCAAAAGTAAGCTAAATAATATTAAGCTAAACAAAACCAGGTTTAAAAGTTCTTCTAATAACACATTAATTTCAGCAGCTTTAGCAAAGGCCAAGATAGCACTAGGAAAACAGCCCACCTTACTTTGCCAGAGTTTTGTGATAGGTGAAGGTTGCCCTCCAACAATTGGTCAAGTATTTGGATTTAAGATTCTATAACCCCTTCAGTGTAAATGATTTCTTAAGTTTAAACACATTACAGGAAAAGAAAAGAATTTGCTCCCTAGTGCAGTATGTTTGGTTAAGGGGGTGCATGCAAAATATCACAACTTTTAACACGAATTTTTATTGGTTAAGAACTTACTTTGCCATTATATGTGTTATAAGTAATGTGACTCTGGCCACTTTACTTGTAGAAAGGTAGAGATTAGACATGAATAGTATATTTGTCAAAGATTTGGGATTGGGTTTTGCTATTTTTTTCCCCTCTTGCAAATATCTGTAGCTACACACTTGCTAGAAAGATGAAGGTGATATATGCATGTATGATAATAGATCATAATAGATAGATAATAGATACTAGTAGATAGACAGGCAAATCATTTTATTATTTATTTATTTTCCACATTTATTATTTTTTATAAATTACTCCAGATGGTGAACATACCTAATATTCCTTCCTCCTATTTTCGTCACAGCAACCCTATCATCATCATCAACAACAACTTATAATGAGCCCATAATCCCTTGTGGAGTGGCGTTTGGGCAACTGAATGGAGATAGCAAAGTGTTTATTGAACAGATGCCTTTCCTCTCATCAATGCAGATTTTTGTTCAGCAGATACTGTATATTCCTGTTGTGCCCAGAGAGAGAAATATCTGCCTCTACCTAGTATCGAACTCACAGCCTCCTGATTGTGAGGCGAGAGTGCCACCTCTAAGCAACCCCATCACTCCTCAGAACAACTCTCTGATGGGTGGAAAGAGTGAAACTGGTCCAAAGTCACCCAGCTGGTTTTCATGTCTAAGGCACAATTAGAATTCATAAGCTCTTAGTTTCTAGCCCAATGCAGTGGTGGGTTGCAGGCGGTACGCCCCGGTACAGGCATACCGGTGCCTGCCCGGAGCACCGTGTACCATTTTGGTATGGTGCTCCGGAGGGCCCACCTGCCCGTCCATCGTCCTTACCCGTCTTAAAACTCTTTGTCCCTTCCGCGCACAGTGTGTACAGCACCTGTGCGACGCATTGCCAAGCAGCTGGAGCGGCACGGAGGCTCATAGAGGCATTGCTGGAGGGTAAGCACATGCATGCACTGCACACGTGTGCACATGCGCTGCACACGTTCATGTGGAGGACACTGGCCCGATGCTTTAACTACTGGGTATATAGATAGGTATTCCCATTTACAGTTTTCTTGATTTGACTCATCTACTCATTGCTGCAGTTACTGTTCCAGTAATAGGGTTATCATAGAATAAAGAGCTGGACTGTGTAGAATTATGAGACTTTGTATATTGGAGATTATCTATAGCCATCATGATTAATAGTCATGGTTACTAACCCTCTGCTAACGTGTCTTGCAAAGCTCCTGATCCACATCTATGAAACTCACCTGTCCTTTTTGACATGATAAGAATTCCCACCTCTGACATATTTTGCCCCATTCAAAGCAGCAATGACACTATGTATTCATATACTTTCATGCTTTAGTGGGTGGGAACACTTATTTTTGAAATTTGCACTTTGTCTCCAGTTACCCATTGATTGGTTGCTTTCTTCTGGTTTTTAGAAATGCAAATGTTTGAAAACATCATGTGGCCTTGATGTCAAGTTTCTTCTTGTAGCTAGTCTCCACTGCTACATATGTATGCTAGAATCAGGCTAACACCAATCTTAGTCTAACAGGTAGCCAAAACACCTTGGACATTCAGAAGCTACTAAGGAAGACATTACTTTCTTTCTTGGTCTTGTTCTCCTGGAGTTGGTATTTGGAAGCATGCTGCACCCCAACCCAGAAGTAATGTTGTGTTTCAAGTCTTAAGAGTCCTTGATAAACCTCTCCTCCATGACATTTGTCCTTTTAAAGGTGTCCAACAGTCAGTGGCCATCACCATATATGTGGCAATGAATTCCACAGGCTATTTATTGTATGTGCTTTCATATAAAATGATCCTGTAGCGAGTAATTCAGTTGAAATGAATGCAACACAATCATCAGAAACTGACGTATGTGTGTGTGTGTGTGTGTGAATATATCTATCTGTCTGTCTGTCTGTCTGTCCGTCCGTCCATCCATCCATCCATCCATCCATCCATCCATCCATCCATCCATCCATCCATCCATCTATCATCTATCTATCTATCTATCTATCTATCTATCTATCTATCTATCTATCTATCATCTATCTATCTATCTATCTATCTATCTATCTATCTATCTATCTATCTATCTATCTATATATACACACATACATACATACATACATACATACATATACATACTATATATTGTTGAAGTGTTCAGGTGTTCAGTTTTGGACATTAATTTGGTTCCTTCAAAATTAATTTCATGTCCTGTAGCTTTAAGGTGCTGGAAAAGGGAGGAAGTTTTTTCTTTTTTTCTTACTGCATTCTTGTGTTCTGCGATGCATGCATTTATTCTCCTATTCGTTTGTCCTATGTATGTGGCAGGGCAGATTTTGCATGGTATTTCATAGACTCCACAATATCTCCACAAACACAATATCAAGACAGCCTTCAACACTGACCAAAAAATAGCCAACATCTTAAGAAACCCCAAAGACAAAATCCAGATAGAAAACCAAGGAGTCTACGAAATACCAACGGACACACAGCCGGCACCAATCTACCAATCATGATACAACCAATCAATCCACTTACTGAAACAAAGCCAGCACTCCACACACCCCCACCAAGATTTATAGAAACACGGCAGCTCTGACCACCGTTTAAGCCGAAAACACCAGCCTGAAGATGGCGAGTGAGACCTCGCTGAAATGTTGCCAAGACATTCTCAATCTTACACGGGAAAAGACCCGAATACAACAAGACCAGCACACCTACACCTGTGAAAATCTACGAAAACACACACACACTCACACACACACACACACACAAAATGTAGTATGTGAGTATTGGCATATCAGTTAGTGCTAGTGTATTCCAACAGTTATGATGGCTACATCCCCTCCTCACATTTGCATTATGGGTTGTAAATGGCTTAAACATTTATATATATTTCAAAAAAATTGAAAAAAGTCAAAGTGAGGTAAAAGAAATAATAGAATCCAACATAACAGAAGTTAAATCCTAATAGATCACATTCCAAACTACAGTCTGAAGACATTTTGTTGGCTGAAGTGGAGAATGAAATACTGTTCTTACTTCAACATTTCAGAAAAAAACAAACAGATTAGTCTGCATGAAGGCATTCCTTGACATACGACCATTCAAAGTTCTGACAGTGCTGAAAAAAGTGGCTTTTGGACAAGTCCTCACACAACTGTTGTAGTAGTTGGTCGCCATTTGTTACCTTCCCAGCTGCTTCCTACAAGCAAAGCCAGTGGGGAAGCTAGTAAGAAAGGTTGAAGCTGCAGTCATGTAATGTCTTGCTTAACAATGAGAGCAAAAGGGGTCATAAAATAAAATCATGTAATGTCTCGCCTAACAACCACACTCTTTAATGACAATTATTTTGGTCACTAGTGTGATTGTAGGTTAAGGACTATCTGTAGTCTCCCTAATTCACAGGTACCTCCCATGATAAATGGAGCTGCTTGGCTCTGCCTAATGGTAGGTAAGATAAAGTTAAAGGTTCTCCTCACACATACGTGCTAGTCGTTCATGACTCTAGGGGGCGGTGCTCATCTCCATTTCAAAGCCAAAGAGCCAGCGCTGTCCGAAGATGTTTCCATGGTCATGTGGCTGGCATGACTAAACACCAAAGGTGCACGGAACGCTGTTTTCTTCCAACCAAAGTGGTCCCTATTTTTCTACTTGCATTTTTACATGCTTTCAAATTGCTAGGTTGGCAGAAGCTGGGACAAGTAATGGGAGCTCACTCTGTTACACGGCATTAAATATTCGAACTGCCGATCTTTCTGATCGACAAGCACAGCGTTTTAGCCACTGAGCCACCACGTCCCTAATGGTAGAATTTGCCCAACTATTATTTGCTCATTACTTTTTTTTCTGAATGAGAACCTCTGAGCATGCTGGAAGCTTTGATACAAACATAAACTGATCTATAGAGACCAGGCCACTGGTTTGCCTTAGAAACAAGAAGACATATTCTGTCCAGTGGAGAACACCAGCTTGATTTAATTTCCTAGTCAGTTATTGACAAAGGCATAATGGATTTTGATGAGACATTCTTTCTTCATTCCACTCTGGGATCTATCTGAAATGAAGTCATCTGTCTGGTGTCAGCACAAAATGTTATTTGCAAGCCGAAAGGTGAAGAAGAGAGAAACGGGGTCTCTGGCATTACATAACGAAAAGACTCCAGACAACCAAAATGAATTATTTCCTCTATTAGGTTAGGTTTAGGTTTATTAAATTTATAGACCGCCCCCTCTCCCCGTAGGGACTCGGGGCGGTGTACAGACCGTATAAAGCAACAAAACAACGCAACCATACCGTCTGTACATACAACCCAAACTAATTAAATAATTAAAAACAATTCTAAAACCAATTTAAAACCCCAAAATTTAAAATTTAAAAAGCCATCCAGGAAGGTCAGTAGTGGGTGTTACCTGTAAGTACAATTACAATTACAATTAGGCCAGGCCGGCTAGTCGAAACAGGTGGGACTTGAGTTTCTTGCGGAAGGAGCGGAAGTCCAAGGTAGTTCTAATATTGGGGGGGAGGTCGTTCCAGAGGGAATGGTAAAATCAGTATTTCAGCCTTGTTAGCAGGCAGATTGCTTCCTTCTAAAAGGTTCACAATCTCTCAGTTAGAACATTTGTTCAGGGCTGCTCAGAAGGCAGACGTCACGCAAAACAGTTGAGAAGAATATTAAGGAGTCCTTAAAATCTCCCAGCACCTTTTCAAGAAATCTTTCAGGACAAGTGGAAGAAGAGGGAAAAGTTCAAGATTTTCCCAACATACTGTATGTCCTACGTTCTGTGTTATACAACAAGATTAAATACAGGAACTTCTGTGTCAATATCTCTGACAAATTTGTGTGGTTTTCCAAAAATGTAAACATTTTCCAAAATGACTCTTTTATTATAGTCTTGATTAACAAGAGGCAAATACGTACATACCCACCCACCTAGCCAGTCATTGCATCAATACTCTTATTTTCTATATTGCGAGTCATAACTAATGCACCGTTCATTGTTTCATTTTTCAACTTTACAAATAGATTTTAAGAACCCTGAAACATAATTGCTAAAAAGGCAGCTTGGAGAAGGAACAGAGGTTTTTCAAAATTTTATTCCTTTCCATGATGGCAAAAATATCAAACATATACAGTATATGGTTGAAAAACTGGGTTAAAGCGTAAGTTCTGTAAACTTGGATAGAGATATTTAAATAGTTATTTTGATAGTATGGTTCTTGATCCAAAGTAATGCTTCCCAAACCTGGATAAATTACCTAAGATTGGGTTTTTCTGCTAGTAACACAAAAATCCATTACCCATAATAACAGGGACTTTTAAATTGATTAAATTGATGAAAGATTGCCATGTCTACTAAAGCATAGTTGAAAATCTCCCAAAATTATTAAACAACCAATTAAATATCAATAGAACATTGCAAGAAATTGATAAAAAGAATAGCAACAATTACCACCAAGTTCTTCTTCATAGTGAGGGGGAAGAGTATCCAAACTGGGTTAAACTTGCCCTCTCATTGATTGGACTGAGTCAGATAAGCTCTTTGGGACACGCCCCCGGTCACCAGGTACCACCCAGTTTTGGACTCAGTCCACTCACTGGATGGTTGACCATTCTGGATCTCCAGCAAATTGCAATTAAATACAAGAAAAAGACTTGGACCTGCGAATTTTGCCTCCCTGTACCGCGTTACAGCCTCCTCCTACTGGGAAAGGACTGCCACAAGCCCTCTGGGATGGCACGCTGCCCTGGCCACTGAGTGAGACTGGAGTCACTCAGTGAGGACCTTTGCCGGGCAAGCAGGAAAGCGAGGGCACAAGCCTCCTGGAGGCAAGCCCTGCCATGGAGGCTCTACAAGTGCAGGAGCGCTCCACCGCTCCCCTCAGGGATCGAGCGGTGAACCGCGGCTTCTCCAAGCGCCGTGGAGTGCCCGTGCTGCCTCCACATGGGCAGAAGACTGCAGAGATGCCGGAAGAGAATCCCTGGCCACAGCGGTGTTGGAAAGAGGCAGGAGGCGAAGAATCCAGCGGCAAGGGCGCGCGGCAGCTCCTTGGAGCACACACTGCTTGGTAAGCACTTTTAAAAGTCATGCCCTTTATTTCTAGCCGCACGGCACCATTTTGAAGCCAGGAAGATCCACGTGATCCAAGGTGGCAGTGTCCAGCAGCTTCGAGGAAGAGATGATCCAGGCAGCTGCAAATTCGGCCAGCAGCCCCACTGGAGGGGCAGAGGAGCATCCACACAGGTCTGCCTGGGGGGGGGGGGAGGAAAGGCTGAGTCCAAAAGGAAGCACCTCTCTCCCAGGGCAGATCCAGAGGCGGGGGGGAGTCACAAGCCTTCCAAGCCCCCTTCTAAGTACGAGAGGTGAAGGCACAAGACCTTGGAGAGGCTCTGCAAGAAGGCAAGCAGTCATAAGACTACCCCAGGCCCGGGCACAGAGGGGAAGACTCCAGGGACTCCCTCTCCCAGTGGAGCCATAGAGGAGAACCCAGCCATGCAAGTGAGGATCCCTATAGACACCTCAGGCCTTTGGGGCTCTGCTCAGGGGTGGCAATCCCCCCCATTCTGCAGTGGGAGCAGCCCACAGGACTACCACACTGGGGCATTCCCCCTGCACAGGGGGGCATGGGCTCCAGCCACCTACCCCCCCCCCACAGGGGCATCCAATTTTCAAGACCTGATGATGCGGGCCTTCCAGCAATGCATGGCAGCGGCATTCCAACAGCCACAGCCACAGGGGCTACCCCCTCTCCCCCCAGGGTTCCTGAATACCTGGAAGCCCAGGAGGAAGGCCTTCCCAGCTCCCCAGTCTCATCCCAAGAAGACAGTGACCTGGAAAGCGAGGAGGGCGAGATCAGAGAAAACAAGCTGTCTGAGGACGAAGGTATGCCTCCTCCTAAACCAACATTTACCAGGTTATTCCAGGCCTCCTTATTCAAATCACTGTTCTTCAAGGCCAAGACAGCAGCCAAGCTAGGCAACAGAGCAACAGAAGTGCCGTCTCAATGCTAGGGCTTCTCAGCAGAGAACATTTTCGACGAGCAGGCCATCGAGGCTGACATGGTACCTACTCCCAGGGCCTTTCTCGACCTGGTCAAGCGCCAATGGACATCTCCCACCACGGGACCCCCACCCTTATCCACAAACAGTGTTTTCTTCAACGTGGATCAGGAGATGGTTCAGGTGCTGGCACAGCCCTCCATCGATGCCCCGGTCGTGACTCTGCATACTCCTACCAACATGCCCGGGGAGCCAGAGGATGCTGTGAAGTTGGAGGACAGGAAGGCGGACCTCACCTTGCAGAGGGGTCATCAAGCGGTTGCTTGGGCAGTGAAAGGAGCCACCACAGCTTCCTTCATCAACTGGTCACCCTACAGCAACGTACCCACATAACTGAGGTCCGATCGCATCAACAAGCTGGTGGCAGCCATCCAGTTTTCATCAGACGCTACCATAGCCACAACTAGGTTTGCTTCCAGGGCAATCGCTTCGTCGGTAGCTTCCCGCAGGCTGCTGTGGCTACGACATTGGCAGGCAGACGTACACCACAAGTGGCGCCTGGCATCGGCTCCCTTCACAGGGGACTTCCTCTTTGGACCGGCTCTGGAGCCATTCCTGATTGAGAACAAGGACAAGAGGAAGGTCCTACCCACTGCCCCGAAGAGGAGCAGCTGCAGGACGGCTCTATACCCCAGACGCTCATATTCCTGGGATCAAGACTCTGAGTCCTTCTTTCGGGGTCAGGATTCCTTCAGGGGGTCAGATGTGGGTACTCAGGGAACAGGCAGTACCAGGGAGGATTCTCCGCTAGGCAGAGATACCCAGACAGGCAGCAGAGAAGCAGGCAGCAGAAGCGGCCCTTTCGAGAGGGTGGAAGAGGCGGAGGGGGGCACTCCTTCTGCAAAAACTAGATCTAGGCCCAGCTCACCTCCCATTGGGGGGGAATTGGTGTACTTCGCCAACCGCTGGGACCTCTCCTCCTCCGATAAGTAGGTTCAGAACACCATCAGACAGGGCCTTTCGCTTGAGTTCATTTCCAGTCCCCTGAATTTCTTCCGGATATGCCTGGTCTCCAAGAACCCAACCTGGAGGTTGCTGATGCAGGAGGCCATCCAACACCTGTTGGAGATTAGGCTGATCCAACCAGTGCCACCATATCAACAAGGTCAGGGGCACTACTCTATTCTCTTTGTCATTCCCAAGGCCTCGGGGGGCTGGAGAGCGATCCTTGATTTGAAATGCCTGAACCATTCCATTCGATATAGGAGGTTCAAGATGCACTCTCTGCATTCCATCTTGGAGGGGGTTAGGCAGGGAGACTTTCTCACCTCCATAGACCTCACAGAGGCTTACTTGCACATTCCCATTGTCCAGGAAGACCGCAGATATCTCAGGTTTTGCTACCTAGGGCACCACTTTCAGTACCGGGCCTTGCCATTTGGGTTCTCTTCTGCCCCGAGGGTATTCACTAAGGTAATGACTGCTCTGGCAGCGT
Source organism: Natrix helvetica (assembly GCF_964273705.1). Lineage (NCBI taxonomy): Eukaryota > Metazoa > Chordata > Lepidosauria > Squamata > Natricidae > Natrix > Natrix helvetica. Next base: position 24,847,535 of record NC_138552.1, on the reverse strand, counting down.
ACCTGAGGCAGGTACTGGTGAGAATTCAATGTTACCTAGATGACCTGTTGTTGCAGTCATCCTCCTCCATCCTGTGCCCTACAGGATCTAGACATCACTATGACAGTCCTGAGAGACCACGTTTTTTCAGTGAATCTGGCCAAGAGCCACCTCCACCCCTCTACTAGTCTGATCCACCTATGAGCCCTAATAGATACCCAGGCAGGCACGGTCTATCTGTCACCAGAAGGACAGCTATCCCTCAGGCAGCTAGCCTTCTTGGTAGCCAGGGAGCGTAGGGTGTCCTTAGCCACTCTGACCAGACTGCTGGGTACCATTGTCTCCGCCATCGGCATCGTTCCTTGGGCTCATCTCCACACCAGAGACCTCCAATGATTCCTTTTGCCTTTCCAGCGAAGGCGCATGAGCTGCTCACAGTCCAAAGTACTTCTTCCACCAGAAGTCTCCCACTCCCTGACTTGGTGGATGTCCCCGGCGATCACGAAGGGTGAAGTCTTCTGGACACCAGACCGGATGATGGTAAAAACGGACGCCAGCCTGAGCGGGTGGGGCGCCCATCTGCAGGCTCAGATGGCGCAAGGATAATGGACTCAGGCAGAAGGGACTCACAACATAAACTGGTTGGAGCTCAGGGCGGTCCGCCTGGCCCTGTTACATTTCCATCGCTCAGTCAGGGGCCATCACATATTAGTACTCACAGACAACATCACCACCAAGGTGATAAACAGACAGGGGGAGGGGAACCAGATCGAGGGCCCTCATGAAGGAGGCCAAACATCTGGGGCAGTGGGCCGAAAGGAACCTCCTGTCATTGAGGGCAGAACACATAACGGGTGCGGACAACACCAGAGCTGACTGGCCTGGATAAATTACCTAAGATTGGGTTTTTCTACTAGTAACACATAAATCCATTACCCATAATAACAGGGACTCTTAAATTGATTTAAATTGATTACATTGATGAAAAATTGCCATGTCTACTAAAGCATAGTTGAAAATCCACCAAAATTATTAAATAACCAATTAAATAATCAATAGAACATTGCAAGAAATTGATAAAAAGAATAGCAACAATTACCGCCAAGTTGTTCTCACCTGTTCTTTACCATAAATCTGTTATAAGAAATGCATATTCTGTATTGCTGTAACTAATTACAGATTTTATTTTTACATACAACTAGAGACTACTACTCCATCAGAAGATATCAGTGAGAGAACTACAGGAATTTCTACACCTACACAATCTTGGAATTCCACAACTTTGGAATTATCCAGCACAGGTAAAATCCGTAACTTCCTTCCTGGACTTCTCAGTTTTCCCTCATGTTTTATTTCAAGTTGTAATGACAGTTGTAAGATAAGGTTAAAAAAAAACAACCCTGTGATTTCAAATGTGGCTGAACTTCACCTCTTATCATGCCTGACTATGTCTGTGCTCAAGCCCCATTTCTGTTAACCTGGTCTTCATTCTTGGGAAATTAGACTCTTATGCATTTTCAGAAAGAAACCCTTTAAAATTGATGTATGATATTGATCTAAAAATGTTGTAACTCTTGCAGCTAAAGCACGCTGTTTGTCATGTACAGTATGGATGGGCCTACATTTTTCAACCCAGGCAGGTATATGAAGCAGCTTTGTTGCTAGATATAAGCACCGTGGGAATTAGCCTCTGGTGAGTTAAAATATCACGTAGCAAAATTCTGAAGGCTGCAGAATATACAGCATTTAGATTGATGGACAGACTGTGATGCTGTCTGGGGCTGTCTCCTATTTTAGTGTAGAAAAACCAGATTTTTAGCTGGATAATTACCGATTTGGATGTATCTAGGGATACAACACACCCTCGGCGATGTGAAAGCAGGAATTTGCCCTCCTTATTTCTCTCATCATGGCAAAAATTCTTGATGGAATATAGAAATACCATCAATGCTAAATGGAAATAACCATCAGTGCTGAATGAATGTAATGCATTTACAAGTATTTAGATTTTAAAGTTTTCTGAAGGAGTCCATGCTGGGACTCCCGTGGGTGTGCATCCTCCAGAAAGCTCATTGTCCTTAAAGTTTTCGGCAATCCCCGTTTAGTATAATTTAGTATAGTTCAGGAGTTAGCAACCTTAAACATTCAAAGAGCCACCAAGGTCCTAAACGGAAGCCCCCCATTCAATTCAGGAGCCGACCTGAAGTTTGGTTCCCTTATCATAGTCTTCTCCTAGCGCAGCATCCTTTTTCCTCTACCTGTCCTTACCGAAAGCCCTATCAATTGTGGAGCCAATCGGTGACTAGGGAGCTGCAGCAGAGGAATGAAAGAGTCACATGTGGCTCCAGAGCCACAGGTTGCTGACCCCTGGTATAGTTTAACCACAAAATCTGCCCTCCGTCTTCTTAGGAACTTCTTGTAATTTTTAAGAATTCGTCTGGGTGATGCCACTTAATAATTAAGATGTTTTTGCCTCTCGGTTGAGGTTCTTTTGCTGTTATTTGTTGTTTTCTATTACATTATTTCTCCATCATTTGTCACTTCTGTGGCTGTTCCTCTTGTCAAACAAATCTTGACAGGAATATCCTTGTGTTGTCTTCCTTTGGGATATAACTGAAGTAAAGAGATATGATTGTAAGGGATACGATTGCTCACTGTCAAATAGAATCAGTGCATCTTCTACCACTCTGTGATCAAGTTTTACCAAAAAGTTGCAAACCACCAAGGCGATTATATATTATAGAATAATAGACAGAACTTGAACACATGGGCAAGTGTTTTCACTGAAGTGGCTCAGATTCAAAAAGTGCTTCAGTTGGTGCTTATTTTATAATGTGGTCCTGGGTACTTTTAGGGGAAGTTCAGATGTTTATGTCACTGAATGGTTTCCTGAGCAGATTTCCTGTCAGTTGCCAGATGCCTTGTCTTCAAACACTGCTTCGAAGCTTCCTGAAAGCACCTAGTTGGCCACTGGGGGGGACAGGATATTGGTCTTGAAGATAGGCCTTCCTTCTGACCCAGCAGGGTTCTTTTGAAACCCTTCAACTCTGCTGGACTTCTCTTCCCATGTGAACCATTGGCCGAACAAAGTTGTATATTCTAAAATAAAATACATTTGTTCCCATTAATTTTACCTCACCTACAGGAAGGGTGGAGTATATAGAACAGCTATCCAAATAGTATAGACAATGTGTAACTAAAAGGAGTCCAACTTTTGCAGAATCGGAAGGCTTGTTGAAACTTTTTAAAAAACTAATGCTATTATTTCTCCTAAATAAGGATATTCCTATTTTCAGTGGTGTATGCTCAAGGTGGGAGAAACTTGCTCTAATTTATATACTGTTTCATTTCTACAGATTCTAAAGGCCTTACAATAATCCATAAAGAGCAATATAAAAACAACAGTCAAGTGGTACAATTAACAACCAGTTAACAATTAAATTGTAACTTAACAATTAACAGTAATCACAACCAGTGGATGCACTGCCTGGGAAGTGGGGATAGCATGATAATTCATCTCAAAATATCTGTTGAAGAGCCACATTTTTACAGTCCTTCAAAAATTTAGCAAGGTTGGCATAGCTTGAATAACTGGGAGCAAATTGCTCCAAAGGAGGAAGCCCACCCCAATGGTGGCTTCCGGATTCCGTTCTAACCGGTATGGTTGGAACGGCCCCAGCATCACCCATGTGGACGTGCACGGTGCGTGCGCGCTTGCATTGTACTTGCCCGCAATGCTTCTGCAAGCCTCCGCGACACTCCAGCTGCTCGGGGGAGCATTGTACAGGTGCATGCGCGGAAGCACCAAAAGCTTAAAGCACAGGTAAGGAGCGCGGGCGGGCAGGAGGGCCCTCCAGAGCACTGTACCGGAATGGTACCAGGGCGTACCGCCTGCAACCCACCACTGGCCCACCCCCAAGATTTAACATGAGGTCCATGTAGATGGCATTTCCAGAATCAGCCCAATAAGGTAGAACCAGCTAAGAATACATATATAGGTCAAGACTACTTTTATTGTAATATCTGTGGCAGTATAATCTTACAAGTCAATGTGCTTCTCCCTGCTCCTTCACTTTATCATGATGTGAACTGGGGGGGGGGGGGGCTCTGTGAGGCTTTTATTCAAAGTAGTAGTGAGTCCTTCTTTTGTCCATCATAGTCATTCCCTATACCAGCGATGGGGAACCTTTTTTGGCTTGCGTGCCATAAGGGGGGGGAGTGCAGGGGAGTCATGCGCAGGTGTGCCACACCCATAATGCAACGTGTGATCCCCCAGTGTGCAGGTGCGCATGAGAGGCACTCCCCCCATTTTTGCATGCCCTCCTGAGGCTTCAAGGACCTTCAGGAGGCTTCCCTGAAGCCGCCGGAGGACTAAAAAGGACCCTACGAGCAAACTGGAAGTCACTTTGCTTGTAGGGTGGTTTTTAGTCCTCCGGAGGCTCCAGGGAAGCCTCCTGAAGGTCCCTGAAACCTCCGGATGGCTTAAACCGGCCCTACGAGCAAACCGGAAGTCACTTCCGGTTTGCTCGTAGAGTCCTTTTTAGTCCTCGCTTTAGTCCCTGAAGCCAGCTGACAGGGCAACACCTCGCATGCCCTGACAAATGGCTCCGCGTGCCACCTGTGGCACACATGCCATAGGTTTGCCATCCCGACCCTATACTCTCCATACCCTAGTCCAGATGCCAATAAATCTGCTAAAGAATCCATATTTCATACAGGTAGTCCTTGACCTATGCTCATATATTTAGTGAGGATTGACATTACAATGACTTTGACCAAATGGTAGTTATGACCCATCCTTGGGTTTATGGCTTTCCCTGCAACCCTAAGGTCACAAGTACATTCACAATGTCTTAGCATTAAGTAATCAGTTCATACTTATATCGTTTGCAGTGCCCACAATCATGTAATCATCCTTTGTAACCTTCACCTGCCGGCTTCCCCAGGAAGTCAATGGGAAAGCCAACAGGGAAGGTTGCAAGTTACTATAGTAAGTCTCCCTCACCCTCATATCCTCCCCCAGCTCCTCTCCACTTACACTGGTCAGTTGTGCACGTTCTCTGACATGTGCTACAACCCTGTGCACCCATGCATTCTCCTTGATCTGCACTTGTGCACACCATCCCTTGTCTGCATTGCCTCTTAACACTCCCCCACAGACTCTCTGAACCTTGCCATGCCTCTTGTGCATCACTTGAGACACCCTTGGTTGTCGATGATCTAAGCTGGGATGGCAGTGGTGCAGCCATTTTTGGGTTCCTTGATTTCTCAGCAATTTTAAGTACTGTCAACCTGGAATCCTTCTTAGCTGGCTCCATGATTTGGGTTTACTGTTTTATGGAAGTTCTCTTTTCTGGAGTCAGTTCCAGTTGACAATGGTTGAGGGGAGAGAGAGATCAGTTCCTAGGCCCCTCTCACGTGAAGTTCTACAGGGTTCTACTCTCTCCCTCCTGCTTTTCAACATCTACATGAAACTGTTGGGTGAGGTCATCTGGTGAGGCCATCTGCTGGTTTAGGGTTCAGATCTGGTTTAGGGTTCAGATTCCTCAGGATGCTGATGATACTCAATTATATATTTTGATTAATTTGTTTACAATTTGATTGTTGATTTGATTGTTGCGAACTGCCTAGAGTCATTTAAAATCAAGGGATATACATGTTTAATATATTATTGTTGCTGTGATTGTTGCAATTATTATTATTTGATGATATGGTAAGTGTGTTCTACAGTTTATGGAAGGAAAAATAGCTTGTAGTGAAAGATTGTAAATATCCTGATGAATGATAAAAGCATTTATCATTTATGTATGATAAATGCTCAGTTTATTGTGCTTTAATTTAGCAGACTTCACAAACAACAGGTACATTTCAATGGGCTAATATCTGTTAAATAGAAGGTTTGTCTACGAAATTGAGGCTATGCTATTTACATCAATTAATGTAAGTCTACAAATGATGTACATTGCTATAAATGATAAAAATTAAACATTAGTAGTCTTTTAGATTTAACCGATTCTCTCTCTCTCCCCCCCCAAATTATATTGGCATATTAAATCAATGTTTCCCCCTATAATTAGATTGTTGCTTATTTCCAAGGAATATTTGTTAGAGGAGGATTTATTAGAATAATTAGAAAAGTTTGATAGATGATAGATAGATAGATAGATAGATAGATAGATAGATAGATAGATAGATAGATAGATAGATGATAGATAGATAGATAGATAGATAGATGATAGATAGATAGATAGATAGATAGATAGATGATAGATAGATAGATAGATAGATAGATAGATAGATAGATAGATGATAGATAGATAGATATAGATAGATAGATAGAGATATCACAGAATGAATTATTAGCATTTAAACAACAGAACTGGAGGTCCTTTGTAATACTCTTTGTAATAGTTTAATATTATGTGTGAATCCTAACCCCCATTAGCAATAGTCTCCTGAGTAGAGGACAACACATAGTATAAGGAAATCATAGCATGGACTAATTTAAGAGAAATATGAAGCAGCTTTTTATATGAACCTGGTAAGCATGATCTGTCTTCAGTGACCTTTGAAATAAATCTAGTAACTTTTTTTTAAAAGCAGGTCCTTCTTCCACCATGGCAACTTCCAGTGAAGCTGAGAAGCTCCCTTTCTTGAATGATACCATTATCATAGAGGGTATGTTTTTTCTTAATCTTTAATTTGAATATTGACTGATAAGAGAGATGTATACTAACCTATATACTACTAAAGATTACAATCATGTTGTCATAACCTTTACCTGGGTGAAACTGTGCCTCAGAAGGGAACAGTTTTTGAACTAAGGTACTCAAATGGGCCAACTTATAGAAAGTGTCCAAAATCTGGGGTCTATAGCCTGAGGGAATGAAATTTGGAGAAGTTGTGGGTACTTCAGTGCTACTGGCTGCAGTTGTGCTCCTGAGCTTCTGCTGTAGTCACATGATCTTCATTTTCAACATTCTGTGACAGTTCCCCAGCCAGTCTCACAATCTCTCTCTTCCTCCTTCACCCAACAGCAGCAGCCATGTACCTGCAAGGACTGAAGGGAGGGAGGGAAGAATAGGATGGAAGGAAGCCTTGTGCTTCCTTCCTGGTCTGTGCCATCCCTCCCATGTACTCCCGCAACCTTGTCCATCTCAGGTGTCCCTCCCCTGACCTGCATTACCCATCCATGTGCCTGACCTGACCTATGCAGCACCTCCTCATCCTACCTGACCTGCACCGCCCTCCCACTCACTCTTCCCAACTCATGTTGGACCTCTCTCATATTTCCACATACCATTCCTGACTCACACCCCCTGGCTTCTTCCCTCATTTTGTCTATCCTGCAACAGCCAGTTTTTTCCTGCTGGCTACATTCTTGATTTCTCCTTGTAAAGCAAAATAAATGTGGAAGTTGGCAGGAATTCAAGGAAGGAGGGAGGGAGGTCTCTGATGCTCCCACAAGGCAACTGGGGAAGCCAATAGGAAGTCTGAAGTCACCCCACTTCCATTGCCTTTTTGTCTGTCCTTTGTTTTTTTAAATTTCTTTGTAAAGGTAAAGACATATCTCTGAAATGGTGACCCAATGGGTCATAGGATGTCTTGTTATTACATTTTTGAATCAGTAAAATTGAGGTAATTTAATAAGAGTGTTTTATTCAATTTGTTTAACTAGCTGAAAGCTTGGGCAGAAATTGATGAGGAAAAAAACTGTTTCTATGTAAGGGTAAGCATTTCATTTTGTAGGCTGCCAGTTGTTTTTACACAAGGGGTTTTCAAATCAGCATGCAACATTCCATTTCATGGTTGTAAGTTTAAATTTTGCACACAAATGGAAGCTGTATAACAATCAGTTGCAAATAACCAGGAGCATTTATGGAGTTCAAAGCACAGGAGAGTTTATCATTGCTACTACGAGTACAAGAATATAGTCAACTAATGATTAAAGGTAACTTGATGCTACATAAGGGTCAACAGAATTCATGAGGAGGCTGGACTTAGTAGGTCCCTTGTGGCAACATAATAACTCTAAACTGATGACATATTTAACCCTGCCTTGAAGATCAGCCAGTTCTTCTACAATAGTGTGGCTACCAAAAAGTGGCCGTCCTTTTATTTTATATTAAATCTCCAGATCCAGATTTTGGACTGCAAAAATCCAGATAGCCACAAGATGACATCATGATTTAGAGTTTTCCTTATAATTGCTTCCACCTTGAGGTTATCTGGAATTCTGTCCTCCCATATGGAAACCGTATTCATAAGAACTTTAAGCTGCTTTGATTTTCTGAGTCCGTTCAATATGCTCAGTATCTCTTTGTTAACTCTGTTAAGTTCCCCCTTTTTTGCCAGGGCAGATTCAAAAAGGAATTTCACTCTCCTGTTTCTCAGATTGAATATTTGCAAGTGAATTGCACAGGCCAAAAGGATGACCCGTATGGAAAATATCTGATTAATAGAAGCTATTTTTTGTCTTTCCCTATAAAGGAAAGCCAAAAAGATTAACAACAATCAAATTACAAAGAGTTAAAAAAGATTCACAATTAATAAAACTTTGCAAAACTAGTCAAAAATAATTGAATTGCCCCAGCCTCAAAAATGGCATCATAGGTCACTTATTTTCATCAAAGGACTACAACTAAATATCGTGTTTGCCTGAAAATAAGATCAGGTTTTATTTTCTTTTGGGCTCCAAAATAACCCCTAGGGCTTATTCAGGGATGTCCCCCCCTCCCCCAATGTATGGGAGGCCCACTTCTGCTTGCTCATGGTGGAGCAGGAGGCCACGTGGTGTGCTACTGCCACCATGAGGCAGGAAAGTTACCTCAGGGCTGCTGCATCCAGGCCATCCATGCCCCAAGACCTGCCTCGCCTTGGTAATCATGTAGCCAGGATACCTTATTTTTAGGGAGAAGATTTACCATATTTTCTGAAATACAATACAATACAATACAATACAATACAATACAATACAATAATACAATACAATACAATACAATACAATAGTAGAGTTGGAAGGGACCTTGGAGGTCTTCTAGTCCAACCCCCTGCCTAGGCAGGAAACCCTATACCGTTTCCGACAGATGGCTATCCAACATCTTCTTAAAGACTTCCAGTGTTGGGGCATTCACAACTTCTGGAGGCAACTTCTGTTCCACTGATTAATTGTTCTAACTGTCAGGAAATTTCTCCATATAAATGCACTTCCTTCCCCCCCAAAAATATCTGTGCGTCTTATACAGAGAATATTGCCAAAGTTCCACCCACCCACTGGCCTCTACCCACAGGCCCCCACCCGCCGGCCTCTGCCTCCTAGCAATTTGCTTCCTTGCAGCAAACAGCAAACAGCATGGTCAATTTCAGCACAGTCTGATTTAACATGAGCAGTTGATTGGTGATTGGATTGGCCTCCGGGAATACTTACTATCAGCTGTTCCAGGCTGTGGGGATCGCTGCTGCCCATCGCCGCCTCCATACACATCCTGTTTTCAGCCTCCGTGCACCCCATTTTTGGCCTCCGTGCCTCCATTTTTGGCCTGTTCAAGATGGCGGGGACAAGTGGCTGCAGCAGCGATTTCCACCACCTGGAACAGGCTGAAAACGGGGTGCATGGAGGCTGAAAACGGGATGCACAGAGGCCAAAAATAGGGCACGTAGGGGCAGCAATAGGTGGGAGCGGCGATGGGCAGCAACAGCACCGATGGATGGTGGCGATCCCCGCAGCCTGGAACAGATGATAGTAGGTATTCCAGGAGGCAAATCCAACTGCCAATCAGCTGCTTATGCTAAATCAGGCTGTGCTGAAGCTGACCAAGCTGTTTGCTGTTTGCTGCAAGGAGCCAAATTGCTGGGAGGCAGATTTTTTCCCCTTGTTCTCCTCCCCAAAAGCTAGGTGCGTCTTATACTTTGGAGCATTTTATTGTCCAAAGAATATGGTATATTTAAAAAAAGTGCAACTTCTCTGAGCAAGAACCCTGTTTCTTATATACTTGTCTGTTAGATTTCAGAAAATGCACAGACCCACATCCTCCATGTTGCCCTGAACAACAGACATATAGCTAAAGATATAGATATAGCTAAAGATGTAGATATAGGTATGGATATGGGTATAGGTATATATATGTTACTGTGAAAGTCCGAAATCTGGTGAATGTCGACATTCACCGGTGAATGTCGACATTCACATAGTCGCTTGGTGTATGTTTGAAATATTTGCTAAATACCCTTATCCTCTCGACATCCTTACCCTAAAACCCTTACCCTAATACCTCGGCTCCTCGCTTCCTTTTAAGCGTCTTCTATTCGCGGACTTCTTTTTTTTTTTAAACCTGCGATCCTGCGCGGTTAGAACGAGTAGTTTCCAGGACCGCGAATTGAAAAGCAAAAGTAAAGCGTTACGTTGACTCGTTATATTTATTTATTTATTTATTTTATTATTCATGCTTCTAGACCGCCCCCTCTCCCAAAAAGGGACTCGGGGCGGTGTACAGTCCATGCAAAATATATCAAAATACAATAAAAATTGAATATGTACAGTTGGAATGGAGGAGGTTAAAAATGGAATTAAAAGAACTGTACAAAGCAATATATATAAATATAGGATTTTGAACCCCTAAAACACACACAATAAGTTAAAAACAATACCCCTGAAATAACCAGTTAATACATTTGCCAGGAGGGACAGTTGTAATTATGCCAGGCCTGCTAATCGGAACAGGTGAGTCTTCAATTTTTGCCGGAAGGAGCGGAGGTCAGTAGTGGTTCTAATGTCGGGGGGGAGGTCATTCCAGAGGGTTGGGCCCATCACAGAGAAGGCCCTACTCCTTGGTGTCGCCCGTTGGCATTGCCTAGTGGACGGCACCAGGAGAAGTCCCTCTCTGTGTGAGCGAATTGGCCGCAGGGATGTATGTGGGAGGATGCGATCCCGCAAGTAACTAGGTCCCGTGCCATGGAGCGCTTTAAAGGTGGTAATCAGCACCTTGAAACGCACCCGAAAAACCACAGGTAGCCAGTGAAGCTCGCGCAGGAGAGGTGTTACGTGGGAGTACCTCGTACTCCCCATCACAGCCCGCGCGGCTGCGTTCTGAACTAACTGCAGTCTCCGGGTGCGTCCCAAGGGCAGCCCCATGTAGAGAGCGTTGCAGTAATCCAGGCGGGACGTCACCAACGCATGAGTGACCGTGCGTAGGGCATCCCGGTCCAGTAGGGGGCGCAATTGGTGCACCAGGCGAACCTGGTGGAACGCCCCCCTTGCCACGGCTGCCACATGGTCATCCATTGACAGCCGGGCATCAAGGAGGACGCCCAAATTGCGCGCCCGTTCCACAGGGGGCAATTGTTCGCCCCCTATGGCCAGCGATGGAATCAGCTGGCTGAACCGAGGTGCCGGTAGCCACAGCCACTCAGTCTTGGAGGGGTTGAGTTTAAGTCTGTTGTCCCCCATCCAGACCCCGACGGCTTCCAAACACCGGGACATCACTTCGACAGCCTCGTTGGGGTGGTTTGGGGTTGAAATATACAGCTGGGTATCATCAGCGTAGAAGTGACACTCAACCCCAAAACCACGGATGATCTCACCCAGCGGCTTCACATATGTGTTGAACAGGAGAGGCGAGAGGACCGACCCCTGTGGCACTCCACAAGTGAGTGGCCTCGGGGTCGACCTCTGTCCCCCTGTCAACACACATTGCTTCCGGTCGGAGAGGTAGGAGCCGAACCACCGCAGAACGGTACCTCCGACTCCTATCCCCTCCAACCGGCGCAATAGGATACCATGGTCGATGGTATCAAAAGCCGCCGAGAGGTCTAATAGGACCAGGATAGAGGAACAACCTCTATCTCTGGCCCTCCAGAGATCATCGACCAATGCGACCAAGGCTGTCTCCGTGCTGTGCCCGGGTCGGAAGCCGGACTGGCGTGAGTCTAGATAATCGGATTCGTCAAGGTGTCGTGGAAACTGCTGCACCACCACATTCTCAACAACCTTCGCTAAAAAGGGAAGGTTGGAGACTGGACGGTAATTAGCTAGCTCCGTTGGGTCAAGCGAAGGCCCCTTAAGTAAGGGCCTCACCACCGCCTCCTTCAAGGCGGTTGGCAAGGATCCCTCACCCAATGAGGCATTCACCAGGCCCAGAAGCCAGCCTCGGGTCACCTCCCAAGATGCCAGTACCAACCAGGAGGGACACGGGTCCATTAAACATGTGGTGGGTCGCAGCCGTCCACGCAACCTATCCAAATCCTCGGGGGCAACAGAATCAAACTCCTCCCAGGATGGTCTCACAAGACTCGCTGTTGGCGGCCCATCTGGTCCACTGAGGGGGGGCCATCCACTCCGGATCTGAGCGACTTTGTCCTGCAGATATTCCCCAAACTCCTCTGCTCTGCCCTGCAAGGGTGCCCCCCGCGTCCTCTGTGACAAGAGGGAGCGGGTCACCCTAAACAGGGCGGCAGGGCGGTTATCCGCGGACGCAATAAGAGCGGCGCAATATCTACGTTTGGCCGCCCTTAATGCCACAAGGTAGGTCCGTAAATAGGCTCTTACCTGTGTTCGATCAGATTCGGAGCGTGAGGACCTCCACCTGCTCTCTAGACGTCTCCTATGGCGCTTCATCACCCTCAGCTCCTCGGTATACCAAGGAGCCCGGGTGGGTCGCTGTCGCAGGAGAGGTCGCAAAGGCGCAACCCGGTCCAAGGCCCCAGCCGCCGCCCTATTCCAGGCGGCCGCTAGGTCCTCCGACTGAGCGCGGGTCAGGGCTACATGTAATGGCCCAAGCTCCGTCTGGAACCTATCCGGTTCCATCAGGTGCTTGGGGCGGTACCAGCTTGGACCGTCTGGTCCCGCCTCCTCGCGGTGGGGGGTAGCGCCAGGGAAGTCCAGCCGGAGACATGAGTGATCTGACCATGACAGGGGTGTGACAACCAAGTCCCCTATACCCAGATCACTCATCCACTGCTCAGATACAAAAACAAGGTCCAGTGTGTGGCCACCTTCGTGCATACATATATGCATAGGTATTTTTATAGGTATATGTATATATGTCACCGTGAAAGACCGAAATTGGTATGTGTCGACATTCACCGGTGAATGTCGACATTCACCAACATTCACCAGTGAATGTCGACATTCACCAATTTCGGTCTTTCACGGTGACATATATACATATACCTATAAAAATACCTATGCATATATGTATGCATATAGAGATGATATAGATCAGGAGCATCAAACTCAAGGCCAGTGGGCTGAATCTGGCCTGCTGGTGCTTAGATCTGGCCTGTGGGGCCACTCTGGAAACAGTGAGGGACTGGCCACAGTGCCTCTGTCACTGAAAACGAAACTTGGGAGGGCCACATACAGCCCTCGCGAGTTCTGTTTTCACTGGCAGAAGGTTGCAGGAGGCAGTCACAGCTGGAAATGGAATTTGCAAGGGCCGCGTGCAGCCCTCCTGAGCTTCGTTTTCGCTGGCAGAGGGTTGCAGGAGGCCATTGCATTTGGAATTGGAGCTCACGAGCCCATTTCGCTGGCAGAGCACTCAGGCCACCACAGGTGCCCCCAATACGAGTGACGTCGAGTTGGCCATGCCCCCCCAGCACCCCAGGTCAAACACATCCTTGATGCGGGCCCCAATTAAATTGAGTGTGACACCCTTAGATAGATATGGCTAAAGTTGTAGATATGGATGGGATTTAGCAGGTTTGTGCATAGTGTCTTGAATTCCAATCATCTTGAATTGAAATCGTCTTGAATTTGCCTGATGCTAAGAACACTGCTTCCATTTAAGTTGGAAGTCATTTGAGGCCCAACGCCCTGATTGAGGTAGCTGCTTTTGAACTTGGAAGAGAATGTTTTCAGTTTTGAAATGCTTCCTACTCAGCCTTTGTTTTTCACGTTATAAGGATTTAGCAAAGCCCAAAGTAGCAAAACAGATTAACCTCACATTGCTCACACCAGTTTAATCTTCAAGGCCCTAAGTTACAGCTTCCCAGTAGCTCTTTTGTGGATCAGAACCATACTGACTGCCACTATTCTACGGTTGATTTTATTGGTAAGTCTCACCTAGCCATTACATCGGTGCAATCTTACAGTGATTCTCTGAATTAGTTTTCTTAGCATAATCGACGTCTCCTTTCCTATCTTCTCCTTTCCTTTCTGTGGTATATCCCCCAGCTCTGCCTTCTTGGACTCCTTTGTCAGAATCTAATCTTTCCCATTGTCTTCATAGACTCCATTACAGCCTTTTTGCTTTCCATGTAATTCTATTTCAGCAGCATCCCATTCAGGCATGAAATCCTCTTATTTTTGCTATTGGTTCAGAACCGGGAGCTTGCGCCCGGCCCTTCTGCGCATGCTCAGAGCTTCCATGATGATGTCGGGGTGGGTGGGCGAAGCCTCCTGCCGCTGCCACTATCAGTTCTCCCGAACTGGGGCAAATCAGCAGAATACCACTCCTGATCCCATTTCTGATTGCTTCACTGTACTCATTTTCTAGCACTATTTTGACCTATCCCACCAATGCATGAACTCCTGATTCATGTTGTAAAAGAATTCTCTCCCCTAAAGGTTGCCATCATTTTCTGTTCAGGGATGGGAGATGGGAAAGAGATGGCTATGTATAAAGTCATGCTTTGCTGGTGATGGACATGTAGACCATAGGATAGACACTATAATGTCATGTATGTCATTAGGCGTTATCATTCAAATTATGCAAATTATGTACTTTGATTTAATTTGAGCAGTGAGTTCATGATATGCATCATTCATCCCTTGTACCTGACTGTCAGGGTGTATTCCCAGTGAAGATCTGTGGTTCAACCAGAGTCCTATTCATTTTAGTAAATTATCTGAACTAATAGAAAGGAATGGTGGTGGCTCGGGGTTGAACTGTGGGGTCCTTGTTGCTTTCTGAGCTTGGTGGTTTTCTTTCTCAAACGAAAGCAATAATTTACAAGACTTTGAATTTCTGAAAGTAAATGTATCTTTAAAAATTAATCAGTGAACAATTAGATTTTTTTCAGCTGTCATTCATTTTGGAAAATTAGCTACATTGTTTTTTTTGGTGTTCTTCTAAGTTTGGGTATTAGGGGAGAAGAATGAGATTGGATTCATCTCAAGCTGGTTCTCCTTGAGTTGTGGCAGGCTTCCAAATTCAAAGTCAATAGCAAATTCTGATGCATCAGGATTCTGATGACAGCGTGGCTTATGTCCACTGTTAAGCACAGGCTAAAAGGTAGCATAATAGTTAGAGATCAAGGGGTTATCAAACAGCCAAGACAATTGTTTTATGAATGAAATGTTAGATGTACAATATTCTCCTGACATAGTCTTACTAAGGCCTTTCTAGGAACCATGTCTAAAATTCAACTTCTTCTAGAGCAGGGGTGTCAAACTCGCGGCCTGTGGGCCGGTTATGTCACATACTGGCTCTCCCTCGCCCAGTTTAGCAAAGGGGGGGGGAAAGTCCCGATATGTCACATGGCGACGCCGTGATGACACGAGGTTGACACCCCTGTTCTAGATTATTTGAAACAAAGTTTGACATAAGTGTGGCATGTGGGACTGCAATATTTTAGAAAGCTGAAGCTTTTAATTGCCAAATTCGACCGAATGTGCTCATTGTTTTGAAGCTAATAGTTGATCAAAAAGTTCTTTGAGTAATACACTCTCTTTTTTTTTGAAATTCTTTTCTTTTAATTGGGGAAGTCTTATCTCCTAACTATTTCCCATAGGATTTCCCAAAGTTTCTCAAACAAAAAGTATCACATTAGAGAGTCCAGCTGAACTTGAACTAATGTGTAGTTTGGTCATCAGCGACACCACAAACACGGCAAAAATGGAGACTGTTTGGAAGTCAGAAAATGCAACTTTCAACCCGGAGACCATCAGAAGGAATGAAACTCGCTCCAAATGGTGCACTCGATATACGTAAGTGGCTTTTATGTTACATGCTGACATAGTTTAAAGTAGAGAGGAACAATCTTTTAGTAGGGAGGGTCATTCTAGGAGGGGCAACTGCAGTGGCTAAAAGACTGTCCCGTAGAACCACTTTATAAATCCTTAGTAAGACCACACCTGGAATACTGCATGTAGTTTTGGTCACCACATTACAAAAAAAATAAAAAAAATAAATGTTGAGACTTTGGAAAAAGTGCAGAGAAGAGCAACTAAGATGATTGGAGACTAAAGACTGGAGACAAAAACATATGAAGAACAGCAGGAATTGGGTATGGCAAGTCTGAAGAAAAGAAGGACTAGGGGTGACATGATAGCAGTGTTCCGATATTTGCATGCGCCGCAGTGGCGCAGTGGTTTGAGTGCAGTATTGCAGGCTCCTTCTGCTGCCTGCTGGCTGCCTGCAATTTCACAGATCGCATCTCACCAGGCTCATGGTTGACTCAGCCTCCCATCCTTTGGAGGTGGATAAACTGATTGTTGGGGGGGCAATATGATAATTCTCTAAATCGCTTAGAGAGGGCTGTAAAGTACTGTGAAGTGGTATATAAGTCTAACTGCTATTGCTAAGTGCTATTACTATTTGAGGGGCTGCCACAAAGAAGAGTGGGTCAATTTATTTTCCAAAGCACCAGAAGGCAAGACAAGAAGCAGTGGATGGAAACTAATCAAGGAGAGAAGCAACCTGGAATTAAGGAGAAACTTCCTAACAGTGAGAATAATTAACCAATTAACAGCTTGCCTGAGTGCTCCATCACTGGAGATTTTTAAGAAAAATCTGGGCGTCCACTTGTCTGAAATGGTATAGGATCTCTGCTTGAGCAGGAGGTTGGACTAGAAGACCTCCAAAGTCCCCAGGCTCTATTCTGATGGAAATAATTGTTCACAGTTGGATTTACTTTTTTTCTGCTTGCTACATTAAAACTGATAATTTGATAACTTTGGGAAGGTGCTTAGTACTTCAGCCAGGCATTTTAAGAACTGCAAGCAACTTGAGACTATAGATTGAGGAGTTCATGTTTCTTTCTAATGACTTCACTGAGGCAGGATACTGATCAACTATGTCCCAGAGAAGCCAAACTAACACAATAAAGGGCTTGAAAGAAGAAAGGAAAAAGAAAATATGGTTGGAGATATTGGGTTTATTGTGGAATGATGCTTTTCAAGTTCAGGCAGTTTCTGGATTAAGAACGTTCAACAGGTTGCCTTTTACTAAAAAAAAATGGCAGAGGGCATTTTCCTTCCTTAAGCCAACAAGCCAGGCAGTGATTTATGAACTGTTGAAGTTGCACTTTTTAAACACACAACCTTTCAGTGGTTTTCAGCAGTGCAGAAAAACATTGCACGGTTTTTAGGGATTCATCAGCTTGAGAAAAGAGAATGCTATCCACCATTTTGAGTAACGGTTGAGCCTATTTGTAAGAACAAGCTCAAACAAAACGGAGTTAAGAATGGAACTTGTACTTAACCCAGTAGCTGGCTTTATATGAAGAGCTGTTGCGTAGAGTTTGGAACAGAATTGTTCCACCAGAGAAGCCGAGTTGTGGGATGATTAAATTACAAGGGAAGAGATTTTGGATGGGGAGCAGGAAACATTTTCTAAACAGCAGCAACCTTTCAATAATGGGATAGGCTGCCTTGGGAAGGGACACAATCTTAATCTTGTTTGCTGGAAGTGTTTCAATAGAGGTAGGATGACCATTAGTTGGGGATACTATAGGTAGTTCTCGACTTGCAGCCATTTATTTAGTGACTGTTCGAAGATCATTTTCGGCACTGACAAAAGTGACTTATAATGGTTTTTCACACTTTGCCGCATCCCCATGGTCACAGGATCAAAATTTGGATGCTTGGCAACTGGCATGTATTTATGACGGTTGCAGTATTGTAGGGTCCCCGTGATGCCCTTTTGCGACCTTCAGACAAGCTAAGTCAATAGGGAAGTCAGATCCACTTAACAGCCATTTACTTAACAATTGCAGTGATTCCCTTAATACAGGGGTGTCCAAACGTGAGAACTTTAAGACTTGTGGACTTCAATTCCCAGAATTCCCCAGCCAGCATGGCTGGCTGGGGAATTCTGGGAGTTGAAGTCCACAAGTCTTAAAGTTCTCACGTTTGGACACCCCTGCCTTAATAACTAGGGGAAGAAAAGTTATAAAAAGGGGCAAAAGTCACTTAACAACTGTTTCATTTAGTAACTGAAATTTTGGGCTCAATTCTGATCTTAAGTTGAGGACTACTTGTATAGTACTGAATTGCTGCAAGGGGCTGTGGTTGGATTAGAGAAGGGTCAAACTCAATTTCATTGAGAGTGGCATCAGGGTTGTGTTTGACCTCGGTGGGTGGGGCATGGCCAGGATGGGCGTGGTCTGCTTTATGTCACTCATGTTGGGAGCACCTGTGGCAGCCAAGTCCTAAGGCAAGACTTCCCTCAGACCCTCCCTCACTCTCATTATAACTCACTTACTTACTTACTCCTTCCCTCCTCCTTCCTTCCTTTTCTATTCCTCTTCCTTCTCTTTTCTTCTTCCTTCCCCTCTTTCCTTATTTGAAAACTGAGCTCGGGAGTGGGGGTGGGAAAGAGCTCAATTTTCGCTGGCAGAGTCACCATGAGCCAGTCTTTTGCTGTTTCCAGGGTGGCCCTCGGCCCGGATGTAAGCACACCGAGCCCTGGATCCGGCCCGCGGGCCTTGTGTTTGACACCCCTGGATTAGAGGATGACTGAGGTCCTTTCTATCGGTAGTTATCTGAACAGTGATGATCCATTTGTATATTCCTAATATTTCAGCTATCATAAATTTGTATCTGTTTCAACAAGCTGCTTGCATGTCACCATTTATCAATCTAAAACATTACTGTTACATATTTTCCAATTGTCGTTTTCATATTGTTTTTCTTTATAGCTCAATAGTGTTTATTATATATCAATTGCTTAACTGTTTTTAAGGATAAAAGTCAGAAACGAAGACCAGATGAGGAAATACACATGTGTTTATAAAACTACACCAGAAATAAATGCTACATTTGATTTACAAGGTAAGATCCAAGAATTTACCCTATAAAAACTCACTCTTCTCAAATCACACCTTTTATCAGCAAATCAGAGCATTGTCCCCCCCCCATGTTTTCTACTCTGCCATATTAACGCCCCAAAGGTGCTTTTTCCAAAAGGCAATTGGACTTTCTTTTTTTTAAAAAGTTTTTCCTTTGAAAACATTTTGCTTCCCCTCCAAGAAGCTTCTTTAATTCTCCTGAAGCTTCATGAACTGAAGAAGCTTCTTGGAGGAGAAACAAAATGTTTTCAAAGGGGAAAAAAATAGGAAAGTCCAGTTGCCTTTTGAAAAAAGCACCTTTGGGATAACCATGACCTGGATGTCCATAGACTGTCAGATAGGTAGTCCTCGACTTACAACAGTTCATTTAGTGACCGTTCAAAGTTACAACAGCAGTGAACATGTGACTTATGACCATTTTTCACAGTAAGGACCTTTTCAGCATCCCTATGATCAGGTGATCAAAATTCAGATGGATGGCAATTGGTTCATATTTATGACCGTTGCTGTGTTCCAGAATCATGTGATTCTCTTTTACGACCTTCTGACACGCAGTCAATGGGGAAGCCAGATTCACTTAACGACAGGATTACTAACGTATTAAGTTCAATGATTTGCTTAACAACTGAGGCAAGGAAGGTCATAAAAATGGGGCAAAAAAACCTTAAGAAATCTCACTTAAGAACAAAAATGTGGGATTTAATGGTCATAAATCAAAGACTACTTGTATTGGTGCTCTCCACCATCCCAATTAAAAATGAAAAGATGGAAAAAAACTCGACCAACCACAGGAGTTCTCAATGCTGTCAACATGTACATTTAAAAAAAAAAGCTGGGAAAAAGTTGATTGTAATAAATATGAAGCAATGGCAAATCAAACTAAAATAATATGATATTTTTCTTATTAACATGAAAGAGGAATTTTGCTATACATCATCAAAATAATAAGTTCTTTTAAGACGTAACTTTAAAACATGTCAAGACTGGTTCCTTTAAATCTAATTTCTTTTCTTTTTGTTCTTCATTTTAAGACTATGTCTGCTTCTCAAATCTGCATGGAATGTCACAGCAGTTTTTCTTGTTGCTGTCCCTTTTTATTGATAACACTGTATCATCTGATGTAAAATGCTGAGGATGCAATGTGATGAATTATTGATATGACTAAATATAGAACGATGATGCAGATTAATGGACTATATCCATTAAATATTAATTATTCCTTGCCTTTTATAAGCAGCCACTTGCTACTGATTTTTAAAACTGAACAAGTGCATTTTGAAGAATCACTGCTGGGGCTGAAAATGAATTCACTTTCAGTGGGGAGAAAGATTATTCCACTTGTCTCTGTGCAAAAAGATGTTTTGTAGGATTAGAGTTTTGACACTGTACAGTTTAAATGTGAATCTAAGACCTTAATCAAGCATCAGACCAGTCGTGGGATTCAATTTTTTTTTACTACTGGTTCTGTGGGCGTGGCTTGGTGAATGTGCTAGGGGAAGGTTAGTGCAAAATCCCCATTCCCTCCCCACCCCACTAACCTGCTTTCCAGCTCCGTTCTCCCGTTCAGGGCAACAAAAGAAGATCAGCTGGGAGGCAGTGGGGGTGGGGCCAGACTATTTGCCAGTTCTCTGAACTACCATATTTTTCAGAGTATAAGACACCCTTTTTTCTTCAAAAAAGAGGGTTAAAATTTGGGTGTATCTTATACACTAAATACAGCTTTTTTGGCCTCCTGAAACCCCGTCCCCTTCACCAAAAATTGTCGTGCAGAGGTTTAGGAGGCTTCCAGAGTGCTCCTGGGGGCTGGGGAGGGCAAAAATGGCTCACTTTTTGCTCATGTTTGCCCCCTACCGCCCCGGAGCACTCTACAAGCTTCCTAAAGGCTATGCATGCCCTTTTTTGAGAAAAAAAATGGGCCCATTTACATGAAAAAAGGGCATTTTTGGGAGGTCTGCAGAGTGCAATTTTTTTTATTTGCCTCTTCAAAAACTTGATGCGTCTTATACTCCGAAAAATACGGTACTCAAAATTTCCACTACCAGTTCTCCAGAACCTGTCAGAACTGGCTGAATATCACCTCTGCATCAGACACCCGGAAGAATTCAGCTTCGCTACTCTTTTAGATCTTGAAGTCTGAGGTTGTTACAACTGCAAGGGAATTTCTGATCTGAGTAGTTTCCTACAAAGCCCTACTCATTTGCAGAAACAGCTAAACATTTCCAAACTCATTTGCAATATTCTGATGGGAAAAGCTCTATCACTAAGAAAATTGCTTCTGCATAATAACATGGACATTTAGAAGTAGAAAATTGAGTATGTAAGGATTAAAGATCAACACCGATCATCAGGGATGTTTAAAATTGCCCGTCTGTATGATAATGTGTATACTGTAGTTTTGGCAGTAGAACTGCTGCAAAAGTGCTAAATCAAGAAGAATGTAATTGGCTGTTGGCTATCTATCATCCTCACGTAATTATGACAATGTGTTCCACAGGCATTTGTTCCATTGTTTATTGTGAGTCATAAAACAGTGCATGTTAAGAAGGAAAATTTCATTAGGATAAAAAAAAAAACCCAACAATATTGCACTCTGCAGCCAAATGTTAATCAGACTGGAAAGTGGTAATGATCAGCTACATTTTATTTCATGCTGTATTTGTTCAGCTCTAAACTTATCAGTGAGACACGAGCAATATATTTCACACTGCTATATTTTGTGGCTGGGTAATGGTGTGAGCAAAATAAATTTGCTCAAACCAAGATGTTTTAAATAGCATACTTGACTTTGGCAAGCTCAAGTTTTTTGTTTTTTTGTTTTCGCTTTTAACAGTTTGCAAAAACTGCCTTTTCTTTTTGCTTGCTTATTGTTTTTGAATGAGAAAAATAGCAGAAACTAGGTTTCCACAGTTATTGGCTTCGAGTACAAAAAGTTTGGGTCATGTTAAATTTGATTACCTGCATAACAGTGAAAATATTCAGGCCACGGTAGGAGAACCCCATTTAACTGGGAATGAAACATAACTTGCAAGCATGATCCTTTCTTACATATAATGGCAAATTTCTACCTTAGTAGGAAATGATACATGAGCTTGCACATAAACCTCATCTTCAGTTGTTGTATGTCCCTCAGCCAATCATGTTTGCTCAGAAACAATCATTAACAATTAATAATCAGGTTAATTTTGAGTAAGTTATTTCCATGTGATTTAATTCCCAGGAATGTTTAGAACCACAGCTATTTCCAGATGTAACCAGGGACATTATTTCCATATAAATCATTAAGTGTGGAAGACAAAATCTACCTTGAGCCTATACCTATAGCTAGAAGTGTTAGATATTAACACTAGCTACCATGGTTTCCACTCTGGTCCTCTGTTCCGGTGGGAACAATTTTAATCTGATTGGCTAAGAGGTCTGACAGTTCCCTGTAAAAGGAGAGCTGTCAGATCGAACAGTTGCTGGATTGTGCATACTTGACTGTTACAATAAAGAACTGTTGTTGCGTTAAGCCAGAGTCTGCCTTCTCATTGCCCTATCTAACACTGGCGACGAGGATGGGATTGAGAGGCAGATAGGCGAACAACGAACAACGAGACATCCAGCAAGTAAATCTAGTCCGGAGCATCAGCGCGGCATTGAGCAACCATTTCAAGCAGCAAACCTGACTCACCTCAGACAAAATGGCCATGCACGCCCCGCCAACTCCATATGACCCGGTGGCCGAACACTGGGAATCGTATATGCTGAGGTTCGAATGCTTCCTCAAGGCAAACGACCTTATGGGGGTTCCCGACTCCCGCAAGAAGAATCTTTTCCTGGGCTACTGCAGCCGAGAAGTTTTCGAAACAGTGAAGGACTTATCAGAGCCAACTCTGATCCAAGTGGTTCCTTGGGCGGCGTTACAACAGACTCTAAAAACTCACTACGCACCCAAACTGAGGCACGTCCGCCGCCATGAATTCAACGTGCGGAACCAAAGAGAAGGCGAGTCCATTAACCAATATGTTACAGCCCTGCGAAAAGCAGCAAATATTGTGACTTCCGTGACCTGGACGACCAAATTTTGTACCGCTTAATCTGCGGAGTGTGGGACATCAACCTGCAGAGACGTCTGCTAGCCAGATCAAACATGTCTTTGTAGATCGCACTCGACAAAGCCAGGACATCTGAATCTGCTGACAAGTCCATGGAAACCTTGCAGTGCCAGTACAACGCGCCATAAACCGTGCAGAAGCAAACGCGCGTACATCACGAGGCCGCTGAACGAGAAACCTCCGACAGCGAAGACGATGATAGCTACCGCATGCGCAGTAGCCGCACAAAACCGGCTCGAAGATTCACCTCGCGCCTGCCACCCTGCGCAAGCTGCAGATGGGACCATGCCCAGTCTACCTGCCAGTTCCAGGACGCAACCTGTCAGCGTTGCGATAAGAAGGGGCTCATTGCCAAAGTGTGCTGGAGCGAATTCCCTGCCACCGCTTGGCAGCCAAAAGCAACCTGCCAACAGAGGCCCAACCCAGGGGCAGAAAACCCAAGGGCGCCCAGAGAGAGAACCCAAAGTGACCTATCAAACCACGATAGGGCAAGTCCGCACATGGCGGCCAAAAAAGCTGAAAGTCACAGTCCTCATTGAGGAAGCTCCCTGCGAGCTTAAAGTCGACACTGGATCCTCCCTCACGATCATCTCCTGGTCGACTCTGAAGCAAGCCATCCCGAGCCTGAAAAAACAGCACCTTCACACGCCAGACATCATGCTGCGCGACTACCAAGGGAACCGAGTCCCCATCGTGGGCCAAGGCACCTTCTGGGTGCAATTTAAAGGCATCAGCGCCAAGCTTCCCATGACCGTGGCCAACGCACCGCTACAGAGCCTCCTGGGCTAGACTGGTTCGAAGCCCTGGGTTGGAAGTCACCGGGATCAACGCCATAAAGGATGGCAGTGCCGAGGCGATTTTTAAGGAGTTCGAGGACATCTTCAGCTCCGGTCTCGGTAAGTATGTGGGGATACCAATTTCTTTTAACTTGGACCCCAACGTCGCGCCTATCAGGCTCAAACCCAGGAGAGTACCTTTCTCTCTCTGCCCTAAAATCGATAGGGAAATTGACAAACTGGTGAGCCAGGGGATCCTAGAGCCAGTCAACCATGCACGCTGGGAGACCCCTATAGTGACCTTGGTCAAGCCGGACGGGTCAGTCCACATCTGCGCAGACTATAAATGCACAATTAACAACGCGCTGCAACAAAGCGCCTACCCTGTGTCCATTGTACAGCACATACTACATTCTCTAGAGCCAGGAAATTTTTTTGCTAAATTAGATAGGGCGCAGGCATACCAGCAGTTACACAGTGCCACAGCAGAGGCTCAAACCATCGTGATGCACAGGGGTGCATTCAAATGCCACCACCTGCAATTCGGAGTTAGTATCATCCCTGGACTGTTCCAAAGCATCATGGAATGGCTTTTGCAGGGGATACCAGGAGTCGTCCCCTATTTCAACGACATTTTGGTATCAGCTGCAAACAAGGCACAACTTTTAAAAAGAGTTAGGGCTGTTTTGATCAGAATTCGCGAAAAAGGCCTCCAGCTCAAAACAGAAAAATGCAAAATTAATGTGCCCAGGGTAGAATTTCTTGGGTACATGATTGATGGCTCTGGGATCCACCTGACATCCAAAAAGTAAAAGCTATCCAGGAAGCCCCTACACCTCGCAATCAGGCTGAGCTGCAGGCATTCCTCGGGCTCCTTAACTTCTACAGCGTCTTTCTCAAACAGAAAGCAACGGTCGCTGAGCCCTTGCATTGCCTCCTTTCCAAGAATGCCAAATGGTCCTGGGGCCAAGCCAAGGCCGCCACATTTGCCGCGGTAAAACGCCTGCTAACTGCTGACTCCCTGCTGGTCCAGTACAGCCAGATCCTGCCGCTGGTGTTAACATGCGATGCATCCCCTTTTGGCATCGGCATGGCTGCTTACTCCTACAAACTGATTCACCGCCCCGGTTCCACGTTAATAATAATAATAATAATAATATATTTATTTCTTAGCCGCACCCTCTCCCGAAGGACTCGGGGCGGCGTACAATGAAACATACGAAATAAATATGTGGACAAAACAAACATATAACAGAGACATATACTGAGACATACACAAGGAGGAGGTCGGCTGATAAATAAAAACAATTAAAATACAGTATTTAAAACCCCTAGAAATTAAATATAATTAAAATACCCAGTTAAAAACCCGTCAGGAGCGATATGGTTAGATCAAAGTTGAGCCAGGCCAGCTGCTTGGAATAGGTGGGTCTTAAGCTTAATATGAAAGGAGCGGAGGTCAGAGGTATTCCTAATATCCGGAGGGAGGTCATTCCACAGGGCTGGGCCCGCCACAGAGAAGGCTCTACTCCTAGGCGCCGCCCCACGACATTGTCTAGTGGACGGCACCTGGAGGAGGCCCTCTCTGTGCGAGCGAATTGGTCGCAGGGATGTATGGGGCAGAATACGATCCCGCAAGTAACTAGGTCCTAAGCCACGTTGGGACATGCCGACGCTTTAAGCTGCTGTCCCCTACCCGAACTGCTGGCCGACCCCACTCCCGAGACACTGGTCCTTCTTACTGACCGCCTGGACTCTGGACCTGTCTCGTCCAATGACGTTGCCCGCTTTTCTGCTAAAAACTCTGCTATTAAGCAGATTCTGAACTGGGTGTGGAGGGTGTGGCCCAAGGGGCCTGTTTAGGCTGAATTTAAAATGTTTTTAAGTAAATGTGTTGGTAATCAAGGGCTGTTTACTATGGGGGGACCGGGTGGTTGTTCCAAGCAAACTGCGAAAGCAGTATTAGAAGCATTACATGTGGGGCATCCTGGCATCGTCAGGATGAAATCCTTGGCTAGGAGCTACGTCTGGTGGTCTAACATGGACAGGGAGATAGAAGAGTGGGTGGCCACCTGCACTCCGTGTCAGGAATCCAGACCAGCTCCCCCAGAGGCACCCGCTAAGGAGTGGGAGCGCCCTCAGGCATCCTGGTCTAGGGTGCACATTGACTTTGCAGGCCCCGTTCATGGCCAAACGTTCCTCATAGTTGTGGACGCGTATTCGAAATGGTTAGAGGTAGCCCTGATGACCTCTACCACGGCAGAGGTCATCAAGGTGCTATGGAGACTTTTCTCCACTCACGGCCTGCCTGACGTGTTGGTCTCAGACAATGGGCCCCAATTCACGGCCATGCAATTCGAGACCTACTTAGCTAGCCAGGGAATTCGGCAAGCCCTAGTAGCGCCATTCCACCTGGCTTCCAATGGTCAGGCGGAGCGAATGGTGCGATCGGCTAAAGAGGCCCTCGCCAGAATGGGCCCGGGTGATTGGCAAACATGGGTTGATCACTATTTACTAATCCAACACATTACGCCAAGTGCCACCACGGGGAGAAGCCCCTCCGAGCTTCTCATGGGTCGCAGTCTAAGGTCCCACTTAGACCGGATACACCCAAACTACTCTGCCACATCACCCCCAGACTCCACAAGCAAGTTTTGAAACTTTAGCATAGGGGATTCAGTATACGCCCACAACTATGCCGGGGGAACTCTGTGGATTCCTGCTACGGTGATAGGCATCACCGGGCCTTGCTCTTATTTATTAGAGCTGGAGGATGGTAGAAATTGGAGGAGGCATATTGACCGACTCCGTGGTCGCCTCTCCCACTCCAATCTTAGGGCACCAGACGAAATTCTGAAACAAAGCAACCAAGGCCCTACCCAACAGGAGCAAACATTCACTCCTTCCACAGACAACTCAAACCCGCAAAGTTCGGAAAACTTACCTGAATTTGTTGCAGGCCCACAGCGAGCTCCATGCGAGCAAAGCCAGGGAACTCCAGCCGCGGCCTGGGGTAAGTTCCAGCAGGTTCCACAGAGCGAAGCTGGAGAGAAAACAGGTCCGTCCAACCTGCCTGAAGAACCGGTTCCAAATGAACTACGCAGGTCTGGTAGAGGGAAACAAAGACCCGCCTACCTCAAAGACTATGTGACCAATAGGAACATCCCAACCAAGAGAGAAGGGGTGTTAGATATTAACACTAGCTACCATGGTTTCCACTCTGGTCCTCTGTTCCGGTGGGAAAAGAGGTTTAATCTGATTGGCTAAGAGGTCTGACAGCTCCCTATAAAAGGAGAGCTGTCAGACTGAACAGTTGCTGGATTGTACATACTTGACTGTTACAATAAAGAGCTGTTGTTGCGTTAAGCCAGAGTCTGCCTTCTCATTGCCCTATCTAACAAGAAGTTTGTGTAAAATAAAGTACACTGAAGAACATTCTAACCTTCACCCTTAAAATTGTATTTTATGATCTAGAGCAGAATGGACAATTTTCATGCAGCCCGGGCCTCTTTGCTAATTATTTTGGGCTGCTTGGATGGTTGTTTTGATATTAAAAAAAACCAAACCTTTTGTGGGTTTTCAACATCTCTCTATAAAATCCTTTCAAATTCTCCAAATGCAACAGAGAAGGGAAATAATCCATATGAGAGAATCTCTGGGGGCCCAAAACAAAATTGCTGGATTCAGGTAGCTGCAGAAACAGCTTTTCTCATAATACTATATTGAACTCCTCTCACTTCTGCAAGTGACATTTTGTTTCTGTTCCTCTCTATTCTAGCTGTGTCAAGGGAGCAAACTATCATATATAAGAAGATCCATATTAGTCTTCTGAAAGCCTATAAAGTCCCATATTCTATTCCTGCAGTGTTGAGTCAGAAGCTTATAGGTAGCCCAAAGCTTATGTGCCCATAACCCCCACAGAATGTTATAAGAACAATGATAGCTTCTCTGATTCCATTCTAACTTGTACTGACTCAAGAGATGACTCAACAGAGTTGGAAGGAGTGACAAGTGGGTGACATCTTGATAGCTCCCTCGCTCAGAAGAAAGAGAAAGAGGCAGAAATGGTTTCCTGATGAAATAGCCATGTTTTAAAGGCCCTCCTAAAAATCTTCCTGTTCCACAGAATGAGGGCAGGGGAGAGAGAAGGGTTGATCCTGATCCCGAAAACATCAGTCCCTAGAATAAAAACCATGTCCTGTCCAATTTTTCTTCATTCATTGATTTTCAGCCTTGAATCTACTTTCTATTTTATCATTTTAAATTGGAAATGCATTTAATTATACTTTACTAAAATTGCCTGCAGGAATTCAGGAGGCAATTTAAATTGCACAAAGAGCCTTAGGCATCTATTTCAGTCAAGTGTCGTGTCCCTTCAGAGATGCTCTAGATCAGAATGTCTCAACTTTGCTGACTTTAAGATGTGTAGACTTTGATTCCTAGAATTCCCCTGGCAGCCTGCTACGTGAAGAATTCTAGGAGTTGGAGTCCACACATCTTAAAGTTGCCAAGGCTGACCAGCACTGATCTACATGGTAGGCAAGAAACAGTGGGGATATCCATCTCTTTCTGCTATTCCCCCCTTTTTAATCTTCTGATAGCCTTTAATCCCTGTCCCAAACAGAAGGATACGGGCAGGAAAATAAAGTTATTGCTAGAAATCTGGATTAACTCTTTGCATAGAACCATATTAAGATTAAGCCTAGGGATATATCAAAGTGGTCCAAAAGCCTCTGGAGCCTGGGGTGGGTGAAAAAGAGGCCCAAGGAGCCAACCGGAAGTTCAGAAACTATTACAGAATCTAGTTGGTCTGCTTCGAAAACCACAAAGTCTCCCCTGGGAAGGTAACAAAGAAAACTGTCATGGAAAGGATGTGTAGCATCTCTGACAGTACTGTGGACCCTGGTCAAGCATCGCTTATATGCTATGCCCTGGATAAAAGGAAGCAAACTCTTCCAATAATCTTTTCTGCTGTCCTTGCCATTGTCTGCACAGCTTTCGTGTCTGAAGCAGTAATGCTTCAAAACCACACAGGATTACAATGCAAAAGGATGCTTTCGATCATTCCTGAATAGAAAGTGGGAAGGATGGGGGGAAGGAAGATGCACTCTTCTCATACTGCATTACAGTTCTTTTTTTTCCCCTCCTTAGTGCCTCAAGTCCATGTAAAGTCTGAGCGTATAATCAGTTATGTGGGTGACTCTGTGGTCTTGACTTGTGATGTTGGCAATGTTAACCCAAGTTTCTGGATCTGGTATTCAAATAATGGAAGTGGAGAGGTAAAGTTCTGTTTCATTTATGGGAGGAATCCTACCCCCACCCCCACCCCACTATTTCAAGATACTTTTCAAGATATGCTTTTTTAATATAGACCCGATCTTACCCCAGATAGACTATGAATCCAATGTTCATAGATTTCCAAAGATTGTTTGTTTTTTAATTTCCCTTTCATGTGTCTATTTCACTGTTATAATTTTCCGGTCAGAATCTTCATTTATATATTTAAATATCTATATATTGGAATTTGTAATGACTTATGAGCGTGTGATGAAGATTCTTCACTCTTTTTTCTTCTGTCAGGTGGTTATTAATTCTACCCTGATGCCAGAGAAGTACAGCTTTATCCAGACACCTGCAAACACAACCAAACTGAAGATCCTTGCTCTCTCTGAATTAGATACCAGTTCTTACTGGTGCAAAGCTAGATTTCTACTAGGTGAAAGCAAAGGAGAAGTGTCGCTTACCGTCCTGACCTATCTGACACCTCTCAAACCTTTTCTTGTAATAGTTGCTGAAGTTATCATTTTAGTATCGCTTGTTTTTATTTTTGAAGTGGTCACCAAAAAGAAAGAAGGGAATATTGGTAAGATATGAAAGAATAACATATTCAAACATGCTTTTATTTGGTATTTTTTGTGCATTAAGAATGGGGCGGCATGAATGGTAAACTTCTGTTTGACTGGAGTTTCTTGGGGGTCTTGGGTAAAGGAGGTTTATTAATTTCTTGCATGATGTCATTATTAGCACACAAATTATGCAGATACACTAATTTGCAGGGCTATAATTTATGTCATGATTATGACATGTGGAACATCGGTGTGCTTCTACCAGAGCCTGTGCTGATATGTTTCCATTGTGTTGGACCTCAATTTCTAGAATTCCTGAGCCAGGATACATAATGTAAGGAATTGTAGGAACAAGTCCAACAGAATAGAGCATGCAAAGTTGGGAAAGATTGCACTAAACTGTAACAAGAGGTAAATTTTGTTTCCTCTGTTAGTTTTCTATTATTAGAATTTAAGAACAAAGTCATAGGGTCAAGTAACCTTTTATTGGCCAAGGGCTGCATTTTATCTTCATGTGATGGATCCAGGGCTACATTTAAAAAGTGAACAGAGTTCTTGGGAGCAAGAGGGACGCACACAACGAAATGTGACTACACCATGACACAAATGGCATGGTTTAAGTACGTGCACCAGGCATCAAAACATAAGTGTAAAAAAAAACCTTATGTGCATGTTATCAGTTTGGTATCACTTCATAATGCAGATGTTGCTGACAGGGCAATAAAGCCTGACTTTACTAGTGTACACAGGACAAAATGATTTCCCCATAAAAACGATTTTCAATTTTGAGCCAGCAAGCAAAATGATTCATTTTGTCCATCTGTGAATTCTTTTGCTGAGTTTGTTGATTTCCCCCCAACCCCAACAATTTTTGCAGAAAAAAACATCAGACATTACATGATGCCCATAAATCCTTAACTGCCATCCTTGCTTTATTATAACTAACAAAGAGTTGCTTTACCGGAGGATTTTCTTCTTCTTTAGAAAGCCATTCATAGAATCAGGGCACAAGTAACTGGGCACATCTGCCTCTAAAAACATCTCTTAAGGAAATGGTGCTTACTTCAAAGTATCTGGATTTATTTGCTATTCAGTAGAAAGCTAAATGATGAGTGGAATCACGCAGGTGCTATGTTTTTGAACAAGATAAATAAAGGTTTTGTATGTGCTTCAAATATTTCATGTTTTAAAATTGAATTCAACAAAGAGGTTGAGCTGCAGTTTCGTTTTGTGGTTTTGTTGCATACCGGAAAGGAATGTGGTGGACTATTCTAAAATAATATCTGTGGCCACTGAAAGGGAGAACTCATGTCCTCCAGTTGGTCTCCAAGAAAATGCAAAGTGCCTGGGTTGCATATTACAGTGCAGAAAAACACTTTATTCTCCATACATACCCAGAGGTGGGCTGCTGCCGGTTCAGACCAGTTCACCCGAACAGGTAGTTCTGATTCTGTGCAGTTCGAACAGGCAATTCAGACCACCGGCTGGCCCCGCCCCTGCCCATTTTTTGGGCCAATTTCAGGCCGATTTTGGCTGGGAAAACAGTCTTAAAACATCCAAAAGCAGTCTGTTTTTTGGGGTGTTTTCAGGACATTTTTCCAGCCAAAATTGCCCCGAAAACCGTCCTGAAAACATCCCCCAAAACATTCTGTTTTTCATGCTGTTTTCAGTCTATTTTTCAGTCCATTTTCAAACCATTTTTCCAGCCAAAATCATCCTGAAAATGACACAAAAATGCTGAAAAAACAGTCACTTTTTCAGGCTGTTTTCAGTTCATTCTTTGGGCTGTTTTCAGGCAGTTTTTCCATCCTGAGAATTGGCCTGAAAACACTCCAAAAATGCCCTGGAAAAAAACCCAAAACAGTCTGGTTTTGGGGCCATTTTCAGGCCGAATTTCAGGTCAATTTCAGGCCTTTTTGGCTGTTTTCAGTCTGTTTTTCAAGCTGTTTTCAGGCCTTTTTCAGCCATGGGTATCATGACTTCATCCTGCATAAGAACTGCATATTTTGTGTCATTTGTGAGATGATGTCATGACATGTGTGATGTCCTTGTATCTTGGGTCAAATGCTTACGTGTGCTTCTTATCACATTGGAAGAACTGAAACTTTTCCAAAAGATGTTCAATACATAGCCCCCCTTTTATGGGGATAATTATTACGTATCAAGAGTTTTAATTTTTTACTTTATTTTTATTCCTTCACTAATTATTTATTTTATGTTTTATTATCTTATTGTGTCTTTATTATATGCAACCAATAGATTTCATTAGTTGGCAGTGTTTAAAAAAAGTAACAATATTTAAGTAAGTGCAAAGTAAAATCACCTAGTCGCACTCTAAGAGAGGAAATGTATTGACATTAAACTAATGTGGCTGTTAACTATACTGGTAATTAAATGGGCAAAGGTCTTATGCACACTAAAGGAAGAAACAGCAGTTTTTTATCTTGCAGTATTAGTGGGAAAAGTATTTCATACCATGTAATGTGCTTCCAGCTGCAGTATTCCATTTTTGAAAATTTGCGCTTCCATATTTCCACCTAAGGCATGATTTCTTTCGTAGAAAGAATTTGTAAGCAGTCATGTTAATCCATTATATTAACTATACAATTGACTATAAGGTAAAGGTTCCCCTCGCACATATGTGCCAGTCATTCCTGTCTCTAGGAGACGGTACTAATCTCCTTTACAAAGCTGAAGAGCCAGCGCTGTCCAAAGATATCTCCATGGTCATGTGGCTGGCATGACTAAATGCCGAAGGCATACGGAACGCTGTTACCTTCCCACCAAGGTGATCCCTATTTTTCTACTTGCCTTTTTATATGCTTTTGAACTGCTAGGTTGGCAGAAGCTGGGACAAGTAACGGGCGCTCACTCCATTATGTGGCACTAGAGATTCGAACCGCCGAACTGCCAACCTTTCTGATCAACAAGCTCTGCATCTTAGCCACTGAGCCACCGCATCCCTAACAATTTAATATAGAATCCCTTAAACTCATAAACAAACAAACAAATAAATAGCAACACTTTTTTACCACTTCATAGTGGTTTACAGCTCTCTCTAAGTGGTTTACAGTTAGCATATTACCCCAACAATCTGGGTCCTCATTTTACCAACTTCAGAAGGATGGGAGGCTGAGTCAAATGCCAAACTGCTGGCAGTCGGTGATCAGCAGAAGTAGCCTGCCATAACTGCACTCTATCCATTGTGCCACTATAGCTCTGGAATAAAATTATACACAGTTTGGACTAGTGTTTAAGGCACCAGGTTAGAAACCAGGAGATTGTGAGTTCTAATTCCACCTTAGACTTGAAAATTGATTGTGTGTCTTGGGCCAGTTTCTCTCTCTCAGTCCTAAGAAACAGGCAATGGCAAACTACTTCCCCAAAAATGAAAACATTTAATCCAGAC
This sequence comes from Natrix helvetica, assembly GCF_964273705.1. Taxonomy (NCBI): domain Eukaryota; kingdom Metazoa; phylum Chordata; class Lepidosauria; order Squamata; family Natricidae; genus Natrix; species Natrix helvetica. Next base: position 24,814,423 of record NC_138552.1, on the reverse strand, counting down.
GGTCACCCGGAGCCAAGACTGACTCAAAGGCTTGAGTCAGGCTTGAAATCGTAAATAAGTGAGGAAGTAAGTGAGTAAAATATACCAACACAAAATTAAAATCATATTGGTTTCTTTCTCTTTGCAGAAGTTGAAAAAGAATTCGAACAAGTGGAAACATTGTAAGTAATAATGTTCTTGTTGTAAAGTTAGAGCAAAACTGTTTCATGTTACTGTACAAAAATAGTGTAAAGTTAAAACAATAACAGGTGACAAACAACAACATTACAATTGAATTTTAATGGAGACTGGACTTCAAGTATTACCGTATTTGTCAGTCTATAAGATGCTCCAGACCATAAGACGCAGCTAGCTTTTGGGGAACAAAACAAGAAAAAAAATCTGCCCTGCCTTCCAGCATAAATCAGTATTCATCTGGCTAGCATCCTTGCAGCAAACAGCAAACAGCCTGGTCAGCTTCATGTTACTGCAGCCTGATTTAGCATCAGCAGCTCATTGGTGGTTGGATTGGCCTCCTGGTATACCACCAATCAGATGTGGGGATCGCTGCCACCTATCACTGCCTCTGTGCGTCCCGTTTTCAGTCGCTGTGTGTCTCGTTTTTGGCCCGTTCCAGGCAGCCCGGCAACGGGCTGCTTGGAACGGGCCAAAAACGAGACACACAGAGACTGAAAACGGGACGCACAGAGGCTGAAAATACAGTATGTGAAAGCCAAAAATGGCTGAAGGGTGGGGGCCGACAGGTGGGTGGGGCTTCAGCAACATTCGCTCTATAAAACGCACAGACATTTCCACCCACTTTTTGGGGTGAAAAAAGTATGTCTTAATAGTGCAAAAATATGGTAATTCTGTCTCATTTGTTCAGTAGTGGAGTGGGAAGATGGTTGGCAGGAAACCCTAGAAGATGGTTGGCAGGAAACTGAGCCACAAACATATGCCACATCTTTTTAAATGTAAAAATACAAAGTTGTTTATTTTTCTGCTAATGAAAGTGAGTACAAACTGTTATGCTTGAACATTGCTGACTCTACTTGCAAAATGGGGGGAAAATATTGCAAGCTTCTTCTAATGTAGTCAAGTTTGATCTTTTTTCACATTTACCTTGTAAGAGGCATTCACTAAAATGTATTCTGCTTAAAATAGTAATGGTAGTATCAGATTGTTTCTCCCCATCATCCACTGTAATTTATTTATTTATTTTACCTCCTCTATATGATACTGTTTTGATTGTTGCTTTTGTACGTCGCCCCGAGTCCCTGTGGGGAGAGGGGGCGACTAACAAGTTCAAATAAATAAATAAATAAATAAATAAATAAATAAATAAATAAATAATAATAATAATAATAAAACCAAAGTGATAGAAAATGATTTCAAAAAGGAGATATTTTTTTTTACCACAAAGCAGTTGAATAGACAAAGTACACTTTGGTTCCATGCTGCAAACTCATTTCTGCATGTACACATTTCCAAAGACTTACTGAGAACGAAACTGTTACAGGGAATGGTGTTTTTTCTTCTAGTCCTCTTGTTATACTATGCTCTTGGGTTATTCCCATGTTCAACCACTCACTCAGGAAGCCTCCTAAACACAATAATTCTTAGGTTTTAATTTACTGTGATTGTGAACTAGCTAGTTGCTAGGATGGGTGACACGGGAACAAACTTCAACAATCTATTTAACCGAATATACTGTATTTCTGTCAGTCCCATATCTTGACTCTCCACTTGGTATCTGATGTTGAGATAATTGATAATTTATAATTCAACCATCAACCAGCTTTGTTTCAAATCGGTGCATTAAATGGAAACATAATACAAACTAGCCAAATTAGAATAGAACACTTATGCCTCACAACAGTTTTCTGGGAAATCCCACCAGATCTTATCAATGCCTCATATGCATTTTTATGAAACCACAGGCCTCTAGCTTGTTCAGAACACTGAAGAAACTCTCATTTTTATTTTTCTCCATAGGCTGAAAAAGGTCACATATAGTTTGAAGCTTAGAATTTTTCTCCCTCACTTGCATTTTTGTAGAAGAGAATGTGAAGGCTGCCTTATTCATTTACAGATATGTACAGATATACTTTCAATTATATAGTGTATTTCTAGAACAGGGGTCTCCAACCTTGGCAACTTTAAGACTTGTGGACTTCAAGTCCCAGAGATCCTCAGCCAGCAAAGATCCCTGTTCTAGAAGATATGAAGCCTCACCGATAGCTAGCCTCTACTTTTAAAACCATATCTTATGTCTCTGTTCTGCTCTATTGCAGGGGACATTTAGCTAAGCAAGAATTAACAAATGAGAAAACCCATCTAAGCATAAAAGTCCATACTGAACTTAATACAAATCAATCCATGATGGGAAAAAACCTGAACCTGCCCTTCTTTATTCTATACAGGAAATCAGAAGACAGCAATGGTGTGGAAAATAGTACTACCCGACACAGGAAAGTCTAAATCCCTTATTAAAAGTGGTAAGTTAGAAGGTAAATCTGAAGGGATCCTGCATCTATTAGTGTCCAGGTTGTTGACATTTCTGGACTGTCAGGTTTGAACAGGGTGAACAAATATTTAAAGAAATGTTGGGGTGCTAGTGTATTTTATTCAGTTTATTTGCACCCATCTCACAGAGGCAGCTTTGGCTGGGAAACATAGATCATTATCAAAAACATTTGGTTTAAGAATACAAATTGAAAATTAAAAATGAGACTGGACTGCAATAAAATGAAAAAAAAAGGGAACGGGTAGCCATCAACAATACTTAACTACCGTATTTTTTGGAGTATAAGACACACTGGAATATAAGACGTACCTTAGTTTTTGGAAGGAAAATAGGGGAAAAATTCTACCTACCAGGTATTCACTTTTATTCCCATAACACCAGAAAAGCAAGCAAACACAATAGTATAATAAACTGACACTTTTTGCCACTTTTTTTTAATTTCCCCAGGCAGCCGGGGAAACTCTTAATAAGCTTATCTAGATGTCTGGGCATTCAGCCAAAAGCACTTCATACCTATAAAAAATGTAACAAAGCTGAATCAACAAACCAGCCCAGCACTTGCCTGAAGGAAACCATTGAGAAACCTCAGATAGCCGATAGGAAAAATCCCTGCCTTGCCCTTAATTATCCCCCAAAAGAATAGAAACTGGACAAAAGAAGTACTTCTTAAGGCAGTCTTCAAATCTTTCATCCTCGGTCGGGAAATTTTTCCAACAGTATGATGCAGTAAAAATATTGGAAGCTTTTTTTCAGCCCTAATGAGGTGCCAACGAGTGAAGCCAACTTGTTAGCACCTCATTAGGGCTGGAAAAAAGCTTCCAAATAGCTACATTCTGAGTATAAGACACCCAAATTTTCAGCCTCTTTGGGGGGGAGTGCATCTTATACTCTGAAAAATATGGTATATCTCACAGGTTTATCTAATTAGCCAAGTTTAATAGAGATAGGGTCAACGTTGAGGGAATGTGTTCCAGAGGTCAAGCAGAGGGATAGAAAAGGCAAACTTCTGGTGTCCCTCTAGAATCTAGATGGCACTCTTTAGTTCTGTAGATAGAAACCATTTTTGGCCGGACTGACGGCTCAAGTAGTGACTAAAGGTGGAAGATTATTCCTCAAATAACCTAGCCTCATGCCCCAATTTATGTACTTTCTTGCTATAGAACTACTGAAACAGTGAATTCAGTTCAGGCCACCATTCTCAATGAGAAGGATGACGATTGTTTATGGAATGTCTTTTTGGACATAGGAATAATATTTTATCTTTTGCCCTAGTGATGTTCACTGTATTGAATTACAAATGACTACCAGATAAACCTTGAAAAGGGAAAGACAGGGTGGTAAAAAAATATCTTCAAGGTATGCACCAGGAAAATCTGGGGAAGAGACATACATGGAGAGAAGACGACGTCTACTGATTCACTTTTTGAATATATGAAAAACTCCCTTTTTTTCTTCTTATCCAACTGACACGCACACACACACACTGCCACTGCCACCAGCAGTGTTCACACTGGAGAAAAAGTGTGGTGGGAATTAGTCAAAAACATCTGAAGAGCACCAGATTTGGAGGTGTCTGTCTGAAGTGCAGGTTATATAGAAGACACTTTTGCCATGTCAATTGAAATGTTGACTGGGAACTGTTGCAAGGAATAACACCAAGTGAAGGACTTTTGATTAGTCCACAAAAGGCATATCAGATACTGCTTTAATATGCAGCTGTGCGTGGGTGTTGGCAAGGCAAGCAAAGAGGGGAAGTGATATCATAGTTGTCCCGATGCTGTTGTGGCTTCTATCAGACAATTGTGCAGGTGAGCAAATATTTTTTTGGTAGCTCTGCACACATCAAAAAAAAAAAAAAAAAAAAAAAGCCAGTGGCTGGTAAAATGGGAAGTGGGACATTTAAAACTCTCAGCTTTAACCAGCAGGTGAAAGGGGTACTCATTGGAATCAGATGGTGTTACTACTGCATTTCTTTAATCTTTCTTTTAATTTAGGTAAAATGAAAAGAAATGCCAAGACTGCACTGAATGAAAAAAAAAAACACTTTCTGGAACTGTATCTACTTGGTTTTTAATGATGGACTTCTAGGTGTCTTAAAAATACTGCTTTAAAAATGCCTTTTTAAAAAAGTAATGAATGTATTAAATAATGCTAATGTGATTCATATTGTCCTAAAAGTTTTAGCTAAACTTATGCTATAGACTCTTTTATATCTTGTTCAAGCCTTCGTCTGCAATTAATCCTAATCTACTATTAACTTCCATTCATTTATCTGAATATGTATAGAGTGCATTTTTGTATATGATGATCAGCACCTAGTGGGAATACAGGTAGTCCTCAACTTACAACAGTTCATTTAGTGACTGAAGTTACGTCACTGAAAAAAGTGACTTATGACTGTTTTTCACACTTACAACCATTGCAGTATCCCTTTGATCATATGATCACAATTGAGACACTTGACACTTGACTCATATCTATCAGGGTCCCTGTCTCATGTGGTCACCTTTTGTGACCTTCTGACAAGCAAAGTCAATGGGGAAACTATATTCACTTAACAACCATGTTGCTAATTTAGCAACTGCAGTGATTCACTTAATAACTGGGAAGAAAAGAAATCATAAAATGGGGCAAAACTCACTTAACAAATGTCTCAGCAACAAAAATTTTGGGCTTCATTGTGGTCGTAAGTCGAGGACTACCTGTATTCTCCTGATTTGTCTGCTAGTAAAGTAGTATTATCAGAAGAAGCCATACAAGCCAAGATTTACAAGGAAAAATAAATTACAAAGGGTTTAGCATTTATATTGAGAATATATATATATATATATATATATATATATTCTCAATATAAATGCTAAACCCTTTGTAATACATATACATATATATATATACATACATACATACATATACATATACATATACATACATACATACATACATACATACATACATACATACATACATATATATATATATATATATATATATATATATAAAATTTAGAACCAGTTTAAATGGCAAATATCTTTAGCCGCCAATATTTTATGTCAACCAAATGTCACCCTTAGAATCTCAAAGCATTTTCTCTTTTCCTGTAAAGAAAGAAGTTGTTGGTTTTCTTGGAAGAGGTTATGTGACAGGTGGGGTGGTGTAAGAAATATGATAATTCAAGTAGAAAACAAATACCAAATGGTGATATTCAAAAGCTTGGATTTTGTTAGATTACTTGTCCAGAATTACTACAAGTGGAAAATAGCAATACACTCAATGATATGCCTTGTTAATCTCATGGTTTATCAGTAACTTTACCAAAGAACTGAGAAAGTACACAAATTTTTCTTTAAAGTAACTAATGAAGCCATAACGTTTCTAATGTATTGTAATTGTATTTCCAGTTCCCTGTGTTCCCTTTATCCTTTCTATTGTTTGTACAATAAATGTCACCCAAAAGATAGATAGCTGTCAAATGTTTGTGACATGATTAAGCTTTCATTAAGTATTAACACAAATCAATTATAACCACACATTTGAAAGAGTGATTTTTTTTCCTTTGCAGGCAATAGTGGGGTTGAACTACTCTTTCCATATCCTAAGGGAATCTGCACAGGGCAAGAAGAGATTTTAAAAATGCAAAGTGACTATCAAAGCATGTGATCAAAGCCTTTTACACGCATTGTCTTAATTGTGCATCTGGCACCACAACTTTCTAAACTTTGAAAATGTGGTCAAACGAAAACATCAAAATATCCCAATGCAAGCCAAATAAAAACAATGTTTTATTTTACCAATAGAATAGACTAATGAGATGTTCATTACATTATAGGCAAAAATAATAATGTTGCTGTATGTTTTTTTAATAAAATGAAGGGAAATTGGTTTTAAATATTTTACGTTAATGAGCATCATTTTAAAAGTGCCACAAACAGGACATGTGATAGTGCCCAAGTTATTGTCTCACTTTGTACAAAATCACAAAGATGAATTGATTTATAGAATTTACTAGTCAATATAATATTTACTGCTCATCTTCAAATTAAGGCACAGTTGAGCAGTGCACTTTTTATAAACATATATGGCTTCTCTAAACTAGAACGTGTGTATTGGATATTTCATTTATGCATGGCCCATCGTTTTGCAATGGATAGACAAATGACATTGTATAAATATCCTTTAAAAGCCATTGAGAGATTATAAATCCAATCTGCCCTTCATCTGCAATTTGATAGTGGCTATAGATTTAGATAGGGGGATGCGGTGGCTCAATGGCTAAAATGCTGAGTTTGTCGATCAGAAGGTCGGCAGTTCAGCGGTTCAAATCCCTAGCGCTGCATAATGGAGTGAGCTCCTGTTACTTGTCCCAGCTTCTGCCAACCTAGCAGTTTGAAAGCATGTAAAAATGCAAGTAGAAAAATAGGAACCACCTTTGGTGGGAAGGTAACAGCATTCTGTGCACTTTCAGCATTTAGTCATGCTGGTCACGTGACCATGGAGACATCTTTGGACAGTGCTGGCTCTTCAGCTTTGAAACGGAGATGAGCACCGCCCCCTAGAGAACGACTAGCGCATATGTGCAAGGGGAACCTTTACCTATAGATTTAGATAATTATTCAGTTTATATGAATTATTGTATATAGTTTGGGTGAAAAACAAGTAGAAAAATAAGTGTTTGTGACTACACATAGGTGTACACACAGACACAAACACTTGGCATTTGCAGTGTTTTGCAAACCACTGGCAATTGTTCTCCTTAAAAATGTATGTCTTTGCTATATGGAAGCGAGGATGACATTACCAGGATTGTGAAATGGTTCTGATTAGCAATTCCACTCACTAAGTGGGGTAGAGAGATATGCATTCATGGTCTGGTGCAATTCTGAATTTAGTCTGCCCATTGTGGATTAAATTACATGACCAAATCTGGATTAGAAATGTGAGTGTAGGTTGTATCATCCTGTGTTGATACAACCAGACAACCTTCTACAAATCCTTTTTGTAATTTTTGTTAGATCTTATAACCTTGTTCTTTCTTGATTGTATATGGGGGGGGGAGGTGGCATTCAGCAGGTTCTGACCAGTTGTGGAGAACTGGTAGTGGAAATTTTGAATAGTTCGGAGAACCGGTAAATGCCACCTCTGACTGGCCCCGCCCCCCTCTATTCTCTGCCGCCCAAAGCTGATTGGGGGGGGATGGAGATTTTACAGCATTCTTCCCCTGCCACGCCCACCAAGCCATGCCCATAGAACCAGTAATAAAAAAATTTGAATCCCACCACTAGGTAAATAATAGGCAGGCCAAATTGTACAATATAGGACTAGTGTTCTTTTGAAATAAAAGAGAAATTAAACTGTAAAATAGATCTGAATCATGCAATAATTTAGAAATTAGTTTCTCAACCTTTTTTATATCTGAGAAAACCTACTCCTCCTGGACTTTCTTCTAGGGTGGTAAGATTGCCTGACCCTCCTATGGAAAAAAAAATGATGGCAATAAATTCAATGAATATAACAACAGTGAGAAACAAATAGCGTGTAGGTTTTCAGAGTAATAACATGCTTTCAAACATTCAGAGATTAACATTTCCTAAATAAACAATAAACTAAAATTTTCAGACATTCTTCCTGATGCCATTCTAAGATAGTTTATCATGAAACCAGTGTATGACACTGCAATTCTCATTCTAGGGAAGGAAATGCCTTAAGATCTAGAGATTTCTTGGACAGATGATAATAAGGAAATAGCACTGCCAGGAGCCATGATTATTGCAGGAGCATCAAAAAACAACGCGCAGCTGGAAAACGTTTGAGGTAATTAGGATAAACTCATCAAACCTTCCACCTGCAGCCTATCTTTTTTCCCACCGTAAAGTTTCCCAAAAGGATACTAGCTTTTCTGTCACAAGTGTTCCTTCCATGAAACTTCTGGTGACTGCATTGATGTAACCATGTTTTTGATTGGTTGCATTTTTTTTTATATGTCACACTAGATCGCAATAGAACTTTGGGCAAGGTACACAAATATATATACTTAATATACACACACACACACACACACACACAAATGAATATGCAAGTAATTGTCCTTTTTTTCTGTCTTTTTCTCCCAACCTAATTAATGCCTGTTCATCTTGCAATGCAATCCAGACAAGAAGTGAAGGATTATAAACTCTATATTTATTGCAAGGTTACATTAACACAGAGATGTCAAAGTCAATTTCACTGAGGGCTGCATCAGGGCTGTGGCTTACCTCGGGGGCATGGCGCATGGCAAACTGGATGGGCGTGGCCATCTTGACACCACTCCCCAAACTGCTGGCATGTTTCCTCTTTGCCTTGGGTTGACTGAGCCGAAGCCACGCTGGCCCGATCTTTCTTCTTTGCATTGGGTAGACCAGGCCACCCCATCTGGCCAGCGAGCCTTGAGTTTGGCATCCCTGCATTAATGGAATCTTTCAAGTCTGAAAGTATTTCTCCCTTCCTTTCTTTTTACTCTCCAGAAATCTAGGAAGGGTGCCTTCTAAAACATTTTCCCCTGGCTCCACCTCCTCCCTCCTAACACACTACAGGCCAGTGGCGGGTTCTGGATACCGTTCTAACTGGTACGGTTGGAATGGGCCAGGCAGCGTGTGCATGTATCATACCTGCCAGCGACACCTCCGCAAGCCGCCGCAACGCTCCAGTTGCTCAGCTGAGTGTTGCACAGGTGCTGTACACATCATGCGTGTACGCCCTTAGGGTTACGGTTAGTTCTCCTTGAACACCTAGAGCAAAATGAACATCATCAATGGATTAGCAGCCCATCGGTATGGTTTCGAGGGTGCACACCTTTTCATACTTTTTGTACATTTCCTGGCCAAATACATAGGAAAATCCCATTGGGAAAATTCCACTTGCGGTTATGAATTCACAGAGAAAAAAGGACATTGCCCTTGCATTCGGAGACAGTCGATATGGTTAGGAGGATGTGTGCCCTTTGAGCCAGCCTTCTGTACATTTCCTGGCAAAATATAGGGGAAAATCCCATTCATGAAAATTCCACTTAGGCTCAGGGTTATAGCCCTCAATGAACTCACAGACTAAAATGGACATCAATATTGGATTTGAAACCGATAAGTATGGTTTGGAGGGGGCATGCCTTTTTATCTGGCCTTATGTACATTTCCTGGGAAAATGCATAGAAAAATCCTATTTGTGAAAATTCCACTTAGGGTTAGGGTTAGCTCTCCTTGAACTTTGAGAGGAAAATTGACTTTGCCATTAGATTAGGAGCCAGACGGTATAGTTAGGAGGGTCCACATCTTTTGAGCCAGACATATGTCCATTTCCTGGCAAAATACATGGAAAAATCCCATTTGCGACAACTCAACTTAGGGTTATGGTTAGCTCTCCTTGAACTCGGAGAGCAAAATGGACTTTGCCATTGGATTTGGAGCCAGTCGGTATGGTTAGGAGGGTGCACACCATTCAGACAAAGTTTATATATATTTCCTGGCAAAATACATGGAAAAATCCCATTCGCGAAAATTCCAATTAGGATTGGGATTAGCTCTCCATGAACTTGTAGAGCAAAATGGATATCACCATTGAATTCAGAGGCAATCGAAATGGTTAGGAGGGTACATACCTTTTGAGCCAGAAATATGTACATTTCCTGACAAAATACATGGGGAAATCCCATTTGTGAAAATTCCACTTAGGGTTAGGGTTACCTCTCCTTGAATTTGTAGATCAAAATGGACATCATCAATGGATTAACAGCCCATCGGTATGGTTAGGAGGGTGCATACCTTTTGAGCCAGACTTATGTACATTTCCTGGTGAAATATATGGAAAAATCCCATTTGCAAAAATTCTACTTAGGGTTAGGGTTAGCTCTCCATGAACTCATAGAGCAATATGCACATCATCAATGGATTAACAGCCTATTACTATAGTTAGGAGGGTGCACACCTTTTGAGTAGGACTTATGTACATTTCCTGGGAAAATACATTGGAAAAAATCCCATTTGCGAAAATGCCACATAGGGTTAGGGTTAGCTCTCCATGAAGTTGTAGAGCAATATACATAACCTCAGTGGATTAACAACCCATCGGTATGGTTAGGAGGGTGCACACCTTTTGAACCGGACTTATGTACATTTCCTGGCAAAATACATGGGAAAATCCCATTCGGGAAAATTCCACTTAGGGTTAGGGTTAGATCTCCCTGAACTCGGAGAGCAAAATGGACTTTGCCATTGGATTAGGAGCCAGTCGGTATAGTTAGGAGAGTGCACACCCTTTGAGCCGGATTTATGTACATTTCCTGGGGAAATATATGGGAAAATCCCATTCGGGAAAATTCCACTTAGGGTTAGAGTTACCTCTCCTTGAACTCATAGAGCAAAATCGACATCATTAATGGATTAGCAGTCCATCAGTGTAGTTGGGAGGATGCACACATTTTGAACCAGACTTATGTACATTTCCTTGGCAAAATACATGGAAAAATGCCATTTGTGAAAAATCCACTTACGGTTAGGGTTAGCTCTCCATGAACTTGTAGAGCAATATGGACATCAACAATGGATTAACAGCCCATCACTATGGTTAGGAGGGTGAACACCTTTTGAGACGGACTTATGTACATTTCCTGGCAAAATACATTAGAAAATCCCATTTGCAAAAATTCCATTTAGGGTTAGGATTAGCTCTCCTTGAAATTGTAGAGCAAATTGGACTTTGCCATTGGATTAGGAGCCAGTTGGTATGGTTAGGAGGGTGCACACCTTTTAAGCTGGATGTATGTACATTTCCTGCCAAAATATATAGGAATATCCCATGCGGAAAAATTCCACTTAAGGTTAGGGTTAGCTCTCTTTGAATTCACAGAGAAAAAGGGACATTGTCCTTGGATTTGGAGCCAGTCAATATGGTTAGAAGGGGGCATGCCTTCTGAGCCGGCGTTCTGTACATTTCCTGGCAAAATACATGGAAAAATCCCATTTGTGAAAATTCTACTTAGGGTTAGGGTTAGCTCTCCATGAACTCGTAGAGCAAAATGGACATCACCATTGGATTAGGAGCCAGTCGGTATGGTTAGTAGGGTGCACACCTTTTGAGCTGGATTTATGTACATTTCCTGGAAAAATACATGGGGAAATCCCATTTGCAAAAATTCCACTTAGGATTAGCTCTCCTTGAACTCGGAGAGCAAAATGGACTTTGCCATTGGATTAGGAGCCAGTCGGTATGGTTAGGAGGGTGCACACCATTCAGACAAAGTTTATATATATTTCCTGGCAAAATACATGGAAAAATCCCATTCGCGAAAATTCCAATTAGGATTGGGATTAGCTCTCCATGAACTTGTAGAGCAAAATGGACATCACCATTGGATTCAGAGGCAATTGAAATGGTTAGGAGGGTACACACCTTTTGAGCCAGAAATATGTACATTTCCTGACAAAATACATGGAAAAATCCCATTTGCGAAAATTCCAATTAGGATTGGGATTAGCTCTCCATGAACTCATTGAGCAATATGGACATCATCAATGGATTAACAGTCTATTATTATGGTTAGGAGGGTGCACACCTTTTGAGTAGGACTTATGTACATTTCCTGGCAAAATACATTGGAAAAAATCCCATTTGCGAAAATGCCACTTAGGGTTAGGTTTAGCTCTCCATGAAGTTGTAGAGCAATATACAAAACCTCAGTGGATTAACAACCAATCGGTATGGTTAGGAGGGTGCACACCTTTTGAACCGGACTTATGTACATTTCCTGGCAAAATTCATGGGAAAATCCCATTCGGGAAAATTCCACTTAGGGTTAGGGTTAGCTCTGTATGAATTCACAGAGAAAAAGGGACATTGCCCTTGGATTAGGAACAATGTCAATATGGTTAGGAGGGTGCACACCTTTTAAGCTGGATATATGTACATTTCCTGCCAAAATATATAGGAAAATCCCATGTGGAAAAATTCCACTTAGGGTTAGGGTTAGCTCTCTTTGAATTCAAAGAGAAAAAGGGACATTGTCCTTGGATTTGGAGCCAGTCAATGTGGTTAGAAGGGGGCATGCCTTCTGAGCCGGCGTTCTGTACATTTCCTGGCAAAATACATGGAAAAATCCCATTTGCAAACATTCCACTTAGGGTTAGCTCTCCTTGAACATGTAGAGCAAAATGGATATCGCCATTGGCTTCAGAGCCAATCGAAATGGTTAGGAGGGTACACACCTTTTGAGCCAGACATTTGTACATTTCCTGGCAAAATACATGGAAAAATCCCATTTGTGAAAATTCTACTTAGGGTTAGGGTTAGCTCTCCATGAACTCGTAGAGCAAAATGGACATCACCATTGGATTAGGAGCCAGTCGGTATGGTTAGTAGGGTGCACACCTTTTGAGGTGGATTTATGTACATTTCCTGGAAAAATACATGGGGAAATCCCATTTGCAAAAATTCAAATTAGGGTTAGCTCTCCTTGAACTCGGAGAGCAAAATGGACTTTGCCATTGGATTTGGAGCCAGTCGGTATGGTTAGGAGGGTGCACACCTTTTGAACCGGACTTATGTACATTTCCTGGCAAAATACATGGAAAATCCCATTCGGGAAAATTCCACTTAGGGTTAGGGTTAGCTCTCCCTGAACTCGGAGAGCAAAATGGACTTTGCCATTGGATTAGGAGCCAGTCGGTATAGTTAGGAGAGTGCACACCCTTTGAGCCGGATTTATGTACATTTCCTGGGGAAATATATGGGAAAATCCCATTCGGGAAAATTCCACTTAGGGTTAGAGTTACCTCTCCTTGAACTCATAGAGCAAAATGGACATCATTAATGGATTAGCAGCCCATCAGTGTAGTTGGGAGGATGCACACATTTTGAACCAGACTTATGTACATTTCCTTGGCAAAATACATGGAAAAATGCCATTTGTGAAAATTCCACTTACGGTTAGGGTTAGCTCTCCATGACCCTGTAGAGCAATATGGACTTTGCCATTGGATTAGGAGCCAGTTGGTATGGTTAGGAGGGTGCACACCTTTTAAACTGGATATATGTACATTTCCTGCCAAAATATATAGGAATATCGCATGCGGAAAAATTCCACTTAAGGTTAGGGTTAGCTCTCTTTGGATTCACAGAGAAAAAGGGACATTGTCCTTGGATTTGGAGCCAGTCAATATGGTTAGGAGGGGGCATGCCTTTTCATTTGGCCTTATGTCCATTTCCTGGGAAAATACATGGAAAAATCCCATTTGCGAAAATTCCACTTAGGGTTGGCTCTCCTTGAACATGTAGAGCAAAATGGATATCGCCATTGGATTCAGAGCCAATCGAAATGGTTAGGAGGGTACACACCTTTTGAGCCAGACATATGTACATTTCCTGGCAAAAAACATGGAAAAATCCCATTTGTGAAAACTCAACTTAGGGTTAGGGTTAGCTCTCCTGGTACTCGAAGAACAAAATGGACTTTGCCATTGGATTAGGAGCCAGTCGATAGGGTTAGGAGGCTGCACAAATTTCAGACAGACTTTATATATATATCCTGGCAAGTACATGGAAAAATCAGATTTGGGAAAATTCCAATTAGGATTAGGGATAGCTCTCCTTGTACTCAAAGAGCAAAATGGACATCACCATTGGATTTGGAGGCAATCGATATGGTTAGGAGGGTACACACCTTTTGAGCGAGACATATGTACATTTCCTGGCAAAATACATGGAAAAATCCCATTTGTGAAAATTCTACTTAGGGTTAGGGTTAGCTCTCCATGAACTCTTAGAGCAAAATGGACATCACCATTGGATTTGGAGCCAGTAGGTATGGTTAGTAGGGTGCACACCTTTTGAGCTGCATTTATGTACATTTCCTGGAAAAATACATGGGGAAATCCCATTTGCAAAAATTCCACTTAGGGTTAGCTCTCCTTGAACTCGGAGAGCAAAATGGACTTTGCCATTGGATTTGGAGCCAGTCGGTATGGTTAGGAGGGTGCACACCTTTTGAACCGGACTTATGTACATTTCCTGGCAAAATACATGGAAAAATCCCATTTGTGAAAATTCCACTTAGGGTTAGGGTTAGCTCTCCATGAACTCTTAGAGCAAAATTGACATCGCCATTGGATTCGGAGGCAATCGAAATGGTTAGGAGGGTACACACCTTTTGAGCGAGACATATGTACATTTCCTGGCAAAATACATGGAAAAATCCCATTTGTGAAAATTCCACTTAGGGTTAGGGTTAGCTCTCCATGACCTCTTAGAGCAAAATGGACATCGCCATTGGATTCGGAGCCAGTCGGTATGGTTAGTAGGGTGCACACCTTTTGAGGTGGATTTATGTACATTTCCTGGAAAAATACATGGGGAAATCCCATTTGCAAAAATTCCACTTAGGGTTGGCTCTCCTTGAACTCGGAGAGCAAAATGGACTTTGCCTTTGGATTTGGAGCCAATCGGTATGGTTAGGAGAGTGCACACCCTTTGAGCCGGATTTATGTACATTTCCTGGGGAAATATATGGGAAAATCCCATTCGGGAAAATTCCACTTAGGGTTAGAGTTACCTCTCCTTGAACTCAGAGAGCAAAATGGACATCATTAATGGATTAGCAGCCCATCAGTGTAGTTGGGAGGATGCACACATTTTGAACCAGACTTATGTACATTTCCTTGGCAAAATACATAGAAAAATGCCATTTGTGAAAATTCCACTTACGGTTAGGGTTAGCTCTCCATGACCCTGTAGAGCAATATGGACTTTGCCATTGGATTAGGAGCCAGTTGGTATGGTTAGGAGGGTGCACACCTTTTAAACTGGATATATGTACATTTCCTGCCAAAATATATAGGAATATCGCATGCGGAAAAATTCCACTTAAGGTTAGGGTTAGCTCTCTTTGGATTCACAGAGAAAAAGGGACATTGTCCTTGGATTTGGAGCCAGTCAATATGGTTAGGAGGGGGCATGCCTTTTCATTTGGCCTTATGTCCATTTCCTGGGAAAATACATGGAAAAATCCCATTTGCGAAAATTCCACTTAGGGTTGGCTCTCCTTGAACATGTAGAGCAAAATGGATATCGCCATTGGATTCAGAGCCAATCGAAATGGTTAGGAGGGTACACACCTTTTGAGCCAGACATATGTACATTTCCTGGCAAAAAACATGGAAAAATCCCATTTGTGAAAACTCAACTTAGGGTTAGGGTTAGCTCTCCTGGTACTCGAAGAACAAAATGGACTTTGCCATTGGATTAGGAGCCAGTCGATAGGGTTAGGAGGCTGCACAAATTTCAGACAGACTTTATATATATATCCTGGCAAGTACATGGAAAAATCAGATTTGGGAAAATTCCAATTAGGATTAGGGATAGCTCTCCTTGTACTCAAAGAGCAAAATGGACATCACCATTGGATTTGGAGGCAATCGATATGGTTAGGAGGGTACACACCTTTTGAGCGAGACATATGTACATTTCCTGGCAAAATACATGGAAAAATCCCATTTGTGAAAATTCTACTTAGGGTTAGGGTTAGCTCTCCATGAACTCTTAGAGCAAAATGGACATCACCATTGGATTTGGAGCCAGTAGGTATGGTTAGTAGGGTGCACACCTTTTGAGCTGCATTTATGTACATTTCCTGGAAAAATACATGGGGAAATCCCATTTGCAAAAATTCCACTTAGGGTTAGCTCTCCTTGAACTCGGAGAGCAAAATGGACTTTGCCATTGGATTTGGAGCCAGTCGGTATGGTTAGGAGGGTGCACACCTTTTGAACCGGACTTATGTACATTTCCTGGCAAAATACATGGAAAAATCCCATTTGTGAAAATTCCACTTAGGGTTAGGGTTAGCTCTCCATGAACTCTTAGAGCAAAATTGACATCGCCATTGGATTCGGAGGCAATCGAAATGGTTAGGAGGGTACACACCTTTTGAGCGAGACATATGTACATTTCCTGGCAAAATACATGGAAAAATCCCATTTGTGAAAATTCCACTTAGGGTTAGGGTTAGCTCTCCATGACCTCTTAGAGCAAAATGGACATCGCCATTGGATTCGGAGCCAGTCGGTATGGTTAGTAGGGTGCACACCTTTTGAGGTGGATTTATGTACATTTCCTGGAAAAATACATGGGGAAATCCCATTTGCAAAAATTCCACTTAGGGTTGGCTCTCCTTGAACTCGGAGAGCAAAATGGACTTTGCCTTTGGATTTGGAGCCAATCGGTATGGTTAGGAGAGTGCACACCCTTTGAGCCGGATTTATGTACATTTCCTGGGGAAATATATGGGAAAATCCCATTCGGGAAAATTCCACTTAGGGTTAGAGTTACCTCTCCTTGAACTCAGAGAGCAAAATGGACATCATTAATGGATTAGCAGCCCATCAGTGTAGTTGGGAGGATGCACACATTTTGAACCAGACTTATGTACATTTCCTTGGCAAAATACATAGAAAAATGCCATTTGTGAAAATTCCACTTACGGTTAGGGTTAGCTCTCCATGAACTTGTAGAGCAATATGGACATCAACAATCAGCCCATCACTATGGTTAGGAGGGTGAACACCTTTTGAGCCGGACTTATGTAAATTTCCTGGAAAAATACATTAGAAAATCCCATTTGCAAAAATTCCATTTAGGGTTAGGATTAGCTCTCCTTGAAATTGTAGAGCAAATTGGACTTTGCCATTGGATTAGGAGCCAGTTGGTATGGTTAGGAGGGTGCACACCTTTTAAACTGGATATATGTACATTTCCTGCCAAAATATATAGGAATATCCCATGCGGAAAAATTCCACTTAAGGTTAGGGTTAGCTCTCTTTGAATTCACAGAGAAAAAGGGACATTGTCCTTGGATTTGGAGCCAGTCAATATGGTTAGAAGGGGGCATGCCTTCTGAGCCGGCGTTCTGTACATTTCCTGGCAAAATACATGGAAAAATCCCATTTGCAAACATTCCACTTAGGGTTGGCTCTCCTTGAATTTGGAGAGCAAAATGTGTTGCAGATCTTCTGATTTATGTGGGATTAATTGTTTATTTGGTGCCATGAAGTCTAACACTTCTGAGTGTGATGTAAACAAGGGCACTAAGGAATTTCTCGAATATAACATTTTATTTATGGCCCCCATAAAAAAGGGGCTCATAGATAAACATTCCATCCCTTACTGTCACGGTGATATCTCTGACTGTCTAATCAATGATATATGTACATGTGAAGTTTTCCATACATGAAATTGTATCTTTTCATTACGTAGTTTTCTTGTTTATGAATGTGTATCCACCCACCCTATTGAAACCAATAAAAGAGAGCCACGGAGTCAGATCTGGGCTCTCATCCCGAGAAAGCAGCCTCTGCCTCTTTCATGATCCGGCCCCCCATGAGAAGCCCACCGGACATTCGCAACTGGTGACCCTGACGTGATAGTTCTGAGACTATACGTCCCCCGACGTGATGGCTTCGGCTGTACGTCTCTTGACTTTCTTTGCTTACTGCCTGGAAGAGGCTATGCATACATCCCGTCTGAAGCAAGACTACGGATCCCCTCGTGAGTATAAGAAAGAAGGTTAACCAAGAAGCAGGTGCGACCTGCAAAAACTTGGTAAACCAATCAAGGTTTAAATTATTATTCTAAAAAGAATAATGGAAAAAATTTACAAAAACCAAGCAAATTTAATTTGGCCTTTTTATATTTGGAAATCCGGAAAAGGGCTCTGTAAAAATGTCTATGTGGAAAAGATTGGGAATTTATTTCCACAAGAAACAAAGAACCCCTGCAAAAGTGTTATCTTAAAAATTCTTTCTCTAAAATCATCTTCGATTGGTCTCTTAACTCCTCATGGAGATGTTAATTTTTCTGCTTCTCCACTGTTAGAGGAACAATTAGCAACAGAGGAGGGGAATAAACATATGTTTTCTGCCTCTCCACCTAAATTGATTCCACAAGATCATGAAGTAATTAGTTTAAAGGATTGCTTTTTTCTATCCTTTCTTTCCCTGCTTCGTAAGAAAAATAACTCTGTAAGTCTGCTTCTTACCTCCCCACACCTCCCCCTCTTCGGGATGTCTGCTGCCTTCCTCCCCCCCCCTACTTTCTTTTCTTTAGAAGGAGTTTGTCCTGTCCCCCACCTCCCCCCCCTTTCTTTTTTTTGGAAGAGCCTGTGTGGTTAGGGTTAGGGTTGCAGGAAAACAACAGAGATAATTTTGAGGCTCGAATGAAGCTTTTGATGAAATTAGCAAAGGGAAATGTTACGTTTGAATGCCGGAGGGCATTTCTTGGACTTGGGAACGATCTTGATCTGGTAGATATGATTATATATTTATTTAGTTTTTTTTAAATTTAGATTTATGTTGCAGAATTGAATTTTTTGTATAAGTGCTATTTATTGGCTTTGGTAAATCATTATATGGATATTTTAATTGGAGCCCCAAAGGTATAACCTAATTGGCTTTTAAAACATAAATAAATGATTTTTTTACTGGAAGGAGTAGGGGAGACATGATGGCATTGTTCCAATGTCTCAGGGGTTGCCACGGAGAGGAGGGAGTCAGTCTGCACGTGAGGGTGGAACAAGAGACGATGGGTGGGGGCTGGTCAAGGAGAGAGACGGCTTGGAGCTGGGGAAAGATTTCCTAACAGTTAGAGCAGTTGGTCAGTGGAACGGCTTGCCTCCAGGGGTTGTGAATGCCCCAACACTGAAGGTTTTTGAGAGGATGTTGAATGGTTATTTGTTTGAAACGGTATAGGGTTTCCTGCTTAGGCAGGGGGGTTGGCCTGGAGAACCTCTAGTGTCCCTTCCAACTCTGCTATTGTATTGTATTGTATTGTATGAATTGCAGATTGTTCCAGTAAAGCATAACTGCATGAAATGTTACAATCTTTTTTGCTCCAAATTTTTCTTTGTTTAAATGAACACGGAGTTATTTTGCTAATTAATTTATGGCAGCTATTGGGGAATCTTTATTTGGGTTCGTCCCTCTGTGTCTGCTGCTACTTAAAGTTTTTTATTTGATTTTTTTTTCTTTTTCGTGCCCTTGCCACAGTTCAAAAGATTAATGAGATTTTGAGCATTCCATTCGTGGTTTGCGTAACTTGTTAGCTAATTCTTTTGATGTTTTTTTTAAAGATAAAAAGGCTCCGTTTTTAAAATGTTTTGTCATTATTATTAATTTTTTAGGCAGTTGTGAATTAATAACCTTGGGTTTGTTGTAGAAATTGAACTGATTTAATTAACATTATTATTATTATTTTTATTCCAAAATTTGATTTTTTATTTTATTTTCAAAATAACTTCTTTTTTCAGTGTCTTTTAACTGACTATGTGGTCTGTATGACTTTCCTGCTTGCCTATTGTTCTCGATTCTTTGCTTTCATAAGACTGTTTTTTTTGGATGGAGAATGAAATTGCTTATAAGTACTCTCATGAAGGTTTCCTACCTTGCAATACTGTTGTTCTTGCAACACTGAAAATTGTCTGTTGCTATTTTAATTTTTCACATCTTTTCTTAACAAGCTTTTTAACTATATTTCTGACTTTCATTATGTGTGTTAATTTATTTTTAATTTTCTAGGTATTTTTTTTTAACTATGTTTTTTTTCTTCAGATTTATTTTTGATTATTTTTTTTATCAAAATGCCTGGGGACTGGCACAATTTTGCCATATGCCACTCAACCAGGCCAAACAAATTGTTTTATTTTGTTCCCAGTGTTTTGGGGCATTCCCCTCTGGGGACAAAGAAGTTAATTTTTATGATTTGGCCTTTAATTATTATGGCAAATGGATACTTATGTTTTCTTTTTTTTTTGACTCCTTAGAAGTAAATTTATTTATCTAGGCAGCGGGTTGGACTAGAAGACCTCCAAGGTCCCTTCCAACTCTATTATTGTATTATTATTGTATTATCTAATTTTTAATTTTTGGCCACATTTTCTCATTTTTTTTTTCAGCCTTTATTGCCTTGGCCAAACTTTTCCTTTTAAAGACTGACAATGGCCTGGCCTATTTTTCATTGGCCTTTTTATAATTTTGTATTAATTGGAACATTGTTTTAAAATTTTGGTTTTTTTTTAATTCCACAGGTTAAGCCATTGTGGAACGTGTTAATTGGTCCTTTAAGGACTGTTTTTCCAAACAAATAAAAAAGAGGGATTTTGGGTACCTAACAATTTGGTGTACCCCAATTTGGCTAATTTGGCATAGGTAACATAATAGATTTAAAAAGTTTGTTTGCCTCCCCCGCAAGGGGGACGAGGATATGCTGTGCTTGCTTCTACAGGTCTTTGTGGATTCTAGCACGTGGTGTTTGTCTAGCTAAGGATATTGTGGTACCAGTTCCCAAATCCAGTTCCAGAGATGACCAAGATGACTTTACAGACAGCACAGTGGCCAATACGATCTTGCCAAAACAGCTGTCCAGTGATATGAAAAACCAAAAACCACCAAAGCAGTGCTGAAACAACGACACGACAACTTATGTGCTGCCATTTTTGCCAAGTTCTTAGTCATCATTAGTCATCATTTGTTTATGTTTACTTGTTTTGTCATCTCACCAAAAAACTCATTTGAACAGTGACTGCAATAAAAATCTATGGGTGCAACTAACATTACACACACTGACTTGAACTGTACATGAAACATTTGCTTTCTACATGTTTGGATCCTGTTTGAATTTTGTCTGCAGTAATTCAACATTTCATTGGTTCGAATTATAAGACTATCTTTCATTGAGGATTAATTGCTTATGATCCTCCCCCTGATGCAATTGCTTTGTATACACTGATAGTAGCAGTTCCTGAAAATGTAACATATGCTAAAGTAGTTAACTGTATATTTTTAAGTAATAAGCTTTATTGTCTCTTATTTTTTCCTCCTACTCTGCTCTTAATAACAGTCATGCCTTTCCTAATGCTGATCCAGAGTGTTGGATGTGCCTTTCTTCCCAACCACCATTTTATGAGGCCATTGGCTCACCCTTCCCCTTTGTAAATGCTACCTCAGATACCACATGTCGTTGGAGTAATTTTTTCATTACTATTTCTTCTATCATTGGTCAGGGTTGTTGCATAGGCTATGTTCCCTCTAATTATTTGTAATATTGTATTAATGCCTCTACAGATTTATATCATCAATGTACTATCTATTTGCCTAAATCTCGGATGTCTTTTTCTGTTCAGTCATCTGGTATTCATGGGGGTTGGGTGACTTTGTTTTCTTCCCACCCCACTGTTGATTTTTCCAATTATTTTACAGGATACTTTTTTATTTCCACCAATGGCTTCATTTGGGCTTGCTCTACAGGAGCCACTGCCTGCGTCCAAAGAGACATTCTCCAACAACAACGCTCTTTTTGTATCCAGGTCCACTTGTTGCCTAAGATATCTGTTTTTTGCAACTCTCAATTTATTGATGTCATGGCCCCCTCTCACTATTTTTTGAGAGCCAAATGAGAGGTCATCACAACACTCACTAGCACTGACGTTGATGCTGACCTCCAGCACATAGAAACATCCATTGTGGCCCTCCAAGACTCTTTGACCTCTCTTTCTGAAGTTGTTTTGCAAAACAGACGTGGGTTAGATCTTTTGTTTTTGAAAAGCGGGGGATTATGTGTTGCCCTAAAAGAAGAGTGTTGCTTTTATACAGACAGCTCAGGTATTGTACTTGACTCTATGGCAGAATTGAGAAAACGCCTTAAGGAATGAGAAAGGGAAAGGCAAGCAACACATAGTTGGTATCAAGGTCTGTTTATTCTTTCTCCCTGGTTGACTACTCTCCTTTCGGCCCTAGCCGGTCCTTTGATTTTATTGCTCCTTGCATGTATAATTGGCCCATGCGTCATGGGGAGACTTTTGGCATTTTTGAAACAGCGACTAAACAGTATTGGAGATGATGTCCTCTTGCTGAAGCACACTGTTGAAAACGAATGTAAAAAACCTCTTTTAGAATTTGCCTCTGAGGCTGATGAGGACTCCGAATCAGAAAGCATTCCTTTGGAAAGGTGTATTGGCTCCCTAAGGGCTCTCCCGGAGGGGGGATCCACTGGGGATGTCATAGCTTTAGAGGAATTTTGACCATCTTAAAAAAAAAAAAAAACCAGAGGTGATGTTGCAGATCTTCTGATTTATGTGGGATTAATTGTTTATTTGGTGCCATGAAGTCTAACACTTCTGAGTGTGATGTAAACAAGGGCACTAAGGAATTTCTCGAAGATAACATTTTATTTATGGCCCCCATAAAAAAGGGGCTCATAGATAAACATTCCATCCCTTACTGTCACGGTGATATCTCTGACTGTCTAATCAATGATATATGTACATGTGAAGTTTTCCATACATGAAATTGTATCTTTTCATTACGTAGTTTTCTTGTTTATGAATGTGTATCCACCCACCCTATTGAAACCAATAAAAGAGAGCCACGGAGTCAGATCTGGGCTCTCATCCCGAGAAAGCAGCCACTGCCTCTTTCATGATCCGGCCCCCCATTTATTTTATTTATTTATTTATTATTCATATTTATAGACCGCCCCCTCTCCCGAAAGGGACTCGGGGCGGTGTACAGTCATTAAAATGCGTTATAAAATACATACATAAAACAGTTAAATAATTAAATACGTAGGTGAAGGAGGTTGTAAGACTGTATATAGAATAATAAATATAGTACATTAAAAGCTTATAAAAACCCCAAACCCAATTAAAATGAATAAATCCCCGGGAGGTAAAACTAAGAAAGTGCCAGGCCAGCTGATTGAAATAGGTGAGTCTTTAACTTTTGCCGGAAGGAACGGAGGTCGGTGGTAGTTCGAATGTCTGGGGGGAGGTCATTCCAGAGGGTTGGGCCCATCACAGAGAAGGATCTACTCCTAGGTGTCGCCCGCTGGCATTGCCTAGCAGACGGCACCAGGAGGAGCCCCTCTCTGTGTGAGCGGATAGGTCGCAGGGACGTGTGTGGTAGGATGCGATCCTGCAGATACCTAGGTCCTATGCCATGGAGCGCTTTAAAGATGGTAATCAGTACCTTGAAACGCACCCGAAAGGCCACAGGTAGCCAGTGCAGCTCGCGCAGGAGAGGTGTTACGTGGGAGTAACGAGTACTTCCCATAATAACCCGCGCGGCTGCGTTCTGAACTAGCTGCAGTCTCCGGATGCGTCCCAAGGGAAGCCCCATGTAGAGAGCATTGCAGTAGTCCAGGCGAGACGTCACCAGCGCATGAGTGACCGTGCGCAGGGCACTCCGGTCCAGTAGGGGGCGCAATTGGCGCACCAGGCGAACCTGGTGGAACGCCCCCCTTGCCACGGCTGCCACATGGTCCTCCATTGACAGCCGGGCATCGAGGAGGATGCCCAAATTGCGCGCCCGCTCCACAGGGGACAGCTGTTCGCCCCCTATGGCCAGCGATGGGGTCAGCTGGCTGAACCGAGGCGCCGGTACCCACAGCCACTCAGTCTTGGTGGGGTTGAGTTTGAGTCTGTTGTCCCCCATCCAGACCCCGACGGCTTCCAAACACCGGGACATCACTTCGACAGCCTCGTTGGGGTGGTTTGGGGTTGAAATATACAGCTGAGTATCATCAGCGTAAAGATGGTACTCAACCCCAAAACCACGGATGATCTCGCCCAGCGGCTTCACATATGCATTGAACAGGAGAGGCGAGAGGACCGACCCCTGTGGCACCCCACAAGTGAGTGGCCTCAGGGACGACCTCTGCCCCCCTGTCAACACACATTGCTTCCGGTCGGAGAGGTAGGAGCCGAACCACCGCAGAACGGTGCCTCCGACTCCCATCCCCTCCAACCGGCGCAATAGGATACCATGGTCGATGGTATCAAAAGCCGCCGAGAGGTCTAATAGGACCAGGATAGAGGAACAACCCCTATCTCTGGCCCTCCAGAGATCATCAACCAACGCGACCAAGGCTGTCTCAGTGCTGTGCCCGGGTCGGAAGCCGGACTGGCGTGGGTCTAGATAGTCGGATTTGTCTAGGTGTCGTGGAAATTGTTGCGCCACCACATTCTCAACAACCTTTGCCAAAAAGGGGAGGTTGGAGACTGGACGATAATTAGCTAGCTCCATTGGGTCGAGCGAAGGTCTCTTGAGCAAGGGTCTCACCACCGCCTCTTTCAAGGCGGTAGGTAAGTATCCCTCACCCAATGAGGCGTTCACCAGGCCCAGGAGCCAGCCTCGTGTCACCTCCCAGGCTGCCAGTACCAGCCAGGAGGGGCACGGGTCCGTTAAACATGTGGTAGGTCGCAGCCGTCCACGCAACCTGTCCAAATCCTCGGGGGCAACAGAGTCAAACTCCTCCCAGAATGGTCTCTCAAGACTCGCTGTTGGCAGCTCGTCTGGTCCACTGAGGGAGGGCCACCCGTTCCGGATCTGATCGATTTTGTCCTGAAGATATTCTCCAAACTCCTCTGCTCTACCCTGTAAGGGTGTCTCCCGCGCCCCCTGCGATAAAAGGGAGCGGGTCACCCTAAACAGGGCGGCAGGGCGGTTATCCGCGGACGCAATAAGAGCAGCACAGTGTCTACGTTTGGCCGCTCTTATTGCCACAAGGTAAGTCCGAAAATAGGCTCTTACCTGTGTTCGGTCAGATTCGGAGCGTGAGGACCTCCACCTGCTCTCTAGACGTCTCCTGTGGCGCTTCATCACCCTAAGCTCCTCAGTAAACCAAGGAGCCCGGGTGGGTTGATGCCGCAGGAGAGGTCGCAAAGGCGCAACCCGGTCCAAGGCCCCAGTCGTCGCCCTATTCCAGGCAGTCACTAGGTCCTCGGAGCGGGAGCGGGACCATGAGAAGCCCACCGGACATTCGCAAAAATGGATATCGCCATTGGATTCAGAGCCAATCGAAATGGTTAGTAGGGTACACACCTTTTGAGCCAGAGATATGTACATTTCCTGGCAAAAAACATGGAAAAATCCCATTTGTGAAAACTCAATTTAGGGTTAGGGTTAGCTCTCCTTGTACTCGAAGAACAAAATGGACTTTGCCATTGGATTAGGAGCCAGTCGATAGGGTTAGGAGGCTGTACAAATTTCAGACAGTCTTTATATATATTTCCTGGCAAGTACATGGAAAAATCAGATTTGGGAAAATTCCAATTAGGATTAGGGATAGCTCTCATACTCGAAGAGCAAAATGGACTTTGCCATTGGATTTGGAGCCAGACGGTATGGTTAGGAGGGTGCACACCTTTTGAACCGGACTTATGTACATTTCCTGGCAAAATACATGGAAAAATCCCATTTGTGAAAATTCCACTTAGGGTTAGGGTTAGCTCTCCATGAACTCTTAGAGAAAAATGGACATCACCATTGGATTAGGAGCCAGTAGGTATGGTTAGTAGGGTGCACACCTTTTGAGCTGCATTTATGTACATTTCCTGGAAAAATACATGGGGAAATCCCATTTGCAAAAATTCCATTTAGGGTTAGCTCTCCTTGAACTCGGAGAGCAAAGTGGACTTTGCCATTGGATTAGGAGCCAGTCGGTATGGTTAGGAGGGTGCACACCATTCAGACAAAGTTTATATATATATTTCCTGGCAAAATACATGGAAAAATCCCATTCGCGAAAATTCCAATTAGGATTGGGATTAGCTCTCCATGAACTTGTAGAGCAAAATGTACATCACCATTGGATTCAGAGGCAATTGAAATGGTTAGGAGTTTAAATACCTTTTGAGCGAGAAATGTTTACATTTCCTGACAAAATACATGGAAAAATCCCATTTGCGAAAATTCCACTTAGGGTTAGGGTTAGGTCTCCTTGAACTCTGAGAGGAAAATCAACTTTGCCATTAGATTAGGAGCCAGACGGTATGGTTAGGAGGGTCCACATCTTTTAAGTCAGAAATATGTCCATTTCCTGGGAAAATGCATGGAAAAATCCCGTTTGTGAAAATTCCACTTAGGGTTAGGGTTAGCTCTCCTTGAATTTGTAGATCAAAATGGACAACATCAATGGATGAACAGACCATCAGTATGGTTAGGAGGGTGCATACCTTTTGAGCCAGACTTATGTACATTTCCTGGCGAAATATATGGAAAAATCCCATTTGCAAAAATTCTACTTAGGGTTAGCGATAGCTCTCCATGAACTCATAGAGCAATATGGACATCATCAATGGATTAACAGTCCATTATTATGGTTAGGAGGGTGCACAACTTTTGAGTAGGACTTATGTACATTTCCTGGCAAAATACATTGGAAAAAATCCCATTTGCGAAAATGCCACTTAGGGTTAGGGTTAGCTATCCATGAAGTTGTAGAGCAATATACATAACCTCAGTGGATTAATAACCCATCGGTATGGTTAGGAGGGTGCACACCTTTTGAACCGGACTTATGTACATTTCCTGGCAAAATACATGGAAAAATCCCATTTGTGAAAATTCCACTTAGGGTTAGGGTTAGCTCTCCATGAACTCGAAGAGCAAAATGGACATCGCCATTGGATTCGGAGGCAATCGAAATGGTTAGGAGGGTACACACCTTTTGAGCGAGACATATGTACATTTCCTGGCAAAATACATGGAAAGATCCCATTTGTGAACATTCCACTTAGGGTTAGGGTTAGCTCTCCATGAACTCTTAGAGCAAAATGGACATCACCATTGGATTAGGAGCCAGTCGGTATGGTTAGTAGGGTGCACACCTTTTGAGCTGGATTTATGTACATTTCTTGGAAAAATACATGGGGAAATCCCATTTGCAAAAATTCCACTTAGGGATAGCTCTCCTTCAACTCGGAGAGCAAAATGGACTTTGCCATTGGATTTGGAGCCAGTCGGTATGATGAGGAGGGTGCACACCATTCAGACAAAGTTTATATATATTTCCTGGCAAAATACATGGAAAAATCCCATTCGCGAAAATTCCAATTAGGATTGGGATTAGCTCTCCATGAACTTGTAGAGCAAAATGTACATCACCATTGGATTCAGAGGCAATTGAAATGGTTAGGAGGGTACAAACCTTTTGAGCTAGAAATATGTACATTTCCTGACAAAATACATGGGGAAATCCCATTTGTGAAAATTCCACTTAGGGTTAGGGTAAGCTCTCCTTGAACTCTGAGAGGAAAATCGACTTTGCCATTAGATTAGGAGCCAGACGGTATGGTTAGGAGGGTCCACATCTTTAGAGTCAGACATATGTACATTTCCTGGGAAAATGCATGGAAAAATCCCATTTGTGAAAATTCCACTTAGGGTTATGGTTAGCTCTCCTTGAATTTGTAGATCAAAATGGACAACATCAATGGATTAACAGCCCATCGGTATGGTTAGGAGGGTGCATACCTTTTGAGTCAGACTTATGTACATTTCCTGGCGAAATATATGGAAAAATCCCATTTGCAAAAATTCTACTTAGGGTTAGCGATAGCTCTCCATGAACTCATAGAGCAATATGGACATCATCAATGGATTAACAGCCTATTACTATGGTTAGGAGGGTGCACACCTTTTGAGTAGGACTTATGTACATTTCCTGGGAAAATACATTGGAAAAAATCCCATTTGCGAAAATGCCACATAGGGTTAGGGTTAGCTCTCCATGAAGTTGTAGAGCAATATACATAACCTCAGTGGATTAACAACCCATCGGTATGGTTAGGAGGGTGCACACCTTTTGAACTGGACTTATGTACATTTCCTGGCAAAATACATGGGAAAATCCCATTTGTGAAAACTCAACTTAGGGTTAGGGTTAGCTCTCCTTGTACTCGAAGAACAAAATGGACTTTGCCATTGGATTAGGAGCCAGTCGATAGGTTAGGAGGCTGCATAAATTTCAGACAGACTTTATATATATTTCGTGGCAAGTACATGGAAAAATGAGATTTGGGAAAATTCCAATTACGATTAGGGATAGCTCTCCTTGTACTCGAAGAGCAAAATGGACATCGCCATTGGATTCGGAGGCAATCGATATGGTTAGGAGGGTACACACCTTTTGAGCGAGACATATGTACATTTCCTGGCAAAATACATGGAAAAATCCCATTTGTGAAAATTCTACTTAGGGTTAGGGTTAGCTCTCCATGAACTCTTAGAGCAAAATGGACAACATCAATGGATTAACAGACCATCAGTATGGTTAGGAGGGTGCATACCTTTTGAGCCAGACTTATGTACATTTCCTGGCGAAATATATGGAAAAATCCCATTTGCAAAAATTCTACTTAGGGTTAGCGATAGCTCTCCATGAACTCATAGAGCAATATGGACATCATCAATGGATCAACAGTCCATTATTATGGTTAGGAGGGTGCACAACTTTTGAGTAGGACTTATGTACATTTCCTGGCAAAATACATTGGAAAAAATCCCATTTGCGAAAATGCCACTTAGGGTTAGGGTTAGCTATCCATGAAGTTGTAGAGCAATATACATAACCTCAGTGGATTAATAACCCATCGGTATAGGAGGTTGCACACCTTTTGAACCGGACTTATGTACATTTCCTGGCAAAATACATGGAAAAATCCCATTTGTGAAAATTCCACTTAGGGTTAGGGTTAGCTCTCCATGAACTCGAAGAGCAAAATGGACATCGCCATTGGATTCGGAGGCAATCGAAATGGTTAGGAGGGTACACACCTTTTGAGCGAGACATATGTACATTTCCTGGCAAAATACATGGAAAGATCCCATTTGTGAACATTCCACTTAGGGTTAGGGTTAGCTCTCCATGAACTCTTAGAGCAAAATGGACATCACCATTGGATTAGGAGCCAGTCGGTATGGTTAGTAGGGTGCACACCTTTTGAGCTGGATTTATGTACATTTCCTGGAAAAATACATGGGGAAATCCCATTTGCAAAAATTCCACTTAGGGATAGCTCTCCTTCAACTCGGAGAGCAAAATGGACTTTGCCATTGGATTTGGAGCCAGTCGGTATGATGAGGAGGGTGCACACCATTCAGACAAAGTTTATATATATTTCCTGGCAAAATACATGGAAAAATCCCATTCGCGAAAATTCCAATTAGGATTGGGATTAGCTCTCCATGAACTTGTAGAGCAAAATGTACATCACCATTAGATTCAGAGGCAATTGAAATGGTTAGGAGGGTACAAACCTTTTGAGCTAGAAATATGTACATTTCCTGACAAAATACATGGGGAAATCCCATTTGTGAAAATTCCACTTAGGGTTAGGGTTAGCTCTCCTTGAACTCTGAGAGGAAAATCGACTTTGCCATTAGATTAGGAGCCAGACGGTATGGTTAGGAGGGTCCACATCTTTAGAGTCAGACATATGTACATTTCCTGGGAAAATGCATGGAAAAATCCCATTTGTGAAAATTCCACTTAGGGTTATGGTTAGCTCTCCTTGAATTTGTAGATCAAAATGGACAACATCAATGGATTAACAGCCCATCGGTATGGTTAGGAGGGTGCATACCTTTTGAGTCAGACTTATGTACATTTCCTGGCGAAATATATGGAAAAATCCCATTTGCAAAAATTCTACTTAGGGTTAGCGATAGCTCTCCATGAACTCATAGAGCAATATGGACATCATCAATGGATTAACAGCCTATTACTATGGTTAGGAGGGTGCACACCTTTTGAGTAGGACTTATGTACATTTCCTGGGAAAATACATTGGAAAAAATCCCATTTGCGAAAATGCCACATAGGGTTAGGGTTAGCTCTCCATGAAGTTGTAGAGCAATATACATAACCTCAGTGGATTAACAACCCATCGGTATGGTTAGGAGGGTGCACACCTTTTGAACTGGACTTATGTACATTTCCTGGCAAAATACATGGGAAAATCCCATTTGTGAAAACTCAACTTAGGGTTAGGGTTAGCTCTCCTTGTACTCGAAGAACAAAATGGACTTTGCCATTGGATTAGGAGCCAGTCGATAGGTTAGGAGGCTGCATAAATTTCAGACAGACTTTATATATATTTCGTGGCAAGTACATGGAAAAATGAGATTTGGGAAAATTCCAATTACGATTAGGGATAGCTCTCCTTGTACTCGAAGAGCAAAATGGACATCGCCATTGGATTCGGAGGCAATCGATATGGTTAGGAGGGTACACACCTTTTGAGCGAGACATATGTACATTTCCTGGCAAAATACATGGAAAAATCCCATTTGTGAAAATTCTACTTAGGGTTAGGGTTAGCTCTCCATGAACTCTTAGGGCAAAATGGACATCACCATTGGATTAGGAGCCAGTAGGTATGGTTAGTAGGGTGCACACCTTTTGAGCTGGATTTATGTACATTTCCTGGAAAAATACATGGGGAAATCCCATTTGCAAAAATTCCATTTAGGGTTAGCTCTCCTTGAACTCGGAGAGCAAAATGGACTTTGCCATTGGATTAGGAGCCAGTCGGTATGGTTAGGAGGGTGCACACCATTCAGACAAAGTTTATATATATATTTCCTGGCAAAATACATGGAAAAATCCCATTCGCGAAAATTCCAATTAGGATTGGGATTAGCTCTCCATGAACTTGTAGAGCAAAATGTACATCACCATTGGATTCAGAGGCAATTGAAATGGTTAGGAGGGTGAACACCTTTTGAGCCAGAAATGTGTACATTTCCTGACAAAATACATGGAAAAATCCCGTTTGCGAAAATTCCACTTAGGGTTAGGGTTAGCTCTCCTTGAACTTTCAGAGGAAAATTGACTTTGCCATTAGATTAGGAGCCAGACGGTATGGTTAGGAGGGTCCACATCTTTTGAGTCTGACATATGTACATTTCTTGGGAAAATGCATGGAAAAATCCCATTTGTGAAAATTCCACTTAGGGTTAGGGCTAGCTCTCCTTGAATTTGTAGAGCAATATACATAACCTCAGTGGATTAACAACCCATCGGTATGTTTAGGAGGGTGCACACCAGTTGAACCGGACTTATGTACATTTCCTGGCAAAATACATGGAAAAATCCCATTTGTGAAAATTCTACTTAGGGTTAGCTCTCCATGAACTCTTAGAGCAAAATGGACATCACCATTGGATTAGGAGCCAGTCGGTATGGTTAGTAGGGTGCAAACCTTTTGAGGTGGATTTATGTACATTTCCTGGAAAAATACATGGGGAAATCCCATTTGCAAAAATCCACTTAGGGTTAGCTCTCCTTGAACTCGGAGAGCAAAATGGACTTTGCCATTGGATTTGGAGCCAGTCGGTATGGTTAGGAGGGTGCACACCATTCAGACAAAGTTTATATATATTTCCTGGCAAAATACGTGGAAAAATCCCATTCGTGAAAATTCCAATTAGGATTGGGATTAGCTCTCCATGAACTTGTAGAGCAAAATGTACATCACCATTGGATTCAGAGGCAATTGAAATGGTTAGGAGTTTAAATACCTTTTGAGCGAGAAATGTTTACATTTCCTGACAAAATACATGGAAAAATCCCATTTGCGAAAATTCCACTTAGGGTTAGGGTTAGGTCTCCTTGAACTCTGAGAGGAAAATCAACTTTGCCATTAGATTAGGAGCCAGACGGTATGGTTGGGAGGGTCCACATCTTTTAAGTCAGAAATATGTCCATTTCCTGGGAAAATGCATGGAAAAATCCCGTTTGTGAAAATTCCACTTAGGGTTAGGGTTAGCTCTCCTTGAATTTGTAGATCAAAATGGACAACATCAATGGATTAACAGACCATCAGTATGGTTAGGAGGGTGCATACCTTTTGAGCCAGACTTATGTACATTTCCTGGCGAAATATATGGAAAAATCCCATTTGCAAAAATTCTACTTAGGGTTAGCGATAGCTCTCCATGAAGTTGTAGAGCAATATACATAACCTCAGTGGATTAATAACCCATCGGTATGGTTAGGAGGGTGCACACCTTTTGAACCGGACTTATGTACATTTCCTGGCAAAATACATGGAAAGATCCCATTTGTGAACATTCCACTTAGGGTTAGGGTTAGCTCTCCATGAACTCTTAGAGCAAAATGGACATCACCATTGGATTAGGAGCCAGTCGGTATGGTTAGTAGGGTGCACACCTTTTGAGCTGGATTTATGTACATTTCTTGGAAAAATACATGGGGAAATCCCATTTGCAAAAATTCCACTTAGGGATAGCTCTCCTTCAACTCGGAGAGCAAAATGGACTTTGCCATTGGATTTGGAGCCAGTCGGTATGATGAGGAGGGTGCACACCATTCAGACAAAGTTTATATATATTTCCTGGCAAAATACATGGAAAAATCCCATTCGCGAAAATTCCAATTAGGATTGGGATTAGCTCTCCATGAACTTGTAGAGCAAAATGTACATCACCATTGGATTCAGAGGCAATTGAAATGGTTAGGAGGGTACAAACCTTTTGAGCTAGAAATATGTACATTTCCTGACAAAATACATGGGGAAATCCCATTTGTGAAAATTCCACTTAGGGTTAGGGTTAGCTCTCCTTGAACTCTGAGAGGAAAATCGACTTTGCCATTAGATTAGGAGCCAGACGGTATGGTTAGGAGGGTCCACATCTTTAGAGTCAGACATATGTACATTTCCTGGGAAAATGCATGGAAAAATCCCATTTGTGAAAATTCCACTTAGGGTTATGGTTAGCTCTCCTTGAATTTGTAGATCAAAATGGACAACATCAATGGATTAACAGCCCATCGGTATGGTTAGGAGGGTGCATACCTTTTGAGTCAGACTTATGTACATTTCCTGGCGAAATATATGGAAAAATCCCATTTGCAAAAATTCTACTTAGGGTTAGCGATAGCTCTCCATGAACTCATAGAGCAATATGGACATCATCAATGGATTAACAGCCTATTACTATGGTTAGGAGGGTGCACACCTTTTGAGTAGGACTTATGTACATTTCCTGGGAAAATACATTGGAAAAAATCCCATTTGCGAAAATGCCACATAGGGTTAGGGTTAGCTCTCCATGAAGTTGTAGAGCAATATACATAACCTCAGTGGATTAACAACCCATCGGTATGGTTAGGAGGGTGCACACCTTTTGAACTGGACTTATGTACATTTCCTGGCAAAATACATGGGAAAATCCCATTTGTGAAAACTCAACTTAGGGTTAGGGTTAGCTCTCCTTGTACTCGAAGAACAAAATGGACTTTGCCATTGGATTAGGAGCCAGTCGATAGGTTAGGAGGCTGCATAAATTTCAGACAGACTTTATATATATTTCGTGGCAAGTACATGGAAAAATGAGATTTGGGAAAATTCCAATTACGATTAGGGATAGCTCTCCTTGTACTCGAAGAGCAAAATGGACATCGCCATTGGATTCGGAGGCAATCGATATGGTTAGGAGGGTACACACCTTTTGAGCGAGACATATGTACATTTCCTGGCAAAATACATGGAAAAATCCCATTTGTGAAAATTCGACTTAGGGTTAGGGTTAGCTCTCCATGAACTCTTAGAGCAAAATGGACAACATCAATGGATTAACAGACCATCAGTATGGTTAGGAGGGTGCATACCTTTTGAGCCAGACTTATGTACATTTCCTGGCGAAATATATGGAAAAATCCCATTTGCAAAAATTCTACTTAGGGTTAGCGATAGCTCTCCATGAACTCATAGAGCAATATGGACATCATCAATGGATCAACAGTCCATTATTATGGTTAGGAGGGTGCACAACTTTTGAGTAGGACTTATGTACATTTCCTGGCAAAATACATTGGAAAAAATCCCATTTGCGAAAATGCCACTTAGGGTTAGGGTTAGCTATCCATGAAGTTGTAGAGCAATATACATAACCTCAGTGGATTAATAACCCATCGGTATAGGAGGGTGCACACCTTTTGAACCGGACTTATGTACATTTCCTGGCAAAATACATGGAAAAATCCCATTTGTGAAAATTCCACTTAGGGTTAGGGTTAGCTCTCCATGAACTCGAAGAGCAAAATGGACATCGCCATTGGATTCGGAGGCAATCGAAATGGTTAGGAGGGTACACACCTTTTGAGCGAGACATATGTACATTTCCTGGCAAAATACATGGAAAGATCCCATTTGTGAACATTCCACTTAGGGTTAGGGTTAGCTCTCCATGAACTCTTAGAGCAAAATGGACATCACCATTGGATTAGGAGCCAGTCGGTATGGTTAGTAGGGTGCACACCTTTTGAGCTGGATTTATGTACATTTCCTGGAAAAATACATGGGGAAATCCCATTTGCAAAAATTCCACTTAGGGATAGCTCTCCTTCAACTCGGAGAGCAAAATGGACTTTGCCATTGGATTTGGAGCCAGTCGGTATGATGAGGAGGGTGCACACCATTCAGACAAAGTTTATATATATTTCCTGGCAAAATACATGGAAAAATCCCATTCGCGAAAATTCCAATTAGGATTGGGATTAGCTCTCCATGAACTTGTAGAGCAAAATGTACATCACCATTAGATTCAGAGGCAATTGAAATGGTTAGGAGGGTACAAACCTTTTGAGCTAGAAATATGTACATTTCCTGACAAAATACATGGGGAAATCCCATTTGTGAAAATTCCACTTAGGGTTAGGGTTAGCTCTCCTTGAACTCTGAGAGGAAAATCGACTTTGCCATTAGATTAGGAGCCAGACGGTATGGTTAGGAGGGTCCACATCTTTAGAGTCAGACATATGTACATTTCCTGGGAAAATGCATGGAAAAATCCCATTTGTGAAAATTCCACTTAGGGTTATGGTTAGCTCTCCTTGAATTTGTAGATCAAAATGGACAACATCAATGGATTAACAGCCCATCGGTATGGTTAGGAGGGTGCATACCTTTTGAGTCAGACTTATGTACATTTCCTGGCGAAATATATGGAAAAATCCCATTTGCAAAAATTCTACTTAGGGTTAGCGATAGCTCTCCATGAACTCATAGAGCAATATGGACATCATCAATGGATTAACAGCCTATTACTATGGTTAGGAGGGTGCACACCTTTTGAGTAGGACTTATGTACATTTCCTGGGAAAATACATTGGAAAAAATCCCATTTGCGAAAATGCCACATAGGGTTAGGGTTAGCTCTCCATGAAGTTGTAGAGCAATATACATAACCTCAGTGGATTAACAACCCATCGGTATGGTTAGGAGGGTGCACACCTTTTGAACTGGACTTATGTACATTTCCTGGCAAAATACATGGGAAAATCCCATTTGTGAAAACTCAACTTAGGGTTAGGGTTAGCTCTCCTTGTACTCGAAGAACAAAATGGACTTTGCCATTGGATTAGGAGCCAGTCGATAGGTTAGGAGGCTGCATAAATTTCAGACAGACTTTATATATATTTCGTGGCAAGTACATGGAAAAATGAGATTTGGGAAAATTCCAATTACGATTAGGGATAGCTCTCCTTGTACTCGAAGAGCAAAATGGACATCGCCATTGGATTCGGAGGCAATCGATATGGTTAGGAGGGTACACACCTTTTGAGCGAGACATATGTACATTTCCTGGCAAAATACATGGAAAAATCCCATTTGTGAAAATTCTACTTAGGGTTAGGGTTAGCTCTCCATGAACTCTTAGGGCAAAATGGACATCACCATTGGATTAGGAGCCAGTAGGTATGGTTAGTAGGGTGCACACCTTTTGAGCTGGATTTATGTACATTTCCTGGAAAAATACATGGGGAAATCCCATTTGCAAAAATTCCATTTAGGGTTAGCTCCCCTTGAACTCGGAGAGCAAAATGGACTTTGCCATTGGATTAGGAGCCAGTCGGTATGGTTAGGAGGGTGCACACCATTCAGACAAAGTTTATATATATATTTCCTGGCAAAATACATGGAAAAATCCCATTCGCGAAAATTCCAATTAGGATTGGGATTAGCTCTCCATGAACTTGTAGAGCAAAATGTACATCACCATTGGATTCAGAGGCAATTGAAATGGTTAGGAGGGTGAACACCTTTTGAGCCAGAAATGTGTACATTTCCTGACAAAATACATGGAAAAATCCCGTTTGCGAAAATTCCACTTAGGGTTAGGGTTAGCTCTCCTTGAACTTTCAGAGGAAAATTGACTTTGCCATTAGATTAGGAGCCAGACGGTATGGTTAGGAGGGTCCACATCTTTTGAGTCTGACATATGTACATTTCTTGGGAAAATGCATGGAAAAATCCCATTTGTGAAAATTCCACTTAGGGTTAGGGCTAGCTCTCCTTGAATTTGTAGAGCAATATACATAACCTCAGTGGATTAACAACCCATCGGTATGTTTAGGAGGGTGCACACCAGTTGAACCGGACTTATGTACATTTCCTGGCAAAATACATGGAAAAATCCCATTTGTGAAAATTCTACTTAGGGTTAGCTCTCCATGAACTCTTAGAGCAAAATGGACATCACCATTGGATTAGGAGCCAGTCGGTATGGTTAGTAGGGTGCAAACCTTTTGAGGTGGATTTATGTACATTTCCTGGAAAAATACATGGGGAAATCCCATTTGCAAAAATCCACTTAGGGTTAGCTCTCCTTGAACTCGGAGAGCAAAATGGACTTTGCCATTGGATTTGGAGCCAGTCGGTATGGTTAGGAGGGTGCACACCATTCAGACAAAGTTTATATATATTTCCTGGCAAAATACGTGGAAAAATCCCATTCGTGAAAATTCCAATTAGGATTGGGATTAGCTCTCCATGAAATAGTAGAGCAAAATGGACATCACCATTTGATTCAGAGGAATTGAAATGGTTAGGAGGGTACAGACCTTTTGAGCTAGAAATATGTACATTTCCTGACAAAATGCATGGAAAAATCCCATTTGCGAAAATTCCACTTAGGGTTAGGGTTAGCTCTCCTTAAATTTGTAGATCAAAATGGACATCATCAATGGATTAACAGCCCATCGGTATGGTTGGGAGGGTGCACACATTTTGAACCGGACTTATGTACATTTCCTGACAAAATACATGGAAAAATCCCATTTGCGAAAATTCCACTTAGGCTAGGGTTAGCTCTCCTTGAACTTTGAGAGGAAAATCGACTTTGCCATTAGATTAGGAGCCAGACGGTATGGTTAGGAGGGTCCACATCTTTTGAGTCTGACATATGTACATTTCTTGGGAAAATGCATGGAAAAATCCCATTTGTGAAAATTCCACTTAGGGTTAGGGTTAGCTCTCCTTGAAGTTGTAGAGCAATATACATAACCTCAGTGGATTAACAACCCACCGGTATGGTTAGGAGGGTGCACACCTTTTGAACCGGACTTATGTACATTTCCTGGCAAAATACATGGAAAAATCCCATTTGTGAAAATTCCACTTAAGGTTAGGGTTAGCTCTCCATGAACTCTTAGAGCAAAATGGACATCGCCATTGGATTAGGAGCCAGTCGGTATGGTTAGTAGGGTGCACACCTTTTGAGCTGGATTTATGTACATTTCCTGGAAAAATACATGGGGAAATCCCATTTGCAAAAATTCCACTTAGGGTTAGCTCTCCTTGAACTCGTAGAGCAAAGTGGACTTTGCCATTGGATTAGGAGCCAGTCGGTATGGTTTGAAGGGTGCACACCATTCTGACAAAGTTTATATATATTTCCTGGCAAAATACATGGAAAAATCCCATTCGCGAAAATTCCAATTAGGATTGGGATTAGCTCTCCATGAACTTGTAGAGCACAATGTACATCACCATTGGATTCAGAGGCAATCAAAATGGTTTGGAGGGTACAGACCTTTTGAGCCAGAAATATGTACATTTCCTGACAATATACATGGAAAAATCCCAATTGCGAAAATTCCTCTTAGGATTAGGGTTAGGTCTTCTTGAACTCTGAGAGGAAAATCGACTTTGCCATTAGATTAGGAGCCAGACGGTATGGTTAGGAGGGTCCACATCTTTTGACTCAGACATATGTGCATTTCTTGGGAAAATGCATGGAAAAATCCCATTTGTGAAAATTCCACTTAGGGTTAGGGTTAGCTCTCCTTGAATTTGTAGATCAAAATGGACAACATCAATGGATTAACAGCCCATCGGTATGGTTAGGAGGGTGCATACCTTTTGAGCCAGACTTATGTACATTTCCTGGCGAAATATATGGAAAAATCCCATTTGCAAAAATTCTACTTAGGGTTAGCGATAGCTCTCCATGAACTCATAGAGCAATATGGACATCATCAATGGATTAACAGTCTATTATTATGGTTAGGAGGGTGCACACCTTTTGAACTGGACTTATGTACATTTCCTGGCAAAATACATGGAAAAATCCCATTTGTGAAAATTCCACTTAGGGTTAGGGTTAGCTCTCCATGAACTCTTAGAGCAAAATGGACATCGCCATTGGATTCGGAGGCAATCGAAATGGTTAGGAGGGTACACACCTTTTGAGCGAGACATATGTACATTTCCTGGCAAAATACATGGAAAAATCCCATTTGTGAAAATTCCACTTAGGGTTAGGGTTAGCTCTCCATGAACTCTTAGAGCAAAATGGACATCACCATTGGATTAGGAGCCAGTCGGTATGGTTAGTAGGGTGCACACCTTTTGAGCTGGATTTTTGTACATTTCCTGGAAAAATACATGGGGAAATCCCATTTGCAAAAATTCCACTTAGGGTTAGCTCTCCTTGAACTCGGAGAGCAAAATAGACTTTGCCATTGGATTTGGAGCCAGTCGGTATGGTTAGGAGGGTGCACACCATTCAGACAAAGTTTATATATATTTCCTGGCAAAATACATGGAAAAATCCCATTTATGAAAATTCCACTTAGGGTTAGGGTTAGCTCTCCATGACCTCTTAGAGCAAAATGGACATCGCCATTGGATTCGGAGGCAATCGAAATGGTTAGGAGGGTACACACCTTTTGAGCGAGACATATGTACATTTCCTGACAAAATGCATGGAAAAATCCCATTTGCGAAAATTCCACTTAGGGTTAGGGTTAGCTCTCCTTGAATTTGTAGATCAAAATGGACATCATCAATGGATTAACAGCCCATCGGTATGGTTAGGAGGGTGCACACCTTTTGAACCGGACTTATGTACATTTCCTGACAAAATACATTGAAAAATCCCATTTGCGAAAATTCCACTTAGGGTTAGCGATAGCTCTCCATGAACTCATAGAGCAATATGGACATCATCAATGGATTAACAGTCTATTATTATGGTTAGGAGGGTGCACACCTTTTGAGTAGGACTTATGTACATTTCCTGGCAAAATACATGGAAAAATCCCATTTGTGAAAATTCTACTTAGGGTTAGCTCTCCATGAACTCTTAGAGCAAAATGGACATCACCATTGGATTAGGAGCCAGTCGGTATGGTTAGTAGGGTGCAAACCTTTTGAGGTGGATTTATGTACATTTCCTGGAAAAATACATGGGGAAATCCCATTTGCAAAAATTCCACTTAGGGTTAGCTCTCCTTGAACTCGGAGAGCAAAATGGACTTTGCCATTGGATTTGGAGCCAGTCGGTATGGTTAGGAGGGTGCACACCATTCAGACAAAGTTTATATATATTTCCTGGCAAAATACATGGAAAAATCCCATTCGCGAAAATTCCAATTAGGATTGGGATTAGCTCTCCATGAACTTGTAGAGCAAAATGGACATCACCATTGGATTCAGAGGAATTGAAATGGTTAGGAGGGTACATACCTTTTGAGCCAGAAATGTGTACATTTCCTGACAAAATACATGGAAAAATCCCATTTGCGAAAATTCCACTTAGGGTTAGGGTTAGCTCTCCTTGAATTTGTAGATCAAAATGGACATCATCAATGGATTAACAGCCCATCGGTATGATTAGGAGGGTGCACACCTTTTGAACCGGACTTATGTACATTTCCTGGCAAAGTACATGGAAAAATCCCATTTGTGAAAATTCCACTTAGGGTTAGGGTTAGCTCTCCATGACCTCTTAGAGCAAAATGGACATCGCCATTGGATTCGGAGGCAATCGAAATGGTTAGGAGGATACATACCTTTTGAGCGAGACATATGTACATTTCCTGGCAAAATACATGGAAAAATCCCATTTGTGAAAATTCCACTTAGGGTTAGGGTTAGCTCTCCATGAACTCTTAGAGCAAAATAGACATCACCATTGGATTAGGAGCCAGTCGGTATGTTTAGTAGGGTGCACACCTTTTGATCTGGATTTATGTACATTTCCTGGAAAAATACATGGGGAAATCCCATTTGCAAAAATTTCACTTAGGGTTAGCTCTCCTTGAAAACGGAGAGCAAAATGGACTTTTCCATTGGATTAGGAGCCAGTCGGTATGGTTAGGAGGGTGCACACCATTCAGACAAAGTTTATATATATTTCCTGGTAAAATACATGGAAAAATCCCATTCGCGAAAATTCCAATTAGGATTGGGATTAGCTCTCCATGAACTTGTAGAGCAAAATGGATATCACCATTGGATTCAGAGGCAATTGAAATGGTTAGGAGGGTACACACCTTTTGAGCCAGAAATATGTACATTTCCTGACAAAATACATGTAAAAATCCCATTTGCAAACATTTCACTTAGGGTTAGGGTTAGCTCTCCTTGAACTTGTAGAGCAAAATGGATATCACCATTGGGTTCACAGGCAATTGAAATGGTTAGGAGGGTACAAACCTTTTGAGCCGGAAATATGTACATTTCCTGGCAAAATACATGGAAAAATCCCATTTGCGAAAATTCCACTTAGGGTTAGGGTTAGCTTTCCTTGAACTCTGAGAGGAAAATCGA
Organism: Natrix helvetica; assembly: GCF_964273705.1. Taxonomy (NCBI): domain Eukaryota; kingdom Metazoa; phylum Chordata; class Lepidosauria; order Squamata; family Natricidae; genus Natrix; species Natrix helvetica. The sequence continues at coordinate 24,773,210 of NC_138552.1, read as the reverse complement.
CTTTGCCATTAGATTAGGAGCCAGACGGTATGGTTAGGAGGGTCCACATCTTTAGAGTCAGACATATGTACATTTCTTGGGAAAATGCATGGAAAAATCCCATTTGTGAAAATTCCACTTAGGGTTAGGGTTAGCTCTCCTTGAATTTGTAGATCAAAGTGGACATCATCAATGGATTAATAGCCCATCGGTATGGTTAGGAGGGTGCATACTTTTTGAGCCAGACTTATGTACATTTCCTGGCGAAATATATGGAAAAATCCCATTTGGGAAAATTCTACTTAGGGTTAGGGTTAGCTCTCCATGAACTCTTAGAGCAAAATGGACATCACTATTGGATTTACAGGCAATTGAAATGGTTAGGAGGGTACACACCTTTTGAGCCAGAAATATGTACATTTCCTGACAAAATACATGGAAAAATTCCATACACGAAAATTTCAATTAGGATTGGGATTAGCTCTCCATGAACTTGTAGAGCAAAATGGACATCACCATTGGATTCAGAGGCAATTGAAATGGTTAGGAGGGTACACACCTTTTGAATCAGAAATGTGTACATTTCCTGACAAAATACATGGAAAAATCGCATTTGCGAAAATTCCACTTAGGGTTAGCTCTACTTGAACTCGGAGAGCAAAATGGACTTTGCCATTGGATTAGGAGCCAGTCGGTATGGTTAGGATGGTGCACACCATTCAGACAAAGTTTATATATATTTCCTGGCAAAATACATGGAAAAATCCCATTTATGAAAATTCCACTTAGGGTTAGGGTTAGCTCTCCATGACCTCTTAGAGCAAAATGGACATCACCATTGGATTCAGAGGCAATTGAAATGGTTAGGAGGGTACACACCTTTTGAGCCAGAAATATGTACATTTCCTGACAAAATACATGGAAAAATCCCATTTGCAAACATTTCACTTAGGGTTAGGGTTAGCTCTCCTTGAACTTGTAGAGCAAAATGGATATCACCATTGGGTTCACAGGCAATTGAAATGGTTAGGAGGGTACACACCTTTTGAGCCGGAAATATGTACATTTCCTGACAAAATACATGGAAAAATCCCATTTGTGAAAATTCCACTTAGGGTTAGGGTTAGCTCTCCTTGAACTCTGAGAGGAAAATCGACTTTGCCATTAAATTAGGAGCCAGACGGTATGGTTAGGAGGGTCCACATCTTTTGAGTCAGACATATGTACATTCCTTGGGAAAATGCATGGAAAAATCCCATTTGTGAAAATTCCACTTAGGGTTAGGGTTAGCTCTCCTTGAATTTGTAGATCAAAATGGACAACATCAATGGATTAACAGCCCATCGGTATGGTTAGGAGGGTGCATACCTTTTGAGCCAGACTTATGTACATTTCCTGGCAAAATACATGGAAAAATCCCATTTGTGAAAATTCTACTTAGGGTTAGGGTTAGCTCTCCATGAACTCTTAGAGCAAAATGGACATCACTATTGGATTCACAGGCAATTGAAATGGTTAGGAGGGTACACACCTTTTGAGCCAGAAATATGTACATTTCCTGACAAAATACATGGAAAAATTCCATACACGAAAATTTCAATTAGGATTGGGATTAGCTCTCCATGAACTTGTAGAGCAAAATGGACATCACCATTGGATTCAGAGGCAATTGAAATGGTTAGGAGGGTACACACCTTTTGAATCAGAAATGTGTACATTTCCTGACAAAATACATGGAAAAATCGCATTTGCGAAAATTCCACTTAGGGTTAGCTCTACTTGAACTCGGAGAGCAAAATGGACTTTGCCATTGGATTAGGAGCCAGTCGGTATGGTTAGGATGGTGCACACCATTCAGACAAAGTTTATATATATTTCCTGGCAAAATACATGGAAAAATCCCATTTATGAAAATTCCACTTAGGGTTAGGGTTAGCTCTCCATGACCTCTTAGAGCAAAATGGACATCACCATTGGATTCAGAGGCAATTGAAATGGTTAGGAGGGTACACACCTTTTGAGCCAGAAATATGTACATTTCCTGACAAAATACATGGAAAAATCCCATTTGTGAAAATTCCAATTAGGGTTAGGGTTAGATCTCCCTGAACTAGGAGAGCAAAATGGACATCGCCATTGGATTCGGAGGCAATCGAAATGGTTAGGAGGGTAAATACCTTTTGAGCCAGAAATGTGTACATTTCCTGGCAAAATACATGGAAAAATCCCATTTGTGAAAATTCCACTTAGGGTTAGGGTTAGCTCTCCATGAACTCTTAGAGGAAAATGGACATCGCCATTGGATTAGGAGCCAGTCGGTATGGTTAGTAGGGTGCACACCTTTTGAGCTGGATTTATGTACATTTCCTGGAAAAATACATGGAAAAATCCCATTTATGAAAATTCCACTTAGGGTTAGGGTTAGCTCTCCATGACCTCTTAGAGCAAAATGGACATCACCATTGGATTCAGAGGCAATTGAAATGGTTAGGAGGGTACACACCTTTTGAGCCAGAAATATGTACATTTCCTGACAAAATACATGGAAAAATCCCATTTGTGAAAATTCCAATTAGGGTTAGGGTTAGATCTCCCTGAACTAGGAGAGCAAAATGGACATCGCCATTGGATTCGGAGGCAATCGAAATGGTTAGGAGGGTAAATACCTTTTGAGCCAGAAATGTGTACATTTCCTGGCAAAATACATGGAAAAATCCCATTTGTGAAAATTCCACTTAGGGTTAGGGTTAGCTCTCCATGAACTCTTAGAGGAAAATGGACATCGCCATTGGATTAGGAGCCAGTCGGTATGGTTAGTAGGGTGCACACCTTTTGAGCTGGATTTATGTACATTTCCTGGAAAAATACATGGGGAAATCCCATTTGCAAAAATTCCATTTAGGGTTAGCTCTCCTTGAACTCGTAGAACAAAATGGACTTTGCCATTGGATTAGGAGCCAGTCGGTATCGTTTGAAGGGTGCACACCATTCTGACAAAGTTTATATATATTTCCTGGCAAAATACATGGAAAAATCCAATTCGCGAAAATTCCAATTAGGATTGGGATTAGCTCTCCATGAACTTGTAGAGCACAATGTACATCACCATTGGATTCAGAGGCAATTAAAATGGTTAGGAGGGTACAGACCTTTTGAGCCAGAAATATGTACATTTCCTGACAAAATACATGGAAAAATCCCAATTACGAAAATTCCTCTTAGGGTTAGGGTTAGGTCTCCTTGAACTCTGAGAGGAAAATCGACTTTGCCATTAGATTAGGAGCCAGACGGTATGGTTAGGAGGGTCCACATCTTTAGAGTCAGACATATGTACATTTCTTGGGAAAATGCATGGAAAAATCCCATTTGTGAAAATTCCACTTAGGGTTAGGGTTAGCTCTCCTTGAATTTGTAGATCAAAATGGACAACATCAATGGATTAACAGCCCATCGGTATGGTTAGGTGGGTGCATACCTTTTGAGCCAGACTTATGTACATTTCCTGGCGAAATATATGGAAAAATCCCATTTGCAAAAATTCTACTTAGGGTTAGCGATAGCTCTCCATGAACTCATAGAGCAATATGGACATCATCAATGGATTAACAGTCTATTATTATGGTTAGGAGGGTGCAAACCTTTTGAACCGGACTTATGTACATTTCCTGGCAAAATACATGGAAAAATCCCATTTGTGAAAATTCCACGTAGGGTTAGGGTTAGCTCTCCATGAACTCTTAGAGTAGAATGGACATCACCATTGGATTAGGAGCCAGTCGGTATGGTTAGTAGGGTGCAAACCTTTTGAGGTGGATTTATGTACATTTCCTGGAAAAATACATGGGGAAATCCCATTTGCAAAAATTCCACTTAGGGTTAGCTCTCCTTGAACTCGGAGAGCAAAATGGACTTCGCCATTGGATTTGGAGCCAGTCGGTATGGTTTGAAGGGTGCACACCATTCTGACAAAGTTTATATATATTTCCTGGCAAAATACATGGAAAAATCCCATTCGCGAAAATTCCAATTAGGATTGGGATTAGCTCTCCATGAACTTGTAGAGCACAATGTACATCACCATTGGATTCAGAGGCAATCAAAATGGTTTGGAGGGTACAGACCTTTTGAGCCAGAAATATGTACATTTCCTGACAATATACATGGAAAAATCCCAATTGCGAAAATTCCTCTTAGGATTAGGGTTAGGTCTTCTTGAACTCTGAGAGGAAAATCGACTTTGCCATTAGATTAGGAGCCAGACGGTATGGTTAGGAGGGTCCACATCTTTTGACTCAGACATATGTGCATTTCTTGGGAAAATGCATGGAAAAATCCCATTTGTGAAAATTCCACTTAGGGTTAGGGTTAGCTCTCCTTGAATTTGTAGATCAAAATGGAGAACATCAATGGATTAACAGCCCATCGGTATGGGTAGGAGGGTGCATACCTTTTGAGCCAGACTTATGTACATTTCCTGGCGAAATATATGGAAAAATCCCATTTGCAAAAATTCCACGTAGGGTTAGGGTTAGCTCTCCATGAACTCTTAGAGTAGAATGGACATCACCATTGGATTAGGAGCCAGTCGGTATGGTTAGTAGGGTGCAAACCTTTTGAGTCAGACTTATGTACATTTCCTGGCGAAATATATGGAAAAATCCCATTTGCAAAAATTCTACTTAGGGTTAGCGATAGCTCTCCATGAACTCATAGAGCAATATGGACATCATCAATGGATTAACAGCCTATTACTATGGTTAGGAGGGTGCACACCTTTTGAGTAGGACTTATGTACATTTCCTGGGAAAATACATTGGAAAAAATCCCATTTGCGAAAATGCCACATAGGGTTAGGGTTAGCTCTCCATGAAGTTGTAGAGCAATATACATAACCTCAGTGGATTAACAACCCATCGGTATGGTTAGGAGGGTGCACACCTTTTGAACTGGACTTATGTACATTTCCTGGCAAAATACATGGGAAAATCCCATTTGTGAAAACTCAACTTAGGGTTAGGGTTAGCTCTCCTTGTACTCGAAGAACAAAATGGACTTTGCCATTGGATTAGGAGCCAGTCGATAGGTTAGGAGGCTGCATAAATTTCAGACAGACTTTATATATATTTCGTGGCAAGTACATGGAAAAATGAGATTTGGGAAAATTCCAATTACGATTAGGGATAGCTCTCCTTGTACTCGAAGAGCAAAATGGACATCGCCATTGGATTCGGAGGCAATCGATATGGTTAGGAGGGTACACACCTTTTGAGCGAGACATATGTACATTTCCTGGCAAAATACATGGAAAAATCCCATTTGTGAAAATTCTACTTAGGGTTAGGGTTAGCTCTCCATGAACTCTTAGGGCAAAATGGACATCACCATTGGATTAGGAGCCAGTAGGTATGGTTAGTAGGGTGCACACCTTTTGAGCTGGATTTATGTACATTTCCTGGAAAAATACATGGGGAAATCCCATTTGCAAAAATTCCATTTAGGGTTAGCTCCCCTTGAACTCGGAGAGCAAAATGGACTTTGCCATTGGATTAGGAGCCAGTCGGTATGGTTAGGAGGGTGCACACCATTCAGACAAAGTTTATATATATATTTCCTGGCAAAATACATGGAAAAATCCCATTCGCGAAAATTCCAATTAGGATTGGGATTAGCTCTCCATGAACTTGTAGAGCAAAATGTACATCACCATTGGATTCAGAGGCAATTGAAATGGTTAGGAGGGTGAACACCTTTTGAGCCAGAAATGTGTACATTTCCTGACAAAATACATGGAAAAATCCCGTTTGCGAAAATTCCACTTAGGGTTAGGGTTAGCTCTCCTTGAACTTTCAGAGGAAAATTGACTTTGCCATTAGATTAGGAGCCAGACGGTATGGTTAGGAGGGTCCACATCTTTTGAGTCTGACATATGTACATTTCTTGGGAAAATGCATGGAAAAATCCCATTTGTGAAAATTCCACTTAGGGTTAGGGCTAGCTCTCCTTGAATTTGTAGAGCAATATACATAACCTCAGTGGATTAACAACCCATCGGTATGTTTAGGAGGGTGCACACCAGTTGAACCGGACTTATGTACATTTCCTGGCAAAATACATGGAAAAATCCCATTTGTGAAAATTCTACTTAGGGTTAGCTCTCCATGAACTCTTAGAGCAAAATGGACATCACCATTGGATTAGGAGCCAGTCGGTATGGTTAGTAGGGTGCAAACCTTTTGAGGTGGATTTATGTACATTTCCTGGAAAAATACATGGGGAAATCCCATTTGCAAAAATCCACTTAGGGTTAGCTCTCCTTGAACTCGGAGAGCAAAATGGACTTTGCCATTGGATTTGGAGCCAGTCGGTATGGTTAGGAGGGTGCACACCATTCAGACAAAGTTTATATATATTTCCTGGCAAAATACGTGGAAAAATCCCATTCGTGAAAATTCCAATTAGGATTGGGATTAGCTCTCCATGAAATAGTAGAGCAAAATGGACATCACCATTTGATTCAGAGGAATTGAAATGGTTAGGAGGGTACAGACCTTTTGAGCTAGAAATATGTACATTTCCTGACAAAATGCATGGAAAAATCCCATTTGCGAAAATTCCACTTAGGGTTAGGGTTAGCTCTCCTTAAATTTGTAGATCAAAATGGACATCATCAATGGATTAACAGCCCATCGGTATGGTTGGGAGGGTGCACACCTTTTGAACCGGACTTATGTACATTTCCTGACAAAATACATGGAAAAATCCCATTTGCGAAAATTCCACTTAGGCTAGGGTTAGCTCTCCTTGAACTTTGAGAGGAAAATCGACTTTGCCATTAGATTAGGAGCCAGACGGTATGGTTAGGAGGGTCCACATCTTTTGAGTCTGACATATGTACATTTCTTGGGAAAATGCATGGAAAAATCCCATTTGTGAAAATTCCACTTAGGGTTAGGGTTAGCTCTCCTTGAAGTTGTAGAGCAATATACATAACCTCAGTGGATTAACAACCCACCGGTATGGTTAGGAGGGTGCACACCTTTTGAACCGGACTTATGTACATTTCCTGGCAAAATACATGGAAAAATCCCATTTGTGAAAATTCCACTTAAGGTTAGGGTTAGCTCTCCATGAACTCTTAGAGCAAAATGGACATCGCCATTGGATTAGGAGCCAGTCGGTATGGTTAGTAGGGTGCACACCTTTTGAGCTGGATTTATGTACATTTCCTGGAAAAATACATGGGGAAATCCCATTTGCAAAAATTCCACTTAGGGTTAGCTCTCCTTGAACTCGTAGAGCAAAGTGGACTTTGCCATTGGATTAGGAGCCAGTCGGTATGGTTTGAAGGGTGCACACCATTCTGACAAAGTTTATATATATTTCCTGGCAAAATACATGGAAAAATCCCATTCGCGAAAATTCCAATTAGGATTGGGATTAGCTCTCCATGAACTTGTAGAGCACAATGTACATCACCATTGGATTCAGAGGCAATCAAAATGGTTTGGAGGGTACAGACCTTTTGAGCCAGAAATATGTACATTTCCTGACAATATACATGGAAAAATCCCAATTGCGAAAATTCCTCTTAGGATTAGGGTTAGGTCTTCTTGAACTCTGAGAGGAAAATCGACTTTGCCATTAGATTAGGAGCCAGACGGTATGGTTAGGAGGGTCCACATCTTTTGACTCAGACATATGTGCATTTCTTGGGAAAATGCATGGAAAAATCCCATTTGTGAAAATTCCACTTAGGGTTAGGGTTAGCTCTCCTTGAATTTGTAGATCAAAATGGACAACATCAATGGATTAACAGCCCATCGGTATGGTTAGGAGGGTGCATACCTTTTGAGCCAGACTTATGTACATTTCCTGGCGAAATATATGGAAAAATCCCATTTGCAAAAATTCTACTTAGGGTTAGCGATAGCTCTCCATGAACTCATAGAGCAATATGGACATCATCAATGGATTAACAGTCTATTATTATGGTTAGGAGGGTGCACACCTTTTGAACTGGACTTATGTACATTTCCTGGCAAAATACATGGAAAAATCCCATTTGTGAAAATTCCACTTAGGGTTAGGGTTAGCTCTCCATGAACTCTTAGAGCAAAATGGACATCGCCATTGGATTCGGAGGCAATCGAAATGGTTAGGAGGGTACACACCTTTTGAGCGAGACATATGTACATTTCCTGGCAAAATACATGGAAAAATCCCATTTGTGAAAATTCCACTTAGGGTTAGGGTTAGCTCTCCATGAACTCTTAGAGCAAAATGGACATCACCATTGGATTAGGAGCCAGTCGGTATGGTTAGTAGGGTGCACACCTTTTGAGCTGGATTTTTGTACATTTCCTGGAAAAATACATGGGGAAATCCCATTTGCAAAAATTCCACTTAGGGTTAGCTCTCCTTGAACTCGGAGAGCAAAATAGACTTTGCCATTGGATTTGGAGCCAGTCGGTATGGTTAGGAGGGTGCACACCATTCAGACAAAGTTTATATATATTTCCTGGCAAAATACATGGAAAAATCCCATTTATGAAAATTCCACTTAGGGTTAGGGTTAGCTCTCCATGACCTCTTAGAGCAAAATGGACATCGCCATTGGATTCGGAGGCAATCGAAATGGTTAGGAGGGTACACACCTTTTGAGCGAGACATATGTACATTTCCTGACAAAATGCATGGAAAAATCCCATTTGCGAAAATTCCACTTAGGGTTAGGGTTAGCTCTCCTTGAATTTGTAGATCAAAATGGACATCATCAATGGATTAACAGCCCATCGGTATGGTTAGGAGGGTGCACACCTTTTGAACCGGACTTATGTACATTTCCTGACAAAATACATTGAAAAATCCCATTTGCGAAAATTCCACTTAGGGTTAGCGATAGCTCTCCATGAACTCATAGAGCAATATGGACATCATCAATGGATTAACAGTCTATTATTATGGTTAGGAGGGTGCACACCTTTTGAGTAGGACTTATGTACATTTCCTGGCAAAATACATGGAAAAATCCCATTTGTGAAAATTCTACTTAGGGTTAGCTCTCCATGAACTCTTAGAGCAAAATGGACATCACCATTAGATTAGGAGCCAGTCGGTATGGTTAGTAGGGTGCAAACCTTTTGAGGTGGATTTATGTACATTTCCTGGAAAAATACATGGGGAAATCCCATTTGCAAAAATTCCACTTAGGGTTAGCTCTCCTTGAACTCGGAGAGCAAAATGGACTTTGCCATTGGATTTGGAGCCAGTCGGTATGGTTAGGAGGGTGCACACCATTCAGACAAAGTTTATATATATTTCCTGGCAAAATACATGGAAAAATCCCATTCGCGAAAATTCCAATTAGGATTGGGATTAGCTCTCCATGAACTTGTAGAGCAAAATGGACATCACCATTGGATTCAGAGGAATTGAAATGGTTAGGAGGGTACATACCTTTTGAGCCAGAAATGTGTACATTTCCTGACAAAATACATGGAAAAATCCCATTTGCGAAAATTCCACTTAGGGTTAGGGTTAGCTCTCCTTGAATTTGTAGATCAAAATGGACATCATCAATGGATTAACAGCCCATCGGTATGATTAGGAGGGTGCACACCTTTTGAACCGGACTTATGTACATTTCCTGGCAAAGTACATGGAAAAATCCCATTTGTGAAAATTCCACTTAGGGTTAGGGTTAGCTCTCCATGACCTCTTAGAGCAAAATGGACATCGCCATTGGATTCGGAGGCAATCGAAATGGTTAGGAGGATACATACCTTTTGAGCGAGACATATGTACATTTCCTGGCAAAATACATGGAAAAATCCCATTTGTGAAAATTCCACTTAGGGTTAGGGTTAGCTCTCCATGAACTCTTAGAGCAAAATAGACATCACCATTGGATTAGGAGCCAGTCGGTATGTTTAGTAGGGTGCACACCTTTTGATCTGGATTTATGTACATTTCCTGGAAAAATACATGGGGAAATCCCATTTGCAAAAATTTCACTTAGGGTTAGCTCTCCTTGAAAACGGAGAGCAAAATGGACTTTTCCATTGGATTAGGAGCCAGTCGGTATGGTTAGGAGGGTGCACACCATTCAGACAAAGTTTATATATATTTCCTGGTAAAATACATGGAAAAATCCCATTCGCGAAAATTCCAATTAGGATTGGGATTAGCTCTCCATGAACTTGTAGAGCAAAATGGATATCACCATTGGATTCAGAGGCAATTGAAATGGTTAGGAGGGTACACACCTTTTGAGCCAGAAATATGTACATTTCCTGACAAAATACATGTAAAAATCCCATTTGCAAACATTTCACTTAGGGTTAGGGTTAGCTCTCCTTGAACTTGTAGAGCAAAATGGATATCACCATTGGGTTCACAGGCAATTGAAATGGTTAGGAGGGTACAAACCTTTTGAGCCGGAAATATGTACATTTCCTGGCAAAATACATGGAAAAATCCCATTTGCGAAAATTCCACTTAGGGTTAGGGTTAGCTTTCCTTGAACTCTGAGAGGAAAATCGACTTTGCCATTAGATTAGGAGCCAGACGGTATGGTTAGGAGGGTCCACATCTTTAGAGTCAGACATATGTACATTTCTTGGGAAAATGCATGGAAAAATCCCATTTGTGAAAATTCCACTTAGGGTTAGGGTTAGCTCTCCTTGAATTTGTAGATCAAAGTGGACATCATCAATGGATTAATAGCCCATCGGTATGGTTAGGAGGGTGCATACTTTTTGAGCCAGACTTATGTACATTTCCTGGCGAAATATATGGAAAAATCCCATTTGGGAAAATTCTACTTAGGGTTAGGGTTAGCTCTCCATGAACTCTTAGAGCAAAATGGACATCACTATTGGATTTACAGGCAATTGAAATGGTTAGGAGGGTACACACCTTTTGAGCCAGAAATATGTACATTTCCTGACAAAATACATGGAAAAATTCCATACACGAAAATTTCAATTAGGATTGGGATTAGCTCTCCATGAACTTGTAGAGCAAAATGGACATCACCATTGGATTCAGAGGCAATTGAAATGGTTAGGAGGGTACACACCTTTTGAATCAGAAATGTGTACATTTCCTGACAAAATACATGGAAAAATCGCATTTGCGAAAATTCCACTTAGGGTTAGCTCTACTTGAACTCGGAGAGCAAAATGGACTTTGCCATTGGATTAGGAGCCAGTCGGTATGGTTAGGATGGTGCACACCATTCAGACAAAGTTTATATATATTTCCTGGCAAAATACATGGAAAAATCCCATTTATGAAAATTCCACTTAGGGTTAGGGTTAGCTCTCCTTGAACTTGTAGAGCAAAATGGATATCACCATTGGGTTCACAGGCAATTGAAATGGTTAGGAGGGTACACACCTTTTGAGCCGGAAATATGTACATTTCCTGACAAAATACATGGAAAAATCCCATTTGTGAAAATTCCACTTAGGGTTAGGGTTAGCTCTCCTTGAACTCTGAGAGGAAAATCGACTTTGCCATTAAATTAGGAGCCAGACGGTATGGTTAGGAGGGTCCACATCTTTTGAGTCAGACATATGTACATTCCTTGGGAAAATGCATGGAAAAATCCCATTTGTGAAAATTCCACTTAGGGTTAGGGTTAGCTCTCCTTGAATTTGTAGATCAAAATGGACAACATCAATGGATTAACAGCCCATCGGTATGGTTAGGAGGGTGCATACCTTTTGAGCCAGACTTATGTACATTTCCTGGCAAAATACATGGAAAAATCCCATTTGTGAAAATTCTACTTAGGGTTAGGGTTAGCTCTCCATGAACTCTTAGAGCAAAATGGACATCACTATTGGATTCACAGGCAATTGAAATGGTTAGGAGGGTACACACCTTTTGAGCCAGAAATATGTACATTTCCTGACAAAATACATGGAAAAATTCCATACACGAAAATTTCAATTAGGATTGGGATTAGCTCTCCATGAACTTGTAGAGCAAAATGGACATCACCATTGGATTCAGAGGCAATTGAAATGGTTAGGAGGGTACACACCTTTTGAATCAGAAATGTGTACATTTCCTGACAAAATACATGGAAAAATCGCATTTGCGAAAATTCCACTTAGGGTTAGCTCTACTTGAACTCGGAGAGCAAAATGGACTTTGCCATTGGATTAGGAGCCAGTCGGTATGGTTAGGATGGTGCACACCATTCAGACAAAGTTTATATATATTTCCTGGCAAAATACATGGAAAAATCCCATTTATGAAAATTCCACTTAGGGTTAGGGTTAGCTCTCCATGACCTCTTAGAGCAAAATGGACATCACCATTGGATGCAGAGGCAATTGAAATGGTTAGGAGGGTACACACCTTTTGAGCCAGAAATATGTACATTTCCTGACAAAATACATGGAAAAATCCCATTTGTGAAAATTCCAATTAGGGTTAGGGTTAGATCTCCCTGAACTAGGAGAGCAAAATGGACATCGCCATTGGATTCGGAGGCAATCGAAATGGTTAGGAGGGTAAATACCTTTTGAGCCAGAAATGTGTACATTTCCTGGCAAAATACATGGAAAAATCCCATTTGTGAAAATTCCACTTAGGGTTAGGGTTAGCTCTCCATGAACTCTTAGAGGAAAATGGACATCGCCATTGGATTAGGAGCCAGTCGGTATGGTTAGTAGGGTGCACACCTTTTGAGCTGGATTTATGTACATTTCCTGGAAAAATACATGGAAAAATCCCATTTATGAAAATTCCACTTAGGGTTAGGGTTAGCTCTCCATGACCTCTTAGAGCAAAATGGACATCACCATTGGATTCAGAGGCAATTGAAATGGTTAGGAGGGTACACACCTTTTGAGCCAGAAATATGTACATTTCCTGACAAAATACATGGAAAAATCCCATTTGTGAAAATTCCAATTAGGGTTAGGGTTAGATCTCCCTGAACTAGGAGAGCAAAATGGACATCGCCATTGGATTCGGAGGCAATCGAAATGGTTAGGAGGGTAAATACCTTTTGAGCCAGAAATGTGTACATTTCCTGGCAAAATACATGGAAAAATCCCATTTGTGAAAATTCCACTTAGGGTTAGGGTTAGCTCTCCATGAACTCTTAGAGGAAAATGGACATCGCCATTGGATTAGGAGCCAGTCGGTATGGTTAGTAGGGTGCACACCTTTTGAGCTGGATTTATGTACATTTCCTGGAAAAATACATGGGGAAATCCCATTTGCAAAAATTCCATTTAGGGTTAGCTCTCCTTGAACTCGTAGAACAAAATGGACTTTGCCATTGGATTAGGAGCCAGTCGGTATCGTTTGAAGGGTGCACACCATTCTGACAAAGTTTATATATATTTCCTGGCAAAATACATGGAAAAATCCAATTCGCGAAAATTCCAATTAGGATTGGGATTAGCTCTCCATGAACTTGTAGAGCACAATGTACATCACCATTGGATTCAGAGGCAATTAAAATGGTTAGGAGGGTACAGACCTTTTGAGCCAGAAATATGTACATTTCCTGACAAAATACATGGAAAAATCCCAATTGCGAAAATTCCTCTTAGGGTTAGGGTTAGGTCTCCTTGAACTCTGAGAGGAAAATCGACTTTGCCATTAGATTAGGAGCCAGACGGTATGGTTAGGAGGGTCCACATCTTTTGACTCAGACATATGTACATTTCTTGGGAAAATGCATGGAAAAATCCCATTTGTGAAAATTCCACTTAGGGTTAGGGTTAGCTCTCCTTGAATTTGTAGATCAAAATGGACAACATCAATGGATTAACAGTCTATTATTATGGTTAGGAGGGTGCACACCTTTTGAACCGGACTTATGTACATTTCCTGGCAAAATACATGGAAAAATCCCATTTGTGAAAATTCCACGTAGGGTTAGGGTTAGCTCTCCATGAACTCTTAGAGTAGAATGGACATCACCATTGGATTAGGAGCCAGTCGGTATGGTTAGTAGGGTGCAAACCTTTTGAGGTGGATTTATGTACATTTCCTGGAAAAATACATGGGGAAATCCCATTTGCAAAAATTCCACTTAGGGTTAGCTCTCCTTGAACTCGGAGAGCAAAATGGACTTCGCCATTGGATTTGGAGCCAGTCGGTATGGTTTGAAGGGTGCACACCATTCTGACAAAGTTTATATATATTTCCTGGCAAAATACATGGAAAAATCCCATTCGCGAAAATTCCAATTAGGATTGGGATTAGCTCTCCATGAACTTGTAGAGCACAATGTACATCACCATTGGATTCAGAGGCAATCAAAATGGTTTGGAGGGTACAGACCTTTTGAGCCAGAAATATGTACATTTCCTGACAATATACATGGAAAAATCCCAATTGCGAAAATTCCTCTTAGGATTAGGGTTAGGTCTTCTTGAACTCTGAGAGGAAAATCGACTTTGCCATTAGATTAGGAGCCAGACGGTATGGTTAGGAGGGTCCACATCTTTTGACTCAGACATATGTGCATTTCTTGGGAAAATGCATGGAAAAATCCCATTTGTGAAAATTCCACTTAGGGTTAGGGTTAGCTCTCCTTGAATTTGTAGATCAAAATGGAGAACATCAATGGATTAACAGCCCATCGGTATGGGTAGGAGGGTGCATACCTTTTGAGCCAGACTTATGTACATTTCCTGGCGAAATATATGGAAAAATCCCATTTGCAAAAATTCCACGTAGGGTTAGCGATAGCTCTCCATGAACTCATAGAGCAATATGGACATCATCAATGGATTAACAGTCTATTATTATGGTTAGGAGGGTGCACACCTTTTGAACCGGACTTATGTACATTTCCTGGCAAAATACATGGAAAAATCCCATTTGTGAAAATTCCACGTAGGGTTAGGGTTAGCTCTCCATGAACTCTTAGAGTAGAATGGACATCACCATTGGATTAGGAGCCAGTCGGTATGGTTAGTAGGGTGCAAACCTTTTGAGGTGGATTTATGTACATTTCCTGGAAAAATACATGGGGAAATCCCATTTGCAAAAATTCCACTTAGGGTTAGCTCTCCTTGAACTCGGAGAGCAAAATGGACTTCGCCATTGGATTTGGAGCCAGTCGGTATGGTTTGAAGGGTGCACACCATTCTGACAAAGTTTATATATATTTCCTGGCAAAATACATGGAAAAATCCCATTCGCGAAAATTCCAATTAGGATTGGGATTAGCTCTCCATGAACTTGTAGAGCACAATGTACATCACCATTGGATTCAGAGGCAATCAAAATGGTTTGGAGGGTACAGACCTTTTGAGCCAGAAATATGTACATTTCCTGACAATATACATGGAAAAATCCCAATTGCGAAAATTCCTCTTAGGATTAGGGTTAGGTCTTCTTGAACTCTGAGAGGAAAATCGACTTTGCCATTAGATTAGGAGCCAGACGGTATGGTTAGGAGGGTCCACATCTTTTGACTCAGACATATGTGCATTTCTTGGGAAAATGCATGGAAAAATCCCATTTGTGAAAATTCCACTTAGGGTTAGGGTTAGCTCTCCTTGAATTTGTAGATCAAAATGGAGAACATCAATGGATTAACAGCCCATCGGTATGGTTAGGAGGGTGCATACCTTTTGAGCCAGACTTATGTACATTTCCTGGCGAAATATATGGAAAAATCCCATTTGCAAAAATTCCACGTAGGGTTAGGGTTAGCTCTCCATGAACTCTTAGAGTAGAATGGACATCACCATTGGATTAGGAGCCAGTCGGTATGGTTAGTAGGGTGCAAACCTTTTGAGGTGGATTTATGTACATTTCCTGGAAAAATACATGGGAAAATCCCATTTGCAAAAATTCCACTTAGGGTTAGCTCTCCTTGAACTCGGAGAGCAAAATGGACTTCGCCATTGGATTTGGAGCCAGTCGGTATGGTTTGAAGGGTGCACACCATTCTGACAAAGTTTATATATATTTCCTGGCAAAATACATGGAAAAATCCCATTCGCGAAAATTCCAATTAGGATTGGGATTAGCTCTCCATGAACTTGTAGAGCACAATGTACATCACCATTGGATTCAGAGGCAATCAAAATGGTTTGGAGGGTACAGACCTTTTGAGCCAGAAATATGTACATTTCCTGACAATATACATGGAAAAATCCCAATTGCGAAAATTCCTCTTAGGATTAGGGTTAGGTCTTCTTGAACTCTGAGAGGAAAATCGACTTTGCCATTAGATTAGGAGCCAGACGGTATGGTTAGGAGGGTCCACATCTTTTGACTCAGACATATGTGCATTTCTTGGGAAAATGCATTGAAAAATCCCATTTGTGAAAATTCCACTTAGGGTTAGGGTTAGCTCTCCTTGAATTTGTAGATCAAAATGGAGAACATCAATGGATTAACAGCCCATCGGTATGGTTAGGAGGGTGCATACCTTTTGAGCCAGACTTATGTACATTTCCTGGCGAAATATATGGAAAAATCCCATTTGCAAAAATTCTACTTAGGGTTAGCGATAGCTCTCCATGAACTCATAGAGCAATATGGACATCATCAATGGATTAACAGTCTATTATTATGGTTAGGAGGGTGCACACCTTTTGAACTGGACTTATGTACATTTCCTGGCAAAATACATGGAAAAATCCCATTTGTGAAAATTCCACTTAGGGTTAGGGTTAGCTCTCCATGAACTCTTAGAGCAAAATGGACATCGCCATTGGATTCGGAGGCAATCGAAATGGTTAGGAGGGTACACACCTTTTGAGCGAGACATATGTACATTTCCTGGCAAAATA
This sequence comes from Natrix helvetica, assembly GCF_964273705.1. NCBI lineage: Eukaryota > Metazoa > Chordata > Lepidosauria > Squamata > Natricidae > Natrix > Natrix helvetica. The sequence continues at coordinate 24,756,444 of NC_138552.1, read as the reverse complement.
CATGGAAAAATCCCATTTGTGAAAATTCCACTTAGGGTTAGGGTTAGCTCTCCATGAACTCTTAGAGCAAAATGGACATCACCATTGGATTAGGAGCCAGTCGGTATGGTTAGTAGGGTGCACACCTTTTGAGCTGGATTTTTGTACATTTCCTGGAAAAATACATGGGGAAATCCCATTTGCAAAAATTCCACTTAGGGTTAGCTCTCCTTGAACTCGGAGAGCAAAATAGACTTTGCCATTGGATTTGGAGCCAGTCGGTATGGTTAGGAGGGTGCACACCATTCAGACAAAGTTTATATATATTTCCTGGCAAAATACATGGAAAAATCCCATTTATGAAAATTCCACTTAGGGTTAGGGTTAGCTCTCCATGACCTCTTAGAGCAAAATGGACATCGCCATTGGATTCGGAGGCAATCGAAATGGTTAGGAGGGTACACACCTTTTGAGCGAGACATATGTACATTTCCTGACAAAATGCATGGAAAAATCCCATTTGCGAAAATTCCACTTAGGGTTAGGGTTAGCTCTCCTTGAATTTGTAGATCAAAATGGACATCATCTATGGATTAACAGCCCATCGGTATGGTTAGGAGGGTGCACACCTTTTGAACCGGACTTATGTACATTTCCTGACAAAATACATTGAAAAATCCCATTTGCGAAAATTCCACTTAGGGTTAGCGATAGCTCTCCATGAACTCATAGAGCAATATGGACATCATCAATGGATTAACAGTCTATTATTATGGTTAGGAGGGTGCACACCTTTTGAGTAGGACTTATGTACATTTCCTGGCAAAATACATGGAAAAATCCCATTTGTGAAAATTCTACTTAGGGTTAGCTCTCCATGAACTCTTAGAGCAAAATGGACATCACCATTGGATTAGGAGCCAGTCGGTATGGTTAGTAGGGTGCAAACCTTTTGAGGTGGATTTATGTACATTTCCTGGAAAAATACATGGGGAAATCCCATTTGCAAAAATTCCACTTAGGGTTAGCTCTCCTTGAACTCGGAGAGCAAAATGGACTTTGCCATTGGATTTGGAGCCAGTCGGTATGGTTAGGAGGGTGCACACCATTCAGACAAAGTTTATATATATTTCCTGGCAAAATACATGGAAAAATCCCATTCGCGAAAATTCCAATTAGGATTGGGATTAGCTCTCCATGAACTTGTAGAGCAAAATGGACATCACCATTGGATTCAGAGGAATTGAAATGGTTAGGAGGGTACATACCTTTTGAGCCAGAAATGTGTACATTTCCTGACAAAATACATGGAAAAATCCCATTTGCGAAAATTCCACTTAGGGTTAGGGTTAGCTCTTCTTGAATTTGTAGATCAAAATGGACATCATCAATGGATTAACAGCCCATCGGTATGATTAGGAGGGTGCATACCTTTTGAGCCAGACTTATGTACATTTCCTGGCGAAATATATGGAAAAATCCCATTTGCAAAAATTCTACTTAGGGTTAGCGATAGCTCTCCATGAACTCATAGAGCAATATGGACATCATCAATGGATTAACAGTCTATTATTATGGTTAGGAGGGTGCACACCTTTTGAACTGGACTTATGTACATTTCCTGGCAAAATGCATGGAAAAATCCCATTTGTGAAAATTCCACTTAGGGTTAGGGTTAGCTCTCCATGAACTCTTAGAGCAAAATGGACATCGCCATTGGATTCGGAGGCAATCGAAATGGTTAGGAGGGTACACACCTTTTGAGCGAGACATATGTACATTTCCTGGCAAAATACATGGAAAAATCCCATTTGTGAAAATTCCACTTAGGGTTAGGGTTAGCTCTCCATGAACTCTTAGAGCAAAATGGACATCACCATTGGATTAGGAGCCAGTCGGTATGGTTAGTAGGGTGCACACCTTTTGAGCTGGATTTTTGTACATTTCCTGGAAAAATACATGGGGAAATCCCATTTGCAAAAATTCCACTTAGGGTTAGCTCTCCTTGAACTCGGAGAGCAAAATAGACTTTGCCATTGGATTTGGAGCCAGTCGGTATGGTTAGGAGGGTGCACACCATTCAGACAAAGTTTATATATATTTCCTGGCAAAATACATGGAAAAATCCCATTTATGAAAATTCCACTTAGGGTTAGGGTTAGCTCTCCATGACCTCTTAGAGCAAAATGGACATCGCCATTGGATTCGGAGGCAATCGAAATGGTTAGGAGGGTACACACCTTTTGAGCTGGATTTTTGTACATTTCCTGGAAAAATACATGGGGAAATCCCATTTGCAAAAATTCCACTTAGGGTTAGCTCTCCTTGAACTCGGAGAGCAAAATAGACTTTGCCATTGGATTTGGAGCCAGTCGGTATGGTTAGGAGGGTGCACACCATTCAGACAAAGTTTATATATATTTCCTGGCAAAATACATGGAAAAATCCCATTTATGAAAATTCCACTTAGGGTTAGGGTTAGCTCTCCATGACCTCTTAGAGCAAAATGGACATCGCCATTGGATTCGGAGGCAATCGAAATGGTTAGGAGGGTACACACCTTTTGAGCGAGACATATGTACATTTCCTGACAAAATGCATGGAAAAATCCCATTTGCGAAAATTCCACTTAGGGTTAGGGTTAGCTCTCCTTGAATTTGTAGATCAAAATGGACATCATCAATGGATTAACAGCCCATCGGTATGGTTAGGAGGGTGCACACCTTTTGAACCGGACTTATGTACATTTCCTGACAAAATACATTGAAAAATCCCATTTGCGAAAATTCCACTTAGGGTTAGCGATAGCTCTCCATGAACTCATAGAGCAATATGGACATCATCAATGGATTAACAGTCTATTATTATGGTTAGGAGGGTGCACACCTTTTGAGTAGGACTTATGTACATTTCCTGGCAAAATACATGGAAAAATCCCATTTGTGAAAATTCTACTTAGGGTTAGCTCTCCATGAACTCTTAGAGCAAAATGGACATCACCATTGGATTAGGAGCCAGTCGGTATGGTTAGTAGGGTGCAAACCTTTTGAGGTGGATTTATGTACATTTCCTGGAAAAATACATGGGGAAATCCCATTTGCAAAAATTCCACTTAGGGTTAGCTCTCCTTGAACTCGGAGAGCAAAATGGACTTTGCCATTGGATTTGGAGCCAGTCGGTATGGTTAGGAGGGTGCACACCATTCAGACAAAGTTTATATATATTTCCTGGCAAAATACATGGAAAAATCCCATTCGCGAAAATTCCAATTAGGATTGGGATTAGCTCTCCATGAACTTGTAGAGCAAAATGGACATCACCATTGGATTCAGAGGAATTGAAATGGTTAGGAGGGTACATACCTTTTGAGCCAGAAATGTGTACATTTCCTGACAAAATACATGGAAAAATCCCATTTGCGAAAATTCCACTTAGGGTTAGGGTTAGCTCTTCTTGAATTTGTAGATCAAAATGGACATCATCAATGGATTAACAGCCCATCGGTATGATTAGGAGGGTGCACACCTTTTGAACCGGACTTATGTACATTTCCTGGCAAAGTACATGGAAAAATCCCATTTGTGAAAATTCCACTTAGGGTTAGGGTTAGCTCTCCATGACCTCTTAGAGCAAAATGGACATCGCCATTGGATTCGGAGGCAATCGAAATGGTTAGGAGGATACATACCTTTTGAGCGAGACATATGTACATTTCCTGGCAAAATACATGGAAAAATCCCATTTGTGAAAATTCCACTTAGGGTTAGGGTTAGCTCTCCATGAACTCTTAGAGCAAAATAGACATCACCATTGGATTAGGAGCCAGTCGGTATGTTTAGTAGGGTGCACACCTTTTGATCTGGATTTATGTACATTTCCTGGAAAAATACATGGGGAAATCCCATTTGCAAAAATTTCACTTAGGGTTAGCTCTCCTTGAAAACGGAGAGCAAAATGGACTTTTCCATTGGATTAGGAGCCAGTCGGTATGGTTAGGAGGGTGCAAACCATTCAGACAAAGTTTATATATATTTCCTGGTAAAATACATGTAAAAATCCCATTTGCAAACATTTCACTTAGGGTTAGGGTTAGCTCTCCTTGAACTTGTAGAGCAAAATGGATATCACCATTGGGTTCACAGGCAATTGAAATGGTTAGGAGGGTACAAACCTTTTGAGCCGGAAATATGTACATTTCCTGGCAAAATACATGGAAAAATCCCATTTGCGAAAATTCCACTTAGGGTTAGGGTTAGCTTTCCTTGAACTCTGAGAGGAAAATCGACTTTGCCATTAGATTAGGAGCCAGACGGTATGGTTAGGAGGGTCCACATCTTTAGAGTCAGACATATGTACATTTCTTGGGAAAATGCATGGAAAAATCCCATTTGTGAAAATTCCACTTAGGGTTAGGGTTAGCTCTCCTTGAATTTGTAGATCAAAGTGGACATCATCAATGGATTAATAGCCCATCGGTATGGTTAGGAGGGTGCATACTTTTTGAGCCAGACTTATGTACATTTCCTGGCGAAATATATGGAAAAATCCCATTTGGGAAAATTCTACTTAGGGTTAGGGTTAGCTCTCCATGAACTCTTAGAGCAAAATGGACATCACTATTGGATTCACAGGCAATTGATATGGTTAGGAGGGTACACACCTTTTGAGCCAGAAATATGTACATTTCCTGACAAAATACATGGAAAAATTCCATACACGAAAATTTCAATTAGGATTGGGATTAGCTCTCCATGAACTTGTAGAGCAAAATGGACATCACCATTGGATTCAGAGGCAATTGAAATGGTTAGGAGGGTACACACCTTTTGAATCAGAAATGTGTACATTTCCTGACAAAATACATGGAAAAATCGCATTTGCGAAAATTCCACTTAGGGTTAGCTCTCCTTGAACTCGGAGAGCAAAATGGACTTTGCCATTGGATTAGGAGCCAGTCGGTATGGTTAGGATGGTGCACACCATTCAGACAAAGTTTATATATATTTCCTGGCAAAATACATGGAAAAATCCCATTTATGAAAATTCCACTTAGGGTTAGGGTTAGCTCTCCATGACCTCTTAGAGCAAAATGGACATCACCATTGGATTCAGAGGCAATTGAAATGGTTAGGAGGGTACACACCTTTTGAGCCAGAAATATGTACATTTCCTGACAAAATACATGGAAAAATCCCATTTGCAAACATTTCACTTAGGGTTAGGGTTAGCTCTCCTTGAACTTGTAGAGCAAAATGGATATCACCATTGGGTTCACAGGCAATTGAAATGGTTAGGAGGGTACACACCTTTTGAGCCGGAAATATGTACATTTCCTGACAAAATACATGGAAAAATCCCATTTGTGAAAATTCCACTTAGGGTTAGGGTTAGCTCTCCTTGAACTCTGAGAGGAAAATCGACTTTGCCATTAAATTAGGAGCCAGACGGTATGGTTAGGAGGGTCCACATCTTTTGAGTCAGACATATGTACATTCCTTGGGAAAATGCATGGAAAAATCCCATTTGTGAAAATTCCACTTAGGGTTAGGGTTAGCTCTCCTTGAATTTGTAGATCAAAATGGACAACATCAATGGATTAACAGCCCATCGGTATGGTTAGGAGGGTGCATACCTTTTGAGCCAGACTTATGTACATTTCCTGGCAAAATACATGGAAAAATCCCATTTGTGAAAATTCTACTTAGGGTTAGGGTTAGCTCTCCATGAACTCTTAGAGCAAAATGGACATCACTTTTGGATTCACAGGCAATTGAAATGGTTAGGAGGGTACACACCTTTTGAGCCAGAAATATGTACATTTCCTGACAAAATACATGGAAAAATTCCATACACGAAAATTTCAATTAGGATTGGGATTAGCTCTCCATGAACTTGTAGAGCAAAATGGACATCACCATTGGATTCAGAGGCAATTGAAATGGTTAGGAGGGTACACACCTTTTGAATCAGAAATGTGTACATTTCCTGACAAAATACATGGAAAAATCGCATTTGCGAAAATTCCACTTAGGGTTAGCTCTCCTTGAACTCGGAGAGCAAAATGGACTTTGCCATTGGATTAGGAGCCAGTCGGTATGGTTAGGATGGTGCACACCATTCAGACAAAGTTTATATATATTTCCTGGCAAAATACATGGAAAAATCCCATTTATGAAAATTCCACTTAGGGTTAGGGTTAGCTCTCCATGACCTCTTAGAGCAAAATGGACATCACCATTGGATTCAGAGGCAATTGAAATGGTTAGGAGGGTACACACCTTTTGAGCCAGAAATATGTACATTTCCTGACAAAATACATGGAAAAATCCCATTTGTGAAAATTCCAATTAGGGTTAGGGTTAGATCTCCCTGAACTAGGAGAGCAAAATGGACATCGCCATTGGATTCGGAGGCAATCGAAATGGTTAGGAGGGTAAATACCTTTTGAGCCAGAAATGTGTACATTTCCTGGCAAAATACATGGAAAAATCCCATTTGTGAAAATTCCACTTAGGGTTAGGGTTAGCTCTCCATGAACTCTTAGAGGAAAATGGACATCGCCATTGGATTAGGAGCCAGTCGGTATGGTTAGTAGGGTGCACACCTTTTGAGCTGGATTTATGTACATTTCCTGGAAAAATACATGGAAAAATCCCATTTATGAAAATTCCACTTAGGGTTAGGGTTAGCTCTCCATGACCTCTTAGAGCAAAATGGACATCACCATTGGATTCAGAGGCAATTGAAATGGTTAGGAGGGTACACACCTTTTGAGCCAGAAATATGTACATTTCCTGACAAAATACATGGAAAAATCCCATTTGTGAAAATTCCAATTATGGTTAGGGTTAGATCTCCCTGAACTAGGAGAGCAAAATGGACATCGCCATTGGATTCGGAGGCAATCGAAATGGTTAGGAGGGTAAATACCTTTTGAGCCAGAAATGTGTACATTTCCTGGCAAAATACATGGAAAAATCCCATTTGTGAAAATTCCACTTAGGGTTAGGGTTAGCTCTCCATGAACTCTTAGAGGAAAATGGACATCGCCATTGGATTAGGAGCCAGTCGGTATGGTTAGTAGGGTGCACACCTTTTGAGCTGGATTTATGTACATTTCCTGGAAAAATACATGGGGAAATCCCATTTGCAAAAATTCCATTTAGGGTTAGCTCTCCTTGAACTCGTAGAGCAAAATGGACTTTGCCATTGGATTAGGAGCCAGTCGGTATCGTTTGAAGGGTGCACACCATTCTGACAAAGTTTATATATATTTCCTGGCAAAATACATGGAAAAATCCCATTCGCGAAAATTCCAATTAGGATTGGGATTAGCTCTCCATGAACTTGTAGAGCACAATGTACATCACCATTGGATTCAGAGGCAATTAAAATGGTTAGGAGGGTACAGACCTTTTGAGCCAGAAATATGTACATTTCCTGACAAAATACATGGAAAAATCCTAATTGCGAAAATTCCTCTTAGGGTTAGGGTTAGGTCTCCTTGAACTCTGAGAGGAAAATCGACTTTGCCATTAGATTAGGAGCCAGACGGTATGGTTAGGAGGGTCCACATCTTTTGACTCAGACATATGTACATTTCTTGGGAAAATGCATGGAAAAATCCCATTTGTGAAAATTCCACTTAGGGTTAGGGTTAGCTCTCCTTGAATTTGTAGATCAAAATGGACAACATCAATGGATTAACTGCCCATCGGTATGGTTAGGAGGGTGCATACCTTTTGAGCCAGACTTATGTACATTTCCTGGCGAAATATATGGAAAAATCCCATTTGCAAAAATTCTACTTAGGGTTAGCGATAGCTCTCCATGAACTCATAGAGCAATATGGACATCATCAATGGATTAACAGTCTATTATTATGGTTAGGAGGGTGCACACCTTTTGAACCGGACTTATGTACATTTCCTGGCAAAATACATGGAAAAATCCCATTTGTGAAAATTCCACGTAGGGTTAGGGTTAGCTCTCCATGAACTCTTAGAGTAGAATGGACATCACCATTGGATTAGGAGCCAGTCGGTATGGTTAGTAGGGTGCAAACCTTTTGAGGTGGATTTATGTACATTTCCTGGAAAAATACATGGGGAAATCCAATTTGCAAAAATTCCACTTAGGGTTAGCTCTCCTTGAACTCGGAGAGCAAAATGGACTTTGCCATTGGATTTGGAGCCAGTCGGTATGTTTAGGAGGGTGCACACCATTCAGAAAAAGTTTATATATATCTCCTGGCAAAATACATGGAAAAATCCCATTCGCGAAAATTCCAATTAGGATTGGGATTAGCTCTCCATGAACTTGAAGAGCAAAATGGACATCACCATTGGATTCAGAGGAATTGAAATGGTTAGGAGGGTACACACCTTTTGAGCCAGAAATATGTACATTTCCTGACAAAATACATGGAAAAATCCCATTCGCGAAAATTCCACTTAGGGTTAGGGTTAGCTCTCTTTGAATTTGTAGATCAAAATGGACATCATCAATGGATTAACAGCCCATCGGTATGGTTAGGAGGGTGCACACCTTTTGAACCGGACTTATGTACATTTCCTGACAAAATACATGGAAAAATCCCATTTGCGAAAATTCCACTTAGGCTAGGGTTAGCTCTCCTTGAACTATGAGAGGAAAATCGACTTTGCCATTAGATTAGGAGCCAGACGGTATGGTTAGGAGGGTCCACATCTTTTGAGTCTGACATATGTACATTTCTTGGGAAAATGCATGGAAAAATCCCATTTGTATAAATTCCACTTAGGGTTAGGGTTAGCTCTCCTTGAAGTTGTAGAGCAATATACATAACCTCAGTGGATTAACAACCCATCGGTATGGTTAGGAGGGTGCACACCTTTTGAACCGGACTTATGTACATTTCCTGACAAAATACATGGAAAAATCCCATTTGTGAAAATTCCACTTAGGGTTAGGGTTAGCTCTCCATGAACTCTTAGAGGAAAATGGACATCGCCATTGGATTAGGAGCCAGTCGGTATGGTTAGTAGGGTGCACACCTTTTGAGCTGGATTTATGTACATTTCCTGGAAAAATACATGGGGAAATCCCATTTGCAAAAATTCCATTTAGGGTTAGCTCTCCTTGAACTCGTAGAGCAAAGTGGACTTTGCCATTGGATTAGGAGCCAGTCGGTATGGTTTGAAGGGTGCACACCATTCTGACAAAGTTTATATATATTTCCGGGCAAAATACATGGAAAAATCCCATTCGCGAAAATTCCAATTAGGATTGGGATTAGCTCTCCATGAACTTGTAGAGCACAATGTACATCACCATTGGATTCAGAGGCAATCAAAATGGTTTGGAGGGTACAGACCTTTTGAGCCAGAAATATGTACATTTCCTGACAAAATACATGGAAAAATCCCAATTGCGAAAATTCCTCTTAGGGTTAGGGTTAGGTCTCCTTGAACTCTGAGAGGAAAATCGACTTTGCCATTAGATTAGGAGCCAGACGGTATGGTTAGGAGGGTCCACATCTTTTGACTCAGACATATGTACATTTCTTGGGAAAATGCATGGAAAAATCCCATTTGTGAAAATTCCACTTAGGGTTAGGGTTAGCTCTCCTTGAATTTGTAGATCAAAATGGACAACATCAATGGATTAACAGCACATCGGTATGGTTAGGAGGGTGCATACTTTTTGAGCCAGACTTATGTACATTTCCTGGCGAAATATATGGAAAAATCCCATTTGCAAAAATTCTACTTAGGGTTAGCGATAGCTCTCCATGAACTCATAGAGCAATATGGACATCATCAATGGATTAACAGTCTATTATTATGGTTAGGAGGGTGCATACCTTTTGAACCGGACTTATGTACATTTCCTGGCAAAATACATGGAAAAATCCCATTTGTGAAAATACCACTTAGGGTTAGGGTTAGCTCTCCATGAACTCTTAGAGCAAAATGGACATCACCATTGGATTAGGAGCCAGTCGGTATGGTTAGTAGGGTGCACACCTTTTGAGCTGGATTTATGTCCATTTCCTGGAAAAATACATGGGGAAATCCCATTTGAAAAAATTCCACTTAGGGTTAGCTCTACTTGAACTCGGAGAGCAAAATGGACATCACCATTGGATTCAGAGGAATTGAAATGGTTAGGAGGGTACATACCTTTTGAGCCAGAAATGTGTACATTTCCTGACAAAATACATGGAAAAATCGCATTTGCGAAAATTCCACTTAGGGTTAGCTCTACTTGAACTCGGAGAGCAAAATGGACTTTGCCATTGGATTAGGAGCCAGTCGGTATGGTTAGGATGGTGCACACCATTCAGACAAAGTTTATATATATTTCCTGGCAAAATACATGGAAAAATCCCATTTATGAAAATTCCACTTAGGGTTAGGGTTAGCTCTCCATGACCTCTTAGAGCAAAATGGACATCACCATTGGATTCAGAGGCAATTGAAATGGTTAGGAGGGTACACACCTTTTGAGCCAGAAATATGTACATTTCCTGACAAAATACATGGAAAAATCCCATTTGTGAAAATTCCAATTAGGGTTAGGGTTAGATCTCCCTGAACTCGGAGAGCAAAATGGATATCACCATTGGATTCAGAGGAAATTGAAATGGTTAGGAGGGTACACACCTTTTGAGCCAGAAATGTGTACATTTCCTGACAAAATACATGGAAAAATTCCATTTGCGAAAATTCCACTTAGGGTTAGGGTTAGCTCTCCTTGAATTTGTAGATCAAAATGGACATCATCAATGGATTAACAACCCATTGGTATGGTTAGGAGGGTGCACACCTTTTGAACCGGACTTATGTACATTTCCTGGCAAAGTACATGGAAAAATCCCATTTGTGAAAATTCCACTTAGGGTTAGGGTTAGCTCTCCATGAACTCTTAGAGCAAAATAGACATCACCATTGGATTAGGAGCCAGTCGGTATGTTTAGTAGGGTGCACACCTTTTGATCTGGATTTATGTACATTTCCTGGAAAAATACATGGGGAAATCCCATTTGCAAAAATTTCACTTAGGGTTAGCTCTCCTTGAACACGGAGAGCAAAATGGACTTTTCCATTGGATTAGGAGCCAGTCGGTATCGTTAGGAGGGTGCACACCATTCAGACAAAGTTTATATATATTTCCTGGTAAAATACATGGAAAAACCCCATTCGCGAAAATTCCAATTAGGATTGGGATTAGCTCTCCATGAACTTGTAGAGCAAAATGGATATCACCATTGGATTCAGAGGCAATTGAAATGGTTAGGAGGGTAAATACCTTTTGAGCCAGAAATGTGTACATTTCCTGGCAAAATACATGGAAAAATCCCTTTTGCGAAAATTCCACTTAGGGTTAGGGTTAGCTTTCCTTGAACTCTGAGAGGAAAATCGACTTTGCCATTAGATTAGGAGCCAGACGGTATGGTTAGGAGGGTCCACATCTTTAGAGTCAGACATATGTACATTTCTTGGGAAAATGCATGGAAAAATCCCATTTGTGAAAATTCCACTTACGGTTAGGGTTAGCTCTCCTTGAATTTGTAGATCAAAGTGGACATCATCAATTGATTAATAGCCCATCGGTATGGTTAGGAGGGTGCATACTTTTTGAGCCAGACTTATGTACATTTCCTGGCGAAATATATGGAAAAATCCCATTTGGGAAAATTCTACTTAGGGTTAGGTTTAGCTCTCCATGAACTCGTAGAGCAAAATGGACATCACCATTGGATTAGGAGCCAGTCGGTATGGTTAGTAGGGTGCACACCTTTTGAGCTGGATTTATGTACATTTCCTGGCGAAATATATGGAAAAATCCCATTTGGGAAAATTCTACTTAGGGTTAGGTTTAGCTCTCCATGAACTCGGAGAGCAAAATGGGCTTTGCCATTGGATTAGGAGCCAGTCGGTATGGTTAGGAGGGTGCACACCATTCAGACAAAGTTTTTATATATTTCCTGGCAAAATACATGGAAAAATCCCATTCGCGAAAATTCCAATTAGGATTGGGATTAGCTCTCCATGAACTTGTAGAGCAAAATGGACATCACCATTGGATTCAGAGGCAATTGAAATGGTTAGGAGGGTACACACCTTTTGAGCCAGAAATATGTACATTTCCTGACAAAATACATGGAAAAATCCCATTTGCAAACATTTCACTTAGGGTTAGGGTGAGCTCTCCTTGAACTTGTAGAGCAAAATGGATATCACCATTGGGTTCACAGGCAATTGAAATGGTTAGGAGGGTACACACCTTTTGAGCCGGAAATATGTACATTTTCTGACAAAATACATGGAAAAATCCCATTTGTGAAAATTCCACTTAGGGTTAGGGTTAGCTCTCCTTGAACTCTGAGAGGAAAATCGACTTTGGCATTAAATTAGGAGCCAGACGGTATGGTTAGGAGGGTCCACATCTTTTGAGTCAGACATATGTACATTCCTTGGGAAAATGCATGGAAAAATCCCATTTGTGAAAATTCCACTTAGGGTTAGGGTTAGCTCTCCTTGAATTTGTAGATCAAAATGGACAACATCAATGGATTAACAGCCCATCTGTATGGTTAGGAGGGTGCATACCTTTTGAGCCAGACTTATGTACATTTCCTGGCAAAATACATGGAAAAATCCCATTTGTGAAAATTCTACTTAGGGTTAGGGTTAGCTCTCCATGAACTCTTAGAGCAAAATGGACATCACTATTGGATTCACAGGCAATTGAAATGGTTAGGAGGGTACACATCTTTTGAGCCAGAAATATGTACATTTCCTGACAAAATACATGGAAAAATCCCATTCGCGAAAATTCCAATTAGGATTGGGATTAGCTCTCCATGAACTTGTAGAGCAAAATGGACATCACCATTGGATTCAGAGGCAATTGAAATGGTTAGGAGGGTACACACCTTTTGAGCCAGAAATATGTACATTTCCTGACAAAATACATGGAAAAATCCCATTTGCAAACATTTCACTTAGGGTTAGGGTGAGCTCTCCTTGAACTTGTAGAGCAAAATGGATATCACCATTGGGTTCACAGGCAATTGAAATGGTTAGGAGGGTACACACCTTTTGAGCCGGAAATATGTACATTTCCTGACAAAATACATGGAAAAATCCCATTTGTGAAAATTCCACTTAGGGTTAGGGTTAGCTCTCCTTGAACTCTGAGAGGAAAATCGACTTTGCCATTAGATTAGGAGCCAGACGGTATGGTTAGGAGGGTCCACATCTTTTGAGTCAGACATATGTACATTCCTTGGGAAAATGCATGGAAAAATCCCATTTGTGAAAATTCCACTTAGGGTTACGGTTAGCTCTCCTTGAATTTGTAGATCAAAATGGACAACATCAATGGATTAACAGCCCATCGGTATGGTTAGGAGGGTGCATACCTTTTGAGCCAGACTTATGTACATTTCCTGGCAAAATACATGGAAAAATCCCATTTGTGAAAATTCTACTTAGGGTTAGGGTTAGCTCTCCATGAACTCTTAGAGCAAAATGGACATCACTATTGGATTCACAGGCAATTGAAATGGTTAGGAGGGTACACACCTTTTGAGCCAGAAATATGTACATTTCCTGACAAAATACATGGAAAAATTCCATACACGAAAATTTCAATTAGGATTGGGATTAGCTCTCCATGAACTTGTAGAGCAAAATGGACATCACCATTGGATTCAGAGGCAATTGAAATGGTTAGGTGGGTACACACCTTTTGAATCAGAAATGTGTACATTTCCTGACAAAATACATGGAAAAATCGCATTTGTGAAAATTCCACTTAGGGTTAGCTCTACTTGAACTCGGAGAGCAAAATGGACTTTGCCATTGGATTAGGAGCCAGTCGGTATGGTTAGGATGGTGCACACCATTCAGACAAAGTTTATATATATTTCCTGGCAAAATACATGGAAAAATCCCATTTATGAAAATTCCACTTAGGGTTAGGGTTAGCTCTCCATGACCTGTTATAGCAAAATGGACATCACCATTGGATTCAGAGGCAATTGAAATGGTTAGGAGGGTACACACCTTTTGAGCCAGAAATATGTACATTTCCTGACAAAATACATGGAAAAATCCCATTTGTGAAAATTCCAATTAGGGTTAGGGTTAGATCTCCCTGAACTCGGAGAGCAAAATGGATATCACCATTGGATTCAGAGGCAATTGAAATGGTTAGGAGGGTACATACCTTTTGAGCCAGAAATGTGTACATTTCCTGACAAAATACATGGAAAAATCCCATTTGCGAAAATTCCACTTAGGGTTAGGGTTAGCTCTCCTCGAATTTGTAGATCAAAATGGACATCATCAATGGATTAACAGCCCATCGGTATGATTAGGAGGGTGCACACCTTTTGAACCGGACTTATGTACATTTCCTGGCAAAGTACATGGAAAAATCCCATTTGTGAAAATTCCACTTAGGGTTAGGGTTAGCTCTCCATGAACTCTTAGAGCAAAATAGACATCACCATTGGATTAGGAGCCAGTCGGTATGGTTAGTAGGGTGCACATCTTTTGATCTGGATTTATGTACATTTCCTGGAAAAATACATGGGGAAATCCCATTTGCTAAAATTTCACTTAGGGTTAGCTCTCCTTGAACACGGAGAGCAAAATGGACTTTTCCATTGGATTAGGAGCCAGTCGGTATCGTTAGGAGGGTGCACACCATTCAGACAAAGTTTATATATATTTCCTGGTAAAATACATGGAAAAATCCCATTCGCGAAAATTCCAATTAGGATTGGGATTAGCTCTCCATGAACTTGTAGAGCAAAATGGATATCACCATTGGATTCAGAGGCAATTGAAATGGTTAGGAGGGTGTTCTGACCCCCTCCTCTTGTATACCAAGACACTCCGACACAAAGTCTCTTCAAAGATGTTTATTGACATACAGGTTCCACCTTGGCAGCAATCCAGACTGCCAAGGTCAAGATAGCACTCTGGGCAGCAATCCAGCTACAGCGACACCCCTTGGCAGCAATCCAGCTACCAAGCTCCAGATAATCACCTTAGCAGCCAAGGTCCAGGGAACAGATTGACAGTAATCCAGGTAAAATCTTTAGCAGCAATCCAGCCTGCCAAAGTACGACACAGATCTGAGCTTCTCCAACTCCAATGATCAGTTGATTCCTGCAAAGGGTGTGTCCACAAGCAGTCCCTTTATAGTCTGGAGAGGAGTCTAATGATCAGCAGCTGAGAGCCATTACCTCCGGTAATTGCTCAATTGCTCCTTACGCCGGGTAGCACGTCGGTAACGAGCATCTAATAGCTCACTGCTGTCTGACTCACTGTCCTGTGACTCCTCTCCACTGCTCCAAGGCATGACATCAGGAGCCCCCTTCCTTTGGCTTTCACCACTGCTCCATGCCTCAGGCGCCCCCTGGTGGCCAACCAGCCTCTCTGCGCCCTGCTCAGCGTCGGAACCCTGTCCAGGGTCCCCCACCTCCTCTTGAGCCGACTCAGAGGACACCTCGCTGTCGGAGTCTGGTGGCAGCGGCACCGGCACCGGCTGGGCCACAACACTATCCCTCACCGCAGGGCCCTTCCCCCGGGCCTGACGCTCGGGATGCGGTCGGGAGGGAAAACGTCCATGATAGGCCCGCACCAAAGCTGGAGCATGCACAGCCGTCGCATCGGTCCAGGTCCCACCGTCCGAGTCCTCGTCCGCCCAGTCGACCAAATACTGGAACCGACCCTTGAGCCATCTCGAGTCACGGATCCGGGTCACTCTGTGCAATGGCCGTGCATGCACCTCAGGCGACGACGGCAGGGGCGAAGAGGGATGTCGGAGAGGACAATCCGACCGCTCAGGGATCAGGAGCGAGCGATGGAACACCGGGTGTACTCGCATCGAGCGCGGGAGGGTCAGGCGATAGGCCACTGGATTGATAACGGCCTCCACAGGGAACGGCCCCAGATACCGGTGGTCCAACTTCCTCGCAGGCCGGTGGGACGGAAGATGCCGCGTGGACAACCACACGCGATCACCCACGGCCAATTCCGGCACCGCACGGCGAGACCTGTCCGCCACCCTCTTGTAATCCTCCTTCGCCTGATTCAAGTAGCGGCGCACCATCTGGTGAACCGCCTGAAGCTCAGAGAGGAAATCCTGCGCTGCGGGGACCGGAGAGTCCATGGGGGTGAGAGGGAAAAAACGTGGGTGGTACCCGACGTTCGCCATGAAAGGCGTCATCCGTGTGGAGGAGTGCTGCGAGTTGTTGAACGCAAACTCCGCCACGGCTAGGTACTCCACCCAATTGTTCTGCTGCTGGTTCACGAAGCAGCGCAGATATTGTTCCAGAATCCCAATCACCTTCTCCGTCCCTCCATCGGTTTCGGGATGGTGCGCCGAGGACAGACAAACTTGAACGTCAAGAGCGGCCATCAGCCCTTTCCAGAACTGGGCCGTGAATTGTGTACCACGATCGGAGACGACCCGGTCAGGTAGGCCGTGCAGCCGGAACACGTGCTGGATGAACATGCGGGCGGTGGCGCGGGCTGTCGGCAATCTCCGGCAGGGGATGAAATGCGCCATCTTGGTGAGCATGTCCACCACCACTAGGACCGTAGTGAAACCGGACGACGGAGGCAGTTCCGTCAAGAAGTCCATGGACACGGCTCCCCAGGGTCTGTCCGGGGTCGGCAATGGCTGTAGCAAGCCTGGAGGAGCTCCCGTCGCTGATTTGGCCTGTCGACACTGCACACATGACGTGACGTACGTCTGCACGTCGTGTCGCAGGCGAGGCCACCAAAACGTACGGGAAACCAGGTGCAAAGTTTTGAACAGGCCAAAGTGTCCCGCTGCCGGAGTGTCATGACATTGGGAGAGAACCAATCCACGGAGCGGTCCTGCAGGCACGTAGAGCCGATCCCAATACCTCAAAAGGTCCTCGTCAAAGGTCCACGGGGATGTCGGCCCTACCTCTGCCCGCCGTTGTTCTACCCACTCGTCGTTTCGCTGCGCATTCCGTATCAACGACCGTAAATCCACGGGTTCCTGGATTGCAGCGAAGGACTCGACGGGTAGGACCGTCCGGGGGGGCAGTGAGTCAGCAGGATCTGAGTACTCCGGCTTTCTAGATAGGGCATCCGCCCTCTGGTTCAAGGCACTGGGGATATACGTGACCTTGAAGTGGAACCGGGCAAAAAACAGAGACCACCGGATCTGGCGCTGATTGAGCTTCTGGGCTGTTGTCAAAAACTCCAGATTCCGATGGTCTGTCCGGACTTCGACCTGATGCCTGGCCCCCTCCAGGTGATGTCGCCAGGCTTCGAACGCCGCCTTGATAGCCAGCAACTCCTTCTCCCAGATGGTATAATTGCGCTCGGAAGGATTGAGTTTCCGAGAGTAATAGGCGCAAGGGAAAAGGGTGCCATCAGGGGCGTGAGCCTGCAATAACACCGCCCCCACCGCGATGTCGGACGCATCCGCCTCGACTACAAAGGGGCGATGGGGATCAGGGTGTTTCAAGATCGGCTCCTTTGTAAAAGCGCGCTTCAAGGCCACGAACGCTTGTTGCTCCGTGGACCCCCAGTGAAACGGCACTTTCTTTTGCAGGAGCCGAGTGAGGGGCGCGGTCAAGAAAGCAAAGCCGGGGATGAAGGACCGGTAGTAGTTGGCAAACCCGAGGAGTCTCTGAACGTCTTTCATCCGTCGAGGAGATTGCCAACTTCGTAATGCCTCCACCTTGCCTGGCTCCATCGCAATTCCTTCAGGGGATATACGGTGCCCCAGGAACTCGATGGTGGTCTGCCAGAACTGACACTTCTCCAGCTTGGCAAACAAGCGATGCTTTCGAAGGCGCTGCAAGACCTGACGCAAGTGCTGTTGGTGATCCTTCCGAGATGTAGAGTAGATCAAGATGTCGTCCAGGTAGATGACGACAAACTGATCCAAAAGGTCCCGAAAGATATCGTTCATAAAATGTTGGAAGACAGCTGGGGCATTGGTCAACCCGAACGGCATGACCGTATACTCAAAATGTCCATATCGGGTGCCAAAAGCTGTCTTCCATTCGTCCCCCGCCCTGACTCGAACCAGATTGTAAGCTCCACGTAAGTCCAGTTTTGTAAACACCACGGCCTCCCGGAGCCGCTCCAACAACTCGGGAATCAGAGGCAATGGGTAGCGATTACGGATCGTGATGGCGTTCAAGCGCCGGTAATCGCAACAAAGTCTTAGATCCCCGGTCTTCTTTTTGACGAACAAAACCGGGGCAGACAAGGGCGAAGACGAAGGCCGGATAAAACCCCGGGCCAGGTTCTTGTCAAGGAAGTCCCGCAATGCGGCCAACTCCGGTTCAGACATGGAGTATAGGCGGCCCGTCGGGAGTTTCGCATCAGGTACCAGGTCAATGGGACAGTCGTAAGGCCGGTGCGGTGGCAGTTGATCCGCCTCCTGCTCGCTAAACACGTCCGCGAACTCCGCTAAATCCGGCGGCACTGTCACCTCGGCCGAATTGGGCACCTGAGCCGCGCAAACATGACGGGTATGGTCCACGCATTGCAAGGACGGGAACGAGATGCGGTTCTGCGACCAGTAGATCTGGGGATCGTGCGCCCGCAGCCAAGCCAAGCCCAACACCACGGGGAAATGCAGACCCGAAGCCACGTAAAATTGAATGGCCTCCTCATGCTCCCCGAGGATCAGGCACAAAGGCTGTGTGGCGTTCTTGATGGGTCCAGACAGAAGCACCCGGCCGTCAATGGTCTCCACTCGCATCGGAGGGTCTACCGGGCACAGAGGGACGTGATATTTCGTGACAAACGCTGCATCCATAAAATTCGTGGTAGCCCCGGAATCGACCAAGGCATGGGCTGGAATTCCCTGCGGACTACCCGACAAGAGAATGTGCGCTGCAAGAATCAGATGTCGTGGAGGCCCCTCCGCCTCTGTTCCGGCCTGTGCCCGACCCGAAGTCTCCCTCAGATTGGGCCCCGCCCGTTTCCCGACACGTTGCTGAGGGGAGGCCGCAGTCCGCACAGCCCCCCTACCCTTTTTGGGGCAAACCAAAGCCAAGTGTCCAAAATCCCCACAGTAGAAACACAACCCCCCTGCACGCCGTCTGTCCATCTCCGTGCGCAACAAGCGGGGTTTGGCGGCACCCAACTCCATGGGCTCCTCCCGTGCAACTGCAGTCTCGTGAGGGACCGGCACCCTACTGGTCTCCTGGGACACGCGGCGAGGCCTCCGCCTCTGCAGCCGGGAGTCTATCCGGAGGCACAAATGAACCAACGCGTCGAACGTTGGAGGCCTGTCCACCCTCACAAGCTCGTCCTGCAGGCCATCTGATAGGCCGTCCTGGAAAGTGTCCATAAGGGCTGGCTCATTCCAAGCAGAGTCCTGACTAAGCAGCCGGAATTCGCTGACATAATCCTGCAAAGAACCACGCCCCTGGTGCAACTCTTTCAGGAGTCTGGTGGCTGTTTCCCCCTTAATGGGATCTTCAAACATCAGCCGGAGATGGTTACAAAAACCCTGAAAATCGTCCAGCAGGGGGCTCGGTTGGGAGAGCAATGGAGTGGCCGACCTCGCTGCTGTGCCTGAGAGCAAGCTGATGATAAATCCCACCTTCGTCCGGTCAGTGGGAAAGTCCTCCGCTCTCAAGCTGATAAACAGCTGGCATTGGCCCAGGAACGCTGCAAACATTGCTTGTTTGCCATCAAACTTGTCTGGTGTAGCCACTGGACATTTTCTCCTTGGCTGGAGGGGGTTTGCAAGCCCCTGGAGCTGAGAGACCTGACCAGCCAGCAAAGCAATCAGTTGAGCCAACTGGGCCATCTCAGCTTGTAGTTGCTCCATTGCAACTTAATGGAGTTTTGTTTGGGGCAGGAATCAATCTGTTCTGACCCCCTCCTCTTGTATACCAAGACACTCCGACACAAAGTCTCTTCAAAGATGTTTATTGACATACAGGTTCCACCTTGGCAGCAATCCAGACTGCCAAGGTCAAGATAGCACTCTGGGCAGCAATCCAGCTACAGCGACACCCCTTGGCAGCAATCCAGCTACCAAGCTCCAGATAATCACCTTAGCAGCCAAGGTCCAGGGAACAGATTGACAGTAATCCAGGTAAAATCTTTAGCAGCAATCCAGCCTGCCAAAGTACGACACAGATCTGAGCTTCTCCAACTCCAATGATCAGTTGATTCCTGCAAAGGGTGTGTCCACAAGCAGTCCCTTTATAGTCTGGAGAGGAGTCTAATGATCAGCAGCTGAGAGCCATTACCTCCGGTAATTGCTCAATTGCTCCTTACGCCGGGTAGCACGTCGGTAACGAGCATCTAATAGCTCACTGCTGTCTGACTCACTGTCCTGTGACTCCTCTCCACTGCTCCAAGGCATGACATCAGGAGCCCCCTTCCTTTGGCTTTCACCACTGCTCCATGCCTCAGGCGCCCCCTGGTGGCCAACCAGCCTCTCTGCGCCCTGCTCAGCGTCGGAACCCTGTCCAGGGTCCCCCACCTCCTCTTGAGCCGACTCAGAGGACACCTCGCTGTCGGAGTCTGGTGGCAGCGGCACCGGCACCGGCTGGGCCACAACAGGAGGGTAAATACCTTTTGAGGCAGAAATGTGTACATTTCCTGGCAAAATACATGGAAAAATCCCATTTGCGAAAATTCCACTTAGGGTTAGGGTAAGCTTTCCTTGAACGCTGAGAGGAAAATCGACTTTGCCATTAGATTAGGAGCCAGACGGTATGGTTAGGAGGGTCCCCATCTTTAGAGTCAGACATATGTACATTTCTTGGAAAAATGCATGGAAAAATCCCATTTGTGAAAATTCCACTTAGGGTTAGGGTTAGCTCTCCTTGAATTTGGAGATCAAAGTGGACATCATCAATGGATTAATAGCCCATCGGTATGGTTAGGAGGGTGCATACTTTTTGAGCCAGACTTATGTACATTTCCTGGCGAAATATATGGAAAAATCCCATTTGGGAAAATTCTACTTAGGGTTAGGTTTAGCTCTCCATGAACTCGTAGAGCAAAATGGACATCACCATTGGATTAGGAGCCAGTCGGTATGGTTAGTAGGGTGCACAACTTTTGAGCTGGATTTATGTACATTTCCTAGAAAAATACATGGGGAAATCCCATTTGCAAAAATTCCACTTAGGGTTAGCTCTCCTTGAACTCGGAGAGCAAAATGGGCTTTTCCATTGGATTAGGAGCCAGTCGGTATGGTTAGGAGGGTGCACACCATTCAGACAAAGTTTATATATATTTCCTGGCAAAATACATGGAAAAATCCCATTCGCGAAAATTCCAATTAGGATTGGGATTAGCTCTCCATGAACTTGTAGAGCAAAATGGACATCACCATTGGATTCAGAGGCAATTGAAATGGTTAGGAGGGTACACACCTTTTGAGCCAGAAATATGTACATTTCCTGACAAAATACATGGAAAAATCCCATTTGCAAACATTTCACTTAGGGTTAGGGTTAGCTCTCCTTGAACTTGTAGAGCAAAATGGATATCACCATTGGGTTCACAGGCAATTGAAATGGTTAGGAGGGTACACACCTTTTGAGCCGGAAATATGTACATTTCCTGACAAAATACATGGAAAAATCCCATTTGTGAAAATTCCACTTAGGGTTAGGGTTAGCTCTCCTTGAATTTGTAGATCAAAATGGACAACATCAATGGATTAACAGCCCATCGGTATGGTTAGGAGGGTGCATACCTTTTGAGCCAGACTTATGTACATTTCCTGGCAAAATACATGGAAAAATCCCATTTGTGAAAATTCTACTTAGGGTTAGGGTTAGCTCTCCATGAACTCTTAGAGCAAAATGGACATCACTATTGGATTCACAGGCAATTCAAATGGTTAGGAGGGTACAAACCTTTTGAGCCAGAAATATGTACATTTCCTGACAAAATACATGGAAAAATTCCATACACGAAAATTTCAATTAGGATTGGGATTAGCTCTCCATGAACTCGGAGAGCAAAATGGATATCACCATTGGATTCAGAGGAAATTGAAATGGTTAGGAGGGTACATACCTTTTGAGCCAGAAATGTGTACATTTCCTGACAAAATACATGGAAAAATCCCATTTGCGAAAATTCCACTTAGGGTTAGGGTTAGCTCTCCTTGAATTTGTAGATCAAAATGGACATCATCAATGGATTAATAGCCCATCGGTATGATTAGGAGGGTGTACACCTTTTGAACCGGACTTATGTACATTTCCTGGCAAAGTACATGGAAAAATCCCATTTGTGAAAATTCCACTTAGGGTTAGGGTTAGCTCTCCATGACCTCTTAGAGCAAAATGGACATCGCCATTGGATTCGGAGGCAATCGAAATGGTTAGGAGGGTACATACCTTTTGAGCGAGACATATGTACATTTCCTGGCAAAATACATGGAAAAATGCCATTTGTGAAAATTCCACTTAGGGTTAGGGTTAGCTCTCCATGAACTCTTAGAGCAAAATAGACATCACCATTGGATTAGGAGCCAGTCGGTATGGTTAGTAGGGTGCACACCTTTTGATCTGGATTTATGTACATTTCCTGGAAAAATACATGGGGAAATCCCATTTGCAAAAATTTCACTTAGGGTTAGCTGTCCTTGAACACGGAGAGCAAAATGGACTTTTCCATTGGATTAGGAGCCAGTCGGTATCATTAGGAGGGTGCACACCATTCAGACAAAGTTTATATATATTTCCTGGTAAAATACATGGAAAAATCCCATTCGCGAAAATTCCAATTAGGATTGGGATTAGCTCTCCATGAACTTGTAGAGCAAAATGGATATCACCATTGGATTCAGAGGCAATTGAAATGGTTAGGAGGGTAAATACCTTTTGAGCCAGAAATGTGTACATTTCCTGGCAAAATACATGGAAAAATCCCATTTGCGAAAATTCCACTTAGGGTTAGGGTAAGCTTTCCTTGAACTCTGAGAGGAAAATCGACTTTGCCATTAGATTAGGAGCCAGACGGTATGGTTAGGAGGGTCCACATCTTTAGAGTCAGACATATGTACATTTCTTGGGAAAATGCATGGAAAAATCCCATTTGTGAAAATTCCACTTAGGGTTAGGGTTAGCTCTCCTTGAATTTGTAGATCAAAGTGGACATCATCAATGGATTAATAGCCCATCGGTATGGTTAGGAGGGTGCATACTTTTTGAGCCAGACTTATGTACATTTCCTGGCGAAATATATGGAAAAATCCCATTTGCGATAACTCAACTTAGGGTTATGGTTAGCTCTCCTTGAACTCGGAGAGCAAAATGGGCTTTGCCATTGGATTAGGAGCCAGTCGTTATGGTTAGGAGGGTGCACACCATTCAGACAAAGTTTATATATATTTCCTGGCAAAATACATGGAAAAATCCCATTCGCGAAAATTCCAATTAGGATTGGGATTAGCTCTCCATGAACTTGTAGAGCAAAATGTACATCACCATTGGATTCAGAGGCAATTGAAATGGTTAGGAGTGTACATACCTTTCGAGCCAGAAATGTGTACATTTCCTGACAAAATACATGGAAAAATCCCATTTGCGAAAATTCCACTTATGGTTAGGGTTAGCTCACTTTGAATTTGTAGATCAAAATGGACATCATCAATGGATTAACAGCCCATTGGTATGGTTAGGAGGGTGCACACCTTTTGAACCGGACTTATGTACATTTCCTGGCAAAATACATGGAAAAATCCCATTTGTGAAAATTCCACTTAGGGTTAGGGTTAGCTCTCCATGACCTCTTAGAGCAAAATGGACATCGCCATTGGATTCGGAGGCAATCGAAATGGTTAGGAGGGTACACACCTTTTGAGCGAGACATATGTACATTTCCTGGCAAAATACATGGAAAAATCCCATTTGTGAAAATTCCACTTAGGTTTAGGGTTAGCTCTCCATGAACTCTTAGAGCAAAATGGACATCACCATTGGATTAGGAGCCAGTCGGTATGGTTAGTAGGGTGCCCACCTTTTGAGCTGGATTTATGTACATTTCCTGGAAAAATACATGGGGAAATCCCATTTGCAAAAATTCCACTTAGGGTTAGCTCTCCTTGAACTCGGAGAGCAAAATGGACTTTGCCATTGGATTAGGAGCCAGTCGGTATGGTTAGGAGGGTGCACACCATTCAGACAAAGTTTATATATATTTCCTGGCAAAATACATGGAAAAATCCCATTCGCGAAAATTCCAATTAGGATTTGGATTAGCTCTCCATGAACTTGTAGAGCAAAATGTACATCACCATTGGATTCAGAGGCAATTGAAATGGTTAGGAGGGTACACACCTTTTGAGCCAGCAATATGTACATTTCCTGACAAAATACATGGAAAAATCCCATTTGTGAAAATTCCAATTAGGGTTAGGGTTAGATCTCCCTGAACTCGGAGAGCAAAATGGATATCACCATTGGATTCAGAGGAAATTGAAGTGGTTAGGAGGGTACATACCTTTTGAGCCAGAAATGTGTACATTTCCTGACAAAATACATGGAAAAATCCCATTTGCGAAAATTCCACTTAGGGTTAGGGTTAGCTCTCTTTGAATTTGTAGATCAAAATGGACATCATCAATGGATTAACAGCCCATCGTTATGATTAGGAGGGTGTACACCTTTTGAACCGGACTTATGTACATTTCCTGGCAAAGTACATGGAAAAATCCCATTTGTGAAAATTCCACTTAGGGTTAGGGTTAGCTCTCCATGACCTCTTAGAGCAAAATGGACATCGCCATTGGATTCGGAGGCAATTGAAATGGTTAGGAGGGTACATACCTTTTGAGCGAGACATATGTACATTTCCTGGCAAAATACATGGAAAAATCCCATTTGTGAAAATTCCACTTAAGGTTAGGGTTAGCTCTCCATGAACTCTTAGAGCAAAATAGACATCACCATTGGATTAGGAGCCAGTCGGTATGGTTAGTAGGGTGCACACCTTTTGATCTGGATTTATGTACATTTCCTGGAAAAATACGTGGGGAAATCCCATTTGCAAAAATTTCACTTAGGGTTAGCTCTCCTTGAACACGGAGAGCAAAATGGACTTTTCCATTGGATTAGGAGCCAGTCGGTATGGTTAGGAGGGTGCACACCACTCAGACAAAGTTTATATATATTTCCTGGTAAAATACATGGAAAAATCCCATTCGCGAAAATTCCAATTAGGATTGGGATTAGCTCTCCATGAACTTGTAGAGCAAAATGGACATCACCATTGGATTCAGAGGAATTGAAATGGTTAGGAGGGTACATACCTTTTGAGCCAGAAATGTGTACATTTCCTGGCAAAATACATGGAAAAATCCCATTTGCGAAAATTCCACTTAGGGTTAGGGTTAGCTTTCCTTGAACTCTGAGAGGAAAATCGACTTTGCCATTAGATTAGGAGCCAGACGGTATGGTTAGGAGGGTCCACATCTTTAGAGTCAGACATATGTACATTTCTTGGGAAAATGCATGGAAAAATCCCATTTGTGAAAATTCCACTTAGGGTTAGGGTTAGCTCTCCTTGAATTTGTAGATCAAAGTGGACATCATCAATGGATTAATAGCCCATCGGTATGGTTAGGAGGGTGCATACTTTTTGAGCCAGACTTATGTACATTTCCTGGCGAAATATATGGAAAAATCCCATTTGCGATAACTCAACTTAGGGTTATGGTTAGCTCTCCTTGAACTCGGAGAGCAAAATGGGCTTTGCCATTGGATTAGGAGCCAGTCGTTATGGTTAGGAGGGTGCACACCATTCAGACAAAGGTTATATATATTTCCTGGCAAAATAAATGGAAAAATACCATTCGCGAAAATTCCAATTAGGATTGGGATTAGCTCTCCATGAACTTGTAGAGCAAAATGTACATCACCATTGGATTCAGAGGCAATTGAAATGGTTAGGAGGGTACATACCTTTTGAGCCAAAAATGTGTACGTTTCCTGACAAAATACATGGAAAAATCCCATTTGCGAAAATTCCACTTAGGGTTAGGGTTAGCTCACTTTGAATTTGTAGATCAAAATGGACATCATCAATGGATTAACAGCCCATTGGTATGGTTAGGAGGGTGCACACCTTTTGAACCGGACTTATGTACATTTCCTGGCAAAATACATGGAAAAATCCCATTTGTGAAAATTCCACTTAGGGTTAGGGTTAGCTCTCCATGACCTCTTAGAGCAAAATGGACATCGCCATTGGATTCGGAGGCAATCGAAATGGTTAGGAGGGTACACACCTTTTGAGCGAGACATATGTACATTTCCTGGCAAAATACATGGAAAAATCCCATTTGTGAAAATTCCACTTAGGTTTAGGGTTAGCTCTCCATGAACTCTTAGAGCAAAATGGACATCACCATTGGATTAGGAGCCAGTCGGTATGGTTAGTAGGGTGCCCACCTTTTGAGCTGGATTTATGTACATTTCCTGGAAAAATACATGGGGAAATCCCATTTGCAAAAATTCCACTTAGGGTTAGCTCTCCTTGAACTCGGAGAGCAAAATGGACTTTGCCATTGGATTAGGAGCCAGTCGGTATGGTTAGGAGGGTGCACACCATTCAGACAAAGTTTATATATATTTCCTGGCAAAATACATGGAAAAATCCCATTCGCGAAAATTCCAATTAGGATTTGGATTAGCTCTCCATGAACTTGTAGAGCAAAATGTACATCACCATTGGATTCAGAGGCAATTGAAATGGTTAGGAGGGTACACACCTTTTGAGCCAGCAATATGTACATTTCCTGACAAAATACATGGAAAAATCCCATTTGTGAAAATTCCAATTAGGGTTAGGGTTAGATCTCCCTGAACTCGGAGAGCAAAATGGATATCACCATTGGATTCAGAGGAAATTGAAGTGGTTAGGAGGGTACATACCTTTTGAGCCAGAAATGTGTACATTTCCTGACAAAATACATGGAAAAATCCCATTTGCGAAAATTCCACTTAGGGTTAGGGTTAGCTCTCTTTGAATTTGTAGATCAAAATGGACATCATCAATGGATTAACAGCCCATCGTTATGATTAGGAGGGTGTACACCTTTTGAACCGGACTTATGTACATTTCCTGGCAAAGTACATGGAAAAATCCCATTTGTGAAAATTCCACTTAGGGTTAGGGTTAGCTCTCCATGACCTCTTAGAGCAAAATGGACATCGCCATTGGATTCGGAGGCAATTGAAATGGTTAGGAGGGTACATACCTTTTGAGCGAGACATATGTACATTTCCTGGCAAAATACATGGAAAAATCCCATTTGTGAAAATTCCACTTAAGGTTAGGGTTAGCTCTCCATGAACTCTTAGAGCAAAATAGACATCACCATTGGATTAGGAGCCAGTCGGTATGGTTAGTAGGGTGCACACCTTTTGATCTGGATTTATGTACATTTCCTGGAAAAATACGTGGGGAAATCCCATTTGCAAAAATTTCACTTAGGGTTAGCTCTCCTTGAACACGGAGAGCAAAATGGACTTTTCCATTGGATTAGGAGCCAGTCGGTATGGTTAGGAGGGTGCACACCACTCAGACAAAGTTTATATATATTTCCTGGTAAAATACATGGAAAAATCCCATTCGCGAAAATTCCAATTAGGATTGGGATTAGCTCTCCATGAACTTGTAGAGCAAAATGGACATCACCATTGGATTCAGAGGAATTGAAATGGTTAGGAGGGTACATACCTTTTGAGCCAGAAATGTGTACATTTCCTGGCAAAATACATGGAAAAATCCCATTTGCGAAAATTCCACTTAGGGTTAGGGTTAGCTTTCCTTGAACTCTGAGAGGAAAATCGACTTTGCCATTAGATTAGGAGCCAGACGGTATGGTTAGGAGGGTCCACATCTTTAGAGTCAGACATATGTACATTTCTTGGGAAAATGCATGGAAAAATCCCATTTGTGAAAATTCCACTTAGGGTTAGGGTTAGCTCTCCTTGAATTTGTAGATCAAAGTGGACATCATCAATGGATTAATAGCCCATCGGTATGGTTAGGAGGGTGCATACTTTTTGAGCCAGACTTATGTACATTTCCTGGCGAAATATATGGAAAAATCCCATTTGCGATAACTCAACTTAGGGTTATGGTTAGCTCTCCTTGAACTCGGAGAGCAAAATGGGCTTTGCCATTGGATTAGGAGCCAGTCGTTATGGTTAGGAGGGTGCACACCATTCAGACAAAGGTTATATATATTTCCTGGCAAAATAAATGGAAAAATACCATTCGCGAAAATTCCAATTAGGATTGGGATTAGCTCTCCATGAACTTGTAGAGCAAAATGTACATCACCATTGGATTCAGAGGCAATTGAAATGGTTAGGAGGGTACATACCTTTTGAGCCAGAAATGTGTACGTTTCCTGACAAAATACATGGAAAAATCCCATTTGCGAAAATTCCACTTAGGGTTAGGGTTAGCTCTCTTTGAATTTGTAGATCAAAATGGACATCATCAATGGATTAACAGCCCATCGGTATGGTTAGGAGGATACACACCTTTTGAACCGGACTTATGTACATTTCCTGGCAAAATATATGGAAAAATCCCATTTGCAAAAATTCTACTTAGGGTTAGGGTTAGCTCTCCATGAACTCTTAGAGCAAAATGGATATCACCATTGGATTCAGAGGCAATTGAAATGGTTAGGAGGGTACATACCTTTTGTGCCAGAAATATGTACATTTCCTGGCAAAATACATGGAAAAATCCCATTTATGAAAATTCCACTTAGGGTTAGGGTTAGCTCTCCATGACCTCCTAGAGCAAAATGGACATCGCCATTGGATTCGGAGGCAATCGAAATGGTTAGGAGGGAACACACCTTTTGAGCGAGACATATGTACATTTCCTGGCAAAATACATGGAAAAATCCCATTTGTGAAAATTCCACTTAGGGTTAGGATTAGCTCTCCATGACCTCTTAGAGCAAAATGGACATCGCCATTGGATTCGGAGGCAATCAAAATGGTTAGGAGGGTACACACCTTTTGAGCGAGACATATGTACATTTCCTGCCAAAATACATGGAAAAATCCCATTTGTGAAAATTCCACTTAGGGTTAGGGTTAGCTCTCCATGAACTCTTAGAGCAAAATGGACATCACCATTGGATTAGGAGCCAGTCGGTATGGTTAGTAGGGTGCACACCTTTTGAGCTAGATTTATTTACATTTCCTGGAAAAATACATGGGGAAATCCCATTTGCAAAAATTCCACTTAGGGTTAGCTCTACTTGAACTCAGAGAGCAAAATGGACTTTGCCATTGGATTAGGAGCCAGTCGGTATGGTTAGGATGGTGCACACCATTCAGACAAAGTTTATATATATTTCCTGGCAAAATACATGGAAAAATCCCTTTCGCGAAAATTCCAATTAGGATTTGGATTAGCTCTCCATGAACTCGGAGAGCAAAATGGATATCACCATTGGATTCAGAGGCAATTGAAATGGTTAGGAGGGTACATACCTTTTGAGCCAGAAATGTGTACATTTCCTGACAAAATACATGGAAAAATCCCATTTGCGAAAATTCCACTTAGGGTTAGCTCTCCTTGAACTCGGAGAGCAAAATGGACTTTGCCATTGGATTAGGAGCCAGTCGGTATGGTTAGGAGGGTGCACACCATTCAGACAAAGTTTATATATATTTCCTGGCAAAATACATGGAAAAATCCCATTCGCGAAAATTCCAATTAGGATTGGGATTAGCTCTCCATGAACTTGTAGAGCAAGCATTGGATTCAGAGGCAATTGAAATGGTTAGGAGGGTACATACCTTTTGAGCCAGAAATGTGTACATTTCCTGACAAAATACATGGAAAAATCCCATTTGTGAAAATTCCACTTAGGGTTAGGGTTAGCTCTCCTTGAATTTGTAGATCAAAATGGACATCATCAATGGATTAACAGCCCATCGGTATGGTTAGGAGGGTGCACACCTTTTGAACCGGACTTATGTACATTTCCTGGCAAAGTACATGGAAAAATCCCATTTATGAAAATTCCAATTAGGATTGGGATTAGCTCTCCATGAACTTGCAGAGCAAAATGGACATCACCATTGGATTCAGAGGAATTGAAATGGTTAGGAGGGTACATACCTTTTGAGCCAGAAATGTGTACATTTCCTGACAAAATACATGGAAAAATCCCATTTGCGAAAATTCCACTTAGGGTTAGGGTTAGCTCTCCTTGAACTTGTAGAGCAAAATGGGCTTTGCCATTGGATTAGGAGCCAGTCGTTATGGTTAGGATGGTGCACACCATTCAGACAAAGTTTATATATATTTCCTGGCAAAATACAAGGAAAAATCCCATTTGCGAAAATTCCACTTAGGGTTAGGGTTATCTTTCCTTGAACTCTGAGAGGGAAATCGACTTTGCCATTAGATTAGGAGCCAGACGGTATGGTTAGGAGGGTCCACATCTTTAGAGTCAGACATATGTACATTTCTTGGGAAAATGCATGGAAAAATCCCATTTGTGAAAATTCCACTTAGGGTTAGGGTTAGCTCTCCTTGAATTTGTAGATCAAAATGGACATCATCAATGGATTAATAGCCCATCGGTATGGTTAGGAGGGTGCATACTTTTTGAGCCACACTTATGTACATTTCCTGGCGAAATATATGGAAAAATCCCATTTGCAAAAATTCTACTTAGGGTTAGGGTTAGCTCTCCATGAACTCTTAGAGCAAAATGGATATCACCATTGGATTCAGAGGCAATTGAAATGGTTAGGAGGGTACATACCTTTTGTGCCAGAAATATGTACATTTCCTGGCAAAATACATGGAAAAATCCCATTTATGAAAATTCCACTTAGGGTTAGGGTTAGCTCTCCATGACCTCTTAGAGCAAAATGGACATCGCCATTGGATTCGGAGGCAATCGAAATGGTTAGGAGGGAACACACCTTTTGAGCGAGACATATGTACATTTCCTGGCAAAATACATGGAAAAATCCCATTTGTGAAAATTCCACTTAGGGATAGGGTTAGCTCTCCATGAACTCTTAGAGCAAAATGGACATCACCATTGGATTAGGAGCCAGTCGGTATGGTTAGTAGGGTGCACACCTTTTGAGCTGGATTTATGTCCATTTCCTGGAAAAATACATGGGGAAATCCCATTTGAAAAAATTCCACTTAGGGTTAGCTCTACTTGAACTCGGAAAGCAAAATGGACATCACCATTGGATTCACAGGAATTGAAATGGTTAGGAGGGTACATACCTTTTGAGCCAGAAATGTGTACATTTCCTGACAAAATACATGGAAAAATCCCATTTGCGAAAATTCCACTTAGGGTTAGCTCTCCTTGAACTCGGAGAGCAAAATGGGCTTTGCCATTGGATTAGGAGCCAGTCGGTATGGTTAGGAGGGTGCACACCATTCAGACAAAGTTTATATATATTTCCTGGCAAAATACATGGAAAAATCCCATTCGCGAAAATTCCAATTAGGATTGGGATTAGCTCTCCATGAACTTGTAGAGCAAAATGGATATCACCATTGAATTCAGAGGCAATTGAAATGGTTAGGAGGGTAAATACCTTTTGAGCCAGAAATGTGTACATTTCCTGGCAAAATACATGGAAAAATCCTATTTGCGAAAATTCCACTTAGGGTTAGGGTTAGCTTTCCTTGAACTCTGAGAGGAAAATCGACTTTGCCATTAGATTAGGAGCCAGACGGTATGGTTAGGAGGGTCCACATCTGTAGAGTCAGACATATGTACATTTCTTGGGAAAATGCATGGAAAAATCCCATTTGTGAAAATTCCACTTAGGGTTAGGGTTAGCTCTCCTTGAATTTGTAGATCAAAATGGACATCATCAATGGATTAATAGCCCATCGGTATGGTTAGGAGGGTGCATACTTTTTGAGCCAGACTTATGTACATTTCCTGGCGAAATATATGGAAAAATCCCATTTGCAAAAATTCTACTTAGGGTTAGGGTTAGCTCTCCATGAACTCTTAGAGCAAAATGGATATCACCATTGGATTCAGAGGCAATTGAAATGGTTAGGAGGGTACATACCTTTTGTGCCAGAAATATGTACATTTCCTGGCAAAATACATGGAAAAATCCCATTTATGAAAATTCCACTTAGGGTTAGGGTTAGCTCTCCATGAACTCTTAGAGCAAAATGGACATCACCATTGGATTAGGAGCCAGTCGGTATGGTTAGTAGGGTGCACACCTTTTGAGCTAGATTTATTTACATTTCCTGGAAAAATACATGGGGAAATCCCATTTGCAAAAATTCCACTTAGGGTTAGCTCTACTTGAACTCAGAGAGCAAAATGGACTTTGCCATTGGATTAGGAGCCAGTCGGTATGGTTAGGATGGTGCACACCATTCAGACAAAGTTTATATATATTTCCTGGCAAAATACATGGAAAAATCCCATTTATGAAAATTCCAATTAGGATTGGGATTAGCTCTCCATGAACTTGTAGAGCAAAATGGACATCACCATTGGATTCAGAGGAATTGAAATGGTTAGGAGGGTACATACCTTTTGAGCCAGAAATGTGTACATTTCCTGACAAAATACATGGAAAAATCCCATTTGCGAAAATTCCACTTAGGGTTAGGGTTAGCTCTCCTTGAACTTGTAGAGCAAAATGGGCTTTGCCATTGGATTAGGAGCCAGTCGTTATGGTTAGGATGGTGCACACCATTCAGACAAAGTTTATATATATTTCCTGGCAAAATACAAGGAAAAATCCCATTTGCGAAAATTCCACTTAGGGTTAGGGTTATCTTTCCTTGAACTCTGAGAGGGAAATCGACTTTGCCATTAGATTAGGAGCCAGACGGTATGGTTAGGAGGGTCCACATCTTTAGAGTCAGACATATGTACATTTCTTGGGAAAATGCATGGAAAAATCCCATTTGTGAAAATTCCACTTAGGGTTAGGGTTAGCTCTCCTTGAATTTGTAGATCAAAATGGACATCATCAATGGATTAATAGCCCATCGGTATGGTTAGGAGGGTGCATACTTTTTGAGCCACACTTATGTACATTTCCTGGCGAAATATATGGAAAAATCCCATTTGCAAAAATTCTACTTAGGGTTAGGGTTAGCTCTCCATGAACTCTTAGAGCAAAATGGATATCACCATTGGATTCAGAGGCAATTGAAATGGTTAGGAGGGTACATACCTTTTGTGCCAGAAATATGTACATTTCCTGGCAAAATACATGGAAAAATCCCATTTATGAAAATTCCACTTAGGGTTAGGGTTAGCTCTCCATGACCTCTTAGAGCAAAATGGACATCGCCATTGGATTCGGAGGCAATCGAAATGGTTAGGAGGGAACACACCTTTTGAGCGAGACATATGTACATTTCCTGGCAAAATACATGGAAAAATCCCATTTGTGAAAATTCCACTTAGGGATAGGGTTAGCTCTCCATGAACTCTTAGAGCAAAATGGACATCACCATTGGATTAGGAGCCAGTCGGTATGGTTAGTAGGGTGCACACCTTTTGAGCTGGATTTATGTCCATTTCCTGGAAAAATACATGGGGAAATCCCATTTGAAAAAATTCCACTTAGGGTTAGCTCTACTTGAACTCGGAAAGCAAAATGGACATCACCATTGGATTCACAGGAATTGAAATGGTTAGGAGGGTACATACCTTTTGAGCCAGAAATGTGTACATTTCCTGACAAAATACATGGAAAAATCCCATTTGCGAAAATTCCACTTAGGGTTAGCTCTCCTTGAACTCGGAGAGCAAAATGGGCTTTGCCATTGGATTAGGAGCCAGTCGGTATGGTTAGGAGGGTGCACACCATTCAGACAAAGTTTATATATATTTCCTGGCAAAATACATGGAAAAATCCCATTCGCGAAAATTCCAATTAGGATTGGGATTAGCTCTCCATGAACTTGTAGAGCAAAATGGATATCACCATTGAATTCAGAGGCAATTGAAATGGTTAGGAGGGTAAATACCTTTTGAGCCAGAAATGTGTACATTTCCTGGCAAAATACATGGAAAAATCCTATTTGCGAAAATTCCACTTAGGGTTAGGGTTAGCTTTCCTTGAACTCTGAGAGGAAAATCGACTTTGCCATTAGATTAGGAGCCAGACGGTATGGTTAGGAGGGTCCACATCTTTAGAGTCAGACATATGTACATTTCTTGGGAAAATGCATGGAAAAATCCCATTTGTGAAAATTCCACTTAGGGTTAGGGTTAGCTCTCCTTGAATTTGTAGATCAAAATGGACATCATCAATGGATTAATAGCCCATCGGTATGGTTAGGAGGGTGCATACTTTTTGAGCCAGACTTATGTACATTTCCTGGCGAAATATATGGAAAAATCCCATTTGCAAAAATTCTACTTAGGGTTAGGGTTAGCTCTCCATGAACTCTTAGAGCAAAATGGATATCACCATTGGATTCAGAGGCAATTGAAATGGTTAGGAGGGTACATACCTTTTGTGCCAGAAATATGTACATTTCCTGACAAAATACATGGAAAAATCCCATTTGTGAAAATTCCACTTAGGGTTAGGGTTAGCTCTCCATGAAGTTGTAGAGCAATATACATAACCTCAGTGGATTAACAACCCATTGGTATGGTTAGGAGGGTGCACACCTTTTGAGCCAGACTTATGTACATTTCCTGGCGAAATATATGGAAAAATCCCATTTGCAAAAATTCTACTTAGGGTTAGCGATAGCTCTCCATGAACTCATAGAGCAATATGGACATCATCAATGGATTAACAGCCTATTACTATGGTTAGGAGGATTCACACCTTTTGAGTAGCACTTATGTACATTTCCTGGCAAAATACATTGGAAAAAATCCCATTTGCGAAAATGCCACATAGGGTTAGGGTTAGCTCTCCATGAAGTTGTAGAGCAATATACATAACCTCAGTGGATTAACAACCCATTGGTATGGTTAGTAGGGTGCACACCTTTTGAGCTGGATTTATGTCCATTTCCTGGAAAAATACATGGAAAAATCCCATTTATGAAAATTCCACTTAGGGTTAGGGTTAGCTCTCCATGACCTCTTAGAGCAAAATGGACATCGCCATTGGATTCAGAGGCAATCGAAATGGTTAGGAGGGTACACACCTTTTGAGTGAGACATATGTACATTTCCTGGCAAAATACATGGAAAAATCCCATTTGTGAAAATTCCACTTAGGGTTAGGGTTAGCTCTCCATGACCTCTTAGAGCAAAATGGACATCGCCATTGGATTCGGAGGCAATCGAAATGGTTAGGAGGGTACACACCTTTTGAGCGAGACATATGTACATTTCCTGGCAAAATACATGGAAAAATCTCATTTGCGAAAATTCCACTTAGGGTTAGGGTTAGCTTTCCTTGAACTCTGAGAGGAAAATCGACTTTGCCATTAGATTAGGAGCCAGACGGTACGGTTAGGAGGGTCCACATGTTTAGAGTCAGACATATGTACATTTCTTGGGAAAATGCATGGAAAAATCCCATTTGTGAAAATTCCACTTAGGGTTAGGGTTAGCTCTCCTTGAATTTGTAGAGCAATATACATAACCTCAGTGGATTAACAACCCATTGGTATGGTTAGGAGGGTGCACACCTTTTGAACAGGACTTATGTACATTTCCTGGCAAAATACATGGGAAAATCCCATTCGGGAAAATTCCACTTAGGGTTTGGGTTAGCTCTCCTTGAATTTGTAGATCAAAATGGACATCATCAATGGATTAACAGCCCATCGGTATGGTTAGGAGGGTGCATACCTTTTGAGCCAGACTTATGTACATTTCCTGGCGAAATATATGGAAAAATCCCATTTGCAAAAATTCTACTTAGGGTTAGCGATAGCTCTCCATGAACTCTTAGAGCAAAATGGACATCGCCATTGGATTAGGAGCCAGTCGGTATGGTTAGGAGGGTGCACACCATTCAGACAAAGTTTATATATATTTCCTGGCAAAATACATGGAAAAATCCCATTCGCGAAAATTCCAATTAGGATTGGGATTAGCTCTCCATGAACTTGTAGAGCAAGCATTGGATTCAGAGGCAATTGAAATGGTTAGGAGGGTACATACCTTTTGAGCCAGAAATGTGTACATTTCCTGACAAAATACATGGAAAAATCCCATTTGTGAAAATTCCACTTAGGGTTAGGGTTAGCTCTCCTTGAATTTGTAGATCAAAATGGACATCATCAATGGATTAACAGCCCATCGGTATGGTTAGGAGGGTGCATACTTTTTTTTTTTTCAAAAAATTTTATTGGTTTTTTTAAAACATTTACTAGGAAAAGGGTATGTGGAATAATATACAAATTTTGGCAGTTGCAAGTATGGCAGACGCCCCCTCCCTCCAAACTCATGGTATACATCTGGATAGAAAACATTAATACATAATCATGTAAAATCAGCATATAGGAATAAAAGTTTTCAATCAACTTATATATCATAATATATTTTCTAAATATAATTTCATTATTACTTTCGGTATGTTTATAACAATGTGGTTTTCTTATTCATTTTTGTGATCTGAGCTTTCTTGGTATTGCCCCTTCCCCCCCCTCTGGCAGAGCTCTGGCCCCTCCCGTGTCCTGTATAACCGTTGTAGAGTCTTCTGCTTTTTCTAGGTTTGCTTTATTTTTTTCCATAAAGGCCTGAGCCTCTACGGGTGTATTAATTCTAATTCTTGTCTCCTCCCAGAATATCAACATCCCTTCAGGCATCAACCATCTAAACCACACCCCTTTCTGGTATAATTTATTCGCCAATTGCGAATAACTTTTCCTTTTCTCCCTAATTTTTTTTGGGATCTGCTTCAAGATGGTTATCTCCCTATCGTGGTATGTCAATGCTTGCCCCCTTTGTACACCCAGAATTACGTCTCTTGTACTTTTCCTAAGGAATTTAATATGAACCTCCCTGGGTACATTGTGTGTCCTAGCATATGCTGAATTCACTCTATAGGCCAAGTCTATCTCCCACTCCATCTGTTGTTTGTCTTTGTGTATGTATTCAGCTAAAATGTTGGTCATAATGTCCCTTATATTTTCTCCATCTGTTTCTATAACATTTTGAAATCTAAGATAAAAGGACATTCTCTCAAACTCTGTTTTCATTTGTTGAATATCAAGTTCTTTGTTACTCTTCTGTAAAACTTCCACCCCCCCTCGCCTCCGCCACCCCACCCTCCACAAGGTCCAGTCTCTGCGAGTTCTTATAAATTTGGACTTGATTCTCTTTAATTTCTTCCTTCATTTCCTTTAGTTGTTTCTTAATTTCTTCCTGGCCCTGTATGAGTTGTTGAAGCATTTGCAGCAAGTCCACCTCTGTGCTCTTAGGTTGCATCATTTCTGTAATCTTGGACTGTGTGGCAGGGCTGGATGTTGCAGATGTCGGTGCAGAAGTAGCAAAGCCAGGTTTTCCAGGTGGTGGTCTTTTTGGAGACATAGTTTATAAGACAGAGAAGTCAGTCAGTGTAGAGACTGGACAGCTGGAGAAGCAGAGCAGGCAGATGAGTCCAGGGAGCAGAAAATCCAAACAAGTGAGAGTTTCTTTAGTCAATCTGGCATTAAGAAAAGGTTTCCTCTCCAGTAGATTCAGGAAATAGCAATCCACAAGAGATTCCTCTGGGTAGTACGGAGACAAAGACCGGAAGCCTGAGTTTTAAAGGTGGAGTCAGGTTTCACAGTTCATAAAGACAACGGAAGTGTGCCATCTTGCCCTGCCAACTTTGGGCTCAGAGGCATAATAAAATTTCAAAAGTTCACAAAGTTCTCAGGTCATCAACAAGTTATAAAACTAAGTCCAGTGAAAATCACTTTTATAGGGGTGAGGCATCAGTAGTTGGCTCTCCCCCCTCCTCCATCCTCCTAGAGGGAAAAGCAGAATTTTTTCAAGCCGCTTGTCCAAGGGGGGGTAAAATCCCCCCCTCTAACCGCACCTCCAGCAAAGCTCCGAAAGTTTAACTTATAATCTTGCTGAAAAGTCCATCAATTCAACATAAAAGGAATGGTGAAAGGAAGCACCTCACCACATCGCCGCTGCTTCCTTCAAATTCACGCTGCCCGATCGGCATGGGGCGAGACGCATGCGCGCCCTCCGAAACTGCTCCCCGGTGCCTAGAGCAAAGCGGAGGAGCCCCCACCAGCCGCCGCCGATGCCAGGGCCCTCCGCGATGGAAAAATCCCATTTGCAAAAATTCTACTTAGGGTTAGCGATAGCTCTCCATGAACTCATAGAGCAATATGGACATCATCAATGGATTAACAGCCTATTACTATGGTTAGGAGGATGCACACCTTTTGAGTAGCACTTATGTACATTTCCTGGCAAAATACATTGGAAAAAATCCCATTTGCGAAAATGCCACATAGGGTTAGGGTTAGCTCTCCATGAAGTTGTAGAGCAATATACATAACCTCAGTGGATTAACAACCCATTGGTATGGTTAGGAGGGTGCACACCTTTTGAACTGGACTTATGTACATTTCCTGGCAAAATACATGGGAAAATCCCATTCGGGAAAATTCCACTTAGGGTTAGGGTTAGCTCTGTATGAATTCACAGAGAAAAAGGGACATTGCCCTTGGATTAGGAACAATGTCAATATGGTTAGGAGGGGGTACATTCGGGAAGATGTACCGAAGGCTTTAAAGAACAAGTAAGGAGCTCAGGCAGGTGGGTGAGCCCTCCGGAGCACCGTACTGGAATGGTACCCGGTGCTCCGGGCAGGCTCTGGTACACCTGTACTGGGACGTGCCCTCTGCAACTCATAAATCATAAATGTGGAAAATGTCACAAGTCATTTTTGGGACTTACAGTACTGTTGTAGCTTAGAACGGTTACTAAGTGAAGTGTTGTATGTTAAGGACCACCTGTAGTTGCGCAGTCTGATGCTCTCCTGTTTCCAAGTCATTTCCACATACCATTCACAGTGTGGGATTTCTTGTTGATGCTCACCCACTGTAACACTAATCATTATCCAGACCTGCTTAGTGTTTCTAAGATCAGCCCAATTATGATTATTTCTATTAAATTATTACACAAAACTTTGACAGTGCCTCCTATTTAATGAACTAAGAGTTAATCATACACTAATAAGCTTCATGGTATCATTAATCCTCCCATTCCCAATGTCATGCTTGTCAAGGAAATTCCCTGTGATTCTTTGACATTTCCAACAAAACTGGTGTATTAAAAGCCATTAATGTAGTTCCCCTTCCCCAAAATTGCTTCATATGAAAATTATTACTATATCTCCGTCTAAATGTCAACATTAATGGATTTTTTAACGTCTTCTTTTTAATCTACAGTTTAACTTACTCCATTTTATAATGAAGTTTAGGAGAATAGAATTTGTTATTGCTTCATTTCAATTTAATTGATTTTCAGAGTTGACGACTTTATATTCATTTTTTTGAATGTATGATTTAATCTATGCAAATTTAAATAATTCATTACTCATTTATGATGCAAGATTTTCATGTGCTTAAATACAGGTTCCCCTTAATAATTTTTGAAGCCTTCTAGTGGAAGTTGGAATCATATAACCTTGAAGACTTCTAATTGAAGTTATAATTTCTTGCAGTAATTCCTTATTTTTAATACATTATCTTAACATGATTTATGGAAACTGCTTTGTTGCCCATCTCTCTATGTAAAAATGGCTCTATGTGTGTGTGTATGTTCCAGCATAACTCTGGAATGCCTCGAGCAAAATCAACCAAACTTGGTACACAGATGACTTTCTCCCTGGAAAAAAATACTTTAAGGGTAAGACACCCCTAACACCCCTCGGGGGGGGGGGGTGTTCTGTTAAGATACAGCCTGTTATGCCTTAAAATGGGTTCTACTGTACTGCTGTAAAATGGCTTCTACTGTACAACGCAATAGAGCTGCCATGGTAATGGCTTCACAGTACTGCACAAGAGGGCTCCCTCTGGTAAGGGGAAAAATCTAACATCAGAAATTACATTTGGTCCGGACATTTCCCCCTATAAATAAATACAGACAACTCCTATCAGCTAGTAGTTCATAAAAATGACAGAGAGAACTGGAATGCTTTTTATCATTTAAATCTCTCTTCCTTACTTCCTGCTCAACCTCTTTTTACCCTTTTCTGATAATTTCCAATATTTATAATATCCTGAATTTACAAAGAATCAGCTGAAGTTTGATGAGGAAGGAACTAAAAGCAGGAAATGCCACTTTTTAGAAGTCTGAGCCTGTCCTGATCCCAGAAGAAATTATTTGATATATTCTGTAATCTTAATGACTATTGCAAGACAATTGGATTGCAAACTTTGAATGGGTAATCAAAATTAATTAAATTCAAAATTTGGATCAAAGAAGGTGAATTCACAAATAAAATTAAAAGTCCAAACATTTATAAAATGTGTTAATAATTACTAGATAAAGCAGCAGATAAAACAAAAGTAGACAATTCAGCAGAGAATTGAGAGAAGAATGTCTTCAAGACAGAAAGGAAGCAATAATGAACTCTTGAGAAAGGACATTCCAAAAGTTCTTATGGACAAGAACTGAAAAGCATCTTTTCTCCACTTGTGATTTTATTGATTTTGAGCTGCATTATGTTAACACTATAGTATAATTGCATCCTCTCTTGGGACGAAGGAAAGGTCTGACATTGAATGAGTTTTCGACATGGCATTAATCAAACTCTGACTACAGAGAAGTCAAAGGACAAAGAAAGCATCTTCAGAATCATAGTCACCAAATTTGGAAGGATCCTTTAGGCCAGGGGTATCAAACTGGATTTCTTCGAGGGCTGGATTATCATTGTAGTTTTCTGTGGGCCAGACAGGTGGAGGGGGGGAGATGGGATGGACAGGGTGGGGGGGGGGCTCATGTAGCCCCCCCTGAATCTCATTTTGGTTGCCAGAGGCATGGGCCAATCCTTTGCTATTTCCAGGTTGGTCCCGCAGGGCAGATTTAAGCACCCCACGGACTGGATTTGGCCTATGGGTCCTGAGTTTGACACCCCTGCTTTAAGCTATTCTCTGACTCAGTACTCATCCAAGAGTCCATATGGAAACATCCAAAGGTTAATAATTCCACAGGACACAATTCCAAAAGTATAGAAAAAGTGTTATGTTTATGGTGCCAGTGAATGGACTGTTCATCTTGTTTCAGGGCTAGCAATCACAGAATGATAGGAAATAGTGAATGGAGAAAAAAAATAGAAGTATTTCTTCCTCTGTTGTCTTTTTAGCTGCATATTATACCTACTTATCTACAGTACTGCCCACGTAATTCTGGGATTTACTTCTGACCCTATATATAAAGAATTGTATTTTTGATCATTTTAACTGAACCAATGTTACCATTGACACATTATTTTTCTCCACTTTTTTTTATTATAAAGCTTTAAGAATATATGTAGAACATTTCATAATAGTACTTTTTACACATCTTTTATCACTTTTTTGGGATAACCCCATAAATTCTTTACAACAAATTTCACTGATAAAACACTTTCCACTATCTTTGACCGTTTATATATGTCCCAATCAGTTCAGTTCAATTAATTTTTGAGTCTAGCCATCTGCCCATATTGTACCAATGTGTTCAATTACAGATAGCCCTTGAGTTACAACATTTAATGACTGCTTGGCATGACAATGCCACTGAAAAAAATGACTTATGACTGTTGTTCACATATATGACTGTTGCAGTATCCCCATGATCACATGATGAAAATTCAGATGGGTGGCAACTGATTCATATTTATGGTGTTGCATGGTCCCAGGGCAGGGTTTGGCAACCTGCGGCTCTGGAACCACATGTGGTTCTTTCATCCTTCGGCTATGGCTCCCTGTCACTGGTTGGCTCCACAATTGATAGGACTTTTGGTTAGGACAAGTAGAGGATAAAGGATGCCGCACTAGGAGGAGACTCTGCTAAATATGATGGGCTCTGCCCAAGAGTGTCAATCTAACAAAGCGTGCATTCTGATTGGTTCCAGCGTGGCTGGCATTCTGGCGGGAGAGCTGCCGTCTTCCCATTGGTTGTTAACTCGACAGCTCTCATATAAATAGAGCTGTCAGGCTGTTTCGTGTTGGTTCTGTTAGTAAAGTTAATAAACGTTACTGCATTTACTCTGTCTCCTCGGTTGCCTCATTGCAAAACTTAACATTGGCGATGAGGTGGTGGGATCCTGTGAGGAATCGGGGAGCTCAGCATATTACTAACCGCAGACTTAGTGAGATGGCAGCAGTTCTGCCTTTAGTGGCGTTCTCACCAGAAAAAGAATCCTGGGAAGCGTTCATGCAGCATTTCGAGTGCTTTCTTATAGCACACACTTTCACTGAAATACCCAATGATAGGAAGAGGGGAATTTTCCTTAGTCTCTGCGGTCTGGAAATGTTTTTGACAGCCAGAGCTTTGGCAGCCCCAAGTTCAGTTCATGAGGTAACTTGGGAGGTGCTGATTACCAAACTAAAGGGACATTATGCCCCAGATCCATACTGGTTTTCCAGGTGGTTTGCTTTCAGGCAATTCATACAAAAAGAGACAGAAATGGTCAGCCAATTCATGGCTGCACTTAGACAAGCCACTTTTTATTGTGATTCCCAGACCTTGATGAAGTGTTGTTAGAACAATTGGCCTATGGAATGAAAGATCTGCGGCTATAACATCGGCTTCTAGCCAGGTCTGATTTAACGCTGCCTATTGCTCTTGATGAGGGGAGGGCAGTTGAACAATCAGAACGGTCCACAGCAGAAATTAGGAAGTATCAGGCTGCCTATAACCAAAATTCACTACCGTTAATGGTGAATCAACAAATGGCTGAGGAAGAGGAAGCGCCAGGGACAACTGATGAATGAGCTGACTGAAATTCACTCAGTCAAGCTGCAGGCAAATGCAAGGTGTCAAGTTACCTCAGACGGGCTGCCTCAGTTGCAGAGGTAACCACTTGTGTTCTAATTGCCGTTTCAAGTCCGCTATTTGCCAGCGGTGTGGCAAACAAGGACATTTATCTTATGTTTGCCGAGTCAATTTGCCAAATTCCGAGAACAATCGCACCACAAATCGGCCAAAAGCTAGATGCATGACTGCCATACCATTGCCCATGAGGAAGCCGTCGCAGAAAGCATCAATACCCTGGCAGAAGAAATGAAAACCAACCAAAAATTGTTTATTACTGAACTCCTTGAGGGAGTTCCGTGTAAAATGGAACTTGATACGGGATCAACTAAATCCATCATTGCTTGGGGGACTCTAAAAAAACTATTACCCCATTTCTCCAAAACCAATTTGATCCTTAGCCGCTGCTGTTTAAAAGATTATCAACAGCAACCTATTCCTCTTATAGGTAGCAGGTTTTTCACAATTGAGCATGGGGCATTTAAAGGCCCCATGCCATTATTAGTAGTGGATGGCCCTCTAGCATCCTTGTTGGGGTTAGATTGGTTTGGGCCCCTGGGATTTTCTATTGCAGGGGTTAGTTCTATTGAGACGGTTGCTGACTTTGAGGACCTGTCCAAGGAGTTTGAAGGTGTATTTAGTGAAGGCTTGGGTAAATATACTGGGTCACTCATCTCTTTTAATTTGGACCTGGGGGTTACCCAAATTAGGTTGAAGGCTAGAAGGGTCTCTTTTGCATTACAAAAAAAGGGTAGATGCTGAATTGGATAAGTTGATTCTGCAGGGAATTCTTGAACCCATAGACTATGCAAAGTGGGAAACTCCTATTGTAATACCCATAAAAGCAGACGGATCTGTTAGGATATGCACAGATTTTAAATCGACCATTAATAAATCCCTGCAAGCACATCCTTACCCAGTGCCAGTAGTGCAACATCTTCTTCACTCACTGGGGCAAGGATGTATTTTTGCAAAGCTTGACTTGGCTCAAGCCTACCAGCAATTGGTGGTAGATGATGCAACGGCAGACGCTCAGACGATTGTCACACACTGTGGAGTGTTTTATTGCCGCAGGCTTCAATTTGGAATCTGTGTGGCTCCAGACATTTTCCAAAGCATAACGGAACGCACACTCCAAGGCTAGCCAGGAGTTCTACCATATTTTGATGACATGCTTATTGCAGCACAAAGTCGTCATGAATTGCTCTCTAAACTTAGAACAGTTTTAGTCTGATTCCATAAGGCAGGACTTAAATTTAAAAAAAATGCCACTTTGGGTAGAAGCTGTAGAATTCCTAGGGTTTCATATTGATGCCCAAGGCATTCACCTGGCACCTTAAAAATGCTCCAGCTCCTGACAA
Organism: Natrix helvetica; assembly: GCF_964273705.1. Taxonomy (NCBI): domain Eukaryota; kingdom Metazoa; phylum Chordata; class Lepidosauria; order Squamata; family Natricidae; genus Natrix; species Natrix helvetica. The sequence continues at coordinate 24,712,153 of NC_138552.1, read as the reverse complement.
TAAGTCAGAGTTGCAGGCTTTTTTAGGATTACTAAATTTTTATGCCATGTTTTTACCGCATAAGGCTTCCGATGCGAAACCTTTACACAGGTTACTAGACAATTCAATAGTATGGAGATGGGGCAGCCATGAAACACATGCGTTTGCGGCTGTCAAATCTCTGTTGACTGTGCTGATGCAGTACAATGAGTCTTTACCACTAGTTTTGGCCACAGATGCTTCTCCCTATGGGGTAGAGAGTTGGGATTTTAGTGGGTGACCGGCCATCTCATACTATTTTATCTCCTCGTATGTCTCGCTGGACTGAATTCCTTGCGCCTTACTGTTACCTTTTGGTATACAGGCCAGGGAAACATATGGGACATGCAGATGCCTTAAGCCACTGCCGTTTGCCTTTGAAAGCTCAAGATCTGGCTCCAACACACAAAGTATTTTTGATTGATGATTTAGAACTGCCCCTGTCTGCTATGGATATAGCAGCCATTCTAAGAAATACCCACTCCTACTGCAGGTATTGGACTGAGTTCGTAGGGGCTGGCCTAAGGATGAGGTGTCAGATCTCTTTATACCATTCTTTATACCCATGCCAAATATCTCATCTGAATCCCCCGTCCGTTCCTACACAGACTTGGGAGACATCCCAGGGACCGTGGGCATATAAATTTTGCTGGCCCTGTGCTTGTGCATAATTTTCTTATTGTGGTTGATGCCTTTTCCCGATGGATGGAATCATTCCCATCCCTTCTACCACTTCTGAATCTACAATTAAAGTGCTTCAACCCTGTTCGCTTCTTATGGCCTACTGGACACTATAGTGTCCGATAATAGCCCACAATTGACCTCTGCTGTATTTCAAACTTTCCTTGCCACATTAGGGATTAAGCATGCTCTGATCACCCCATATCACCCTTCTAGCAACAGTCATGCTGAATGGGCCATCCGCTCCACTAAGGAGGCTTTAGAGCATGTTAAGTAAGTAAGCTCCCAGTTAGAAGAGCGAGTGTGCATAGAAGCGCAATGAGAGTGGTATGCAAGAACACGCACAAACCAGCATACAGGGACAGTGAATAGTATAAAATATAGTAGTTTTCTATGTGGAAATATGGAGGTATTCAGAGTCCAGTAAACAGTCTAAGCCATACATGGTTCAGTCAGTCAGTTATCAATAGTCTCAGTTTAACACACAAAGTAGCTAACAGTAGCAAGACTCAGTAACTCATGATCAGTATCCAACAGTATCCATGATCAGCATCTAACAAACAGAGAGCTAACATCCATTCTGGCTCCCTCTTATGGCTGCTTGAGGTAACAAGCCAATTACATCTCTTTATCATTTAAAGTAACAATAAAGTAATCATAGCTTATATACATTGCCAAGCCAAGCCTAGGGTTACATCCCTAACAGAGTGCATGGGACCTGGCCAATGGCAATGTAAACTCTCCCAGTACTTGCTAGCTCAGCATACCACTCCCTGTTCATTAACGGGCAAAAGTCCAGCTGATCTCCTCATGGGGTGATGCCTTTGGACTCTCCTGGATCGCCTTCACCCTACATATAACGCGCCCGCACCCAAAGACTCTATGGGACAACTTAGACCTTTTGAACTGCGGGATAGGGTGTTTGCCAGGAATTGTGTAGCCGATCCAAAATGGGTTCCTGGACATATAATACAAGTAAGTGGCCCATGTTCTTATAGGGTCCAGTTAGAGGACGGATGGCAGAGGAGGCGCCATGTGGACCAGTTACGGTGCTGAGACTCGCAAAATCGTCCAAAAGTTACATCCACCCTTCCAAATTGGCCAAACATTCCCGACCATCCTGTTGCTACTGCCGGCCAGCCAGAATGCAACCAACCTGTGACCAACCCTCTTGCTACAACCGCCTTGTTCTCGTCAGGTCACTTACCTGTTGTTCGCAGTAGTCCAGCCAGGGTGGCATCTCCAGAAGGCTCACTCGAGCCAATGCTAGCAGATGAGGTGGAGCTTGAACAGTCATCCTCCCTGGCGGACACACCAGAACTACAGCATTCTGGGAGGAGTCACCAGAAGCCCACCTATTTAAAAGACTTTGTATGCGCCGTCCAGGGGGAAAGAGTGCTAAATACGATGGGCTCTACCCAAGAGTGTCAATCTAACAAAGTCATTGCAAAATTTAACAGACTCTATGGCAGGGGAACTGGACTTCCAGTCGGCAGAGGAAGAAGGACACCCTGCTAGGAGGAAATTCTATGGTGGGAGAACTGGACTTCTGGTTGGCTCCAGAATTGAATGGGGGGGGGGGCTTCTGGGTAGGACCTTTGTGGCTCTTTGATTGTTTAAGGTTGCCGACCTTCGCCCCAGGTTCATGTGATCTCCTTTTGTGTCCTGACAAGCAAAGTCAATGGGGAAGCCACTTTCCCTTAGCAACTAGGTTCCTAACTTAACAATTGCAGTGATTCACTTAACAACTGTGGCAAGAAAGATCATAACATGGGGCAAAATTCATTTAACTGTCTCACTTAACAGACATTTTGGGCTCAATTGTAATCATAGACTACCTGTTTTGGTTGGGATTTTTTACTTTGGGGCCTATTTCCATTGCATACAGACATCACACAAGAGATACAGTATTAGATTATCCTGATCTCAGAGTGATTACACAAAGAAAGTACCGTAAACCAACAGTTCCATGCATATTTACATGTAAATATGTACTAATAGAGTGGCTTTTATTAATCTTAGAATCACGGAGTCACCGAATAATTTAAGATGTATGGATTTTATCCATTTGTGCTCCAAATATATTCACCATAATGGTATATGTGAATGGTAAAAATGCACAAGAAACCAGTTAAACCAAACACAGAAAAAATAGCAACTGGGGTATCATACTTAAACACTGGATTTTTAAATTCATGTACAAAGAAAAATTGTAGTGAGCTACAACATAAGGCTAACATAAGGGAATATTAGGGAGATATTTATGTTGCTTGAATCCAATATAACCCCAATAAAGCAATCAAAAATCCCAGAAGAAGGAATATATTGCCCTTGAAAATAGAATTCAAATAACTTGAGTGGTATAGTCAGCTCCTACTGTTTATGCCTTAAACTTGTAACACAGCAGTAATAGAAGGTAAAATGCAATTTCCACATTGAACACAAGAGGTCGCCTTGTTAGCATAATTCAGAAGTACCCATGTCTGTGCCCCCCCCCCCCCTTACTGTTTTAAGCAAATAATTTTATTCTAACTCCAGTGGGGTTAGAAATATCAAATAGATATTACAACTGAATACCTTGAACTTAGTGTGTGTGTGTGTGTGTGTGTGTGTGTGTGTGTGTACCTGCAACCTTATCCTCTTAGTAATGAGCTTTTTGCAAGATCATGGGAAAACAAAGTTTAGGGATGCCGTTCCATGTGATAATTGAGTTGTGTGAAAAGGCTCTGATGTGGTCTAGAATTCAGTGTAATAATGCCAGAGAAGTCCAAAGAAGAACAAAGGACTAATCTGAATTGAAATGTGAAATTCTCAGTGGTAAACCTACCAGCTTCATAAACTAGACTTGCCAAAATTGTGGAAACCTTTTGAGAAAAGTGTACAGTATTTTTTGAGGTTTGATGGCTAATAACACCACTCTCATCACTGCAAATAACACTGTCCCATTGTTCCTCTGCCCAGGTAACATGGGTTTTAGCCCAGTTTAATCTTTTCAACCTTTGTTTGACAGATAAAAGTGGCTTTTTTCATGGAATTCTAGATTTTAGGCCAAATTCCTGCAATCTGCGCCGAACAGTCCTTACACTCAACTTCACATTGCATTGCGCCATTTCATCTTGCATATACTTAGATAATTTTCTTCTGTCACGTAGGCACAGTCTCTTAATTCTTCTATCATCACTTTCTGTTGTGCATCTTTTCCTGCCTTTATCAGTGTGGTTTTGTAATGACTGAGTCTCCTTATAACTCTTCAAAAACTTAGAAACGTCACCTTTGGTTACATTTCCACCAATTTTTCTTCTAATTTCTTTATAACTGTAGCCTTGTTCACTTAATACAATTTTACATCGTTTTCTGGACAACCAGTTGACTCTTTGCACCATTACTTTAATTTTATTACATTTTACAAGCTCATTAAATGAAAGAACACACACACAAAAAAAACACCCAACCAACTTGATAGCGATCATATAACACACTGACAAATATCCTTCTCTCAGCTTCAATACATGACATCAATAACTGAATCCTACTGTGATCTGATTGGCTCATTACCAAAACAAGATGACACCTGATTGACTCTCTAAAAACTCATGCTCATTGGCTACAATCAGATGAAGGAAAGCTATCTAATATCAACCTAAGCAAGCTGTGTTTCCTTTTTCTGGTTATTTGGCTATAACATTTCATAGATTACAGATAATTGAACAAACTTTGTTGCATTACATTCTTGATTAAATTACCGTGTTTTTTGGAGTATAAGACGCTCCAAAGTATAAGACGCACCTAGCTTTTGGGGAGGAAAACACAGGGGAAGTCTTCCTCCCACCAATTTGCCTCCTTGCAACAAACAGCACAGACAAGGTACACTGTTTGTAGTATTACATTTCAGACTATACTTGTACAGATGATGTTAAAATTGAGGTGCTTTCTGGAATATAGTGTAGGAAGTTATCACCTAGCCCTCTCCCAGAAAAATGAAATATCCTAGGAAATATTGAAAAGGCAGAATATTATATTTTCCTGGATGTGAAAAAGGGAGAAACACATTTTAAACACTAAATTCCTACAGCTTCCTGCCCATCCCCACTTTTGTCAATGGGCCATTAAGAAGGCCAAGCTAGTCCACTTTACATAATAAAGAGTTCTCCTCTTCAGCTGTGATGGGATTAAGGCAGGATAATAAGCCTTTACTCAACTGACCACATGGCATCTGAACTCAATCAAACCTGAATTCAAAACAGCCTAGAGGGTTGCCCCTGCATGGGCCCATGTGAGTCTGGCAACCAATCAGAATACATTTCTTACACAGGAACAGGAAACAGATAGGTGGGGCAGAACAGATTATAAAAATCCCTGCAAGCCCTTCTTCAGCCCTTCTCTTCCCTTCTCTTCCCTTCTCTTCCCTTCTCTTCTCTTCTCCACCAACATTGAAGCATGTGATCACCTTTGCTGTTCAGGGATCAGGCCATGTGGTCCTGTCCACCATTAAAACCATCTTTCCAAGCAGCCTCCATGTCTCCAGTGTCTTTTTTCCCCACTTGGAGCCGAACCCAGAAGGACATTTCTCCCAACAATTGGCACACCACAGATGGGACTCCAAGCTAGCCTAACAAATGGATATGGCCCAGGTAAGCCTCCCATGCCGGCACAGACCCCATTGAGTCTGTGGGTGGACTTTATCTTGGCCTTAGCCATTTGGATCTAGGCTTTAAAGGGGTTTTGAGTTTGAGCTCAAAGGCTGCCTGGAAAGAAGGTGAGTACCTCTAAATTTTAATTCTCTAAAATTTAATTTTAAAGCATGGGAAATGTGTGTATGCCTGCCTGTGTGTGACTAGTGTGTGTGAAAATGGATGGAAAAGTGAATGGATTTTTTATTTTTTGTTGTTGCTGCTGTTTTTGTCCTGTGAGAGAAAAAAGCTAAAGCCCATAAGAAAGTTAGTGAGAAAAATGGAGGTACGCATACCCGCTCCGACAGCACCCCTCCTGGGTCACTGTGCGGCTGGTCCTCCGGGTCTCTTTCCCCAAGACTTGAAACTGTAAGAAAAGTCCCTGCGTGAAAGGGCGCGAATCGAAAGTCCCTGCGTGAAAGGGCGCGAATCGAGAGAAGGTTCCCGCGGTGAGGAACGCGATAAAAGTCCCTCCGAAGGGCACCCCCAGAAAAGTCCCTCCGAAGGGCACCAATAAGACCCTCCGAAGGGCAAACAGAGAAAGTCCCTTCAAAAGGGCGCGAAAGGTCCTCTAAGGACGCGAAAGTAAAGTGGGGAAATACGAAGTGGCAAACCCAGCTAGGACGAAGTGAACCCACATCTAAACGGGATCATGGGAAGCGGTAGCTCGAGGGTAGCCATGGAAACCCCCCTAGGGGAGTTGTTGGGGGCCTGGGACGAAAAGCAAATGCCCGTCCTGGCCGGAATGAAGAAAAAAAAAGAGCAGATTGTAGAAAATGGGCTTTGCTGAAAGATGATACAGGAAAAACTAATTTGGCTGAAAAGGTACTTAAAAGGAAATGGTGGGATTTCTTTTTTTTTTCCTCTTGTCTGTCTCTTTCTCTGTCTTCTATGTAACCACGTGGTTTTTGTTTGTTAAGATTTGTGCCTTCCCCAATTTAACTGAAATTCATGGTGGGAATGATTTTGTTTTTCCCTCTTTGTCTGTGTGTGTGTATGTCTAAGTCTTTGTGCACCCTCAAGGTAATTGTAACTAAGATGTCTCCAATCCAAAAGACAAGAATTTTAAAGTGTTCAAAGAAAGAAAGGAGTAAACTGGCAGAAATTGCCTTCGCTCAGTTTGTTGGGCCCACAAAAACTGAGTGAAGGTGGAGGGAATCTTTGCTTTGCATCTGTTTTGGCCAGCAGAGACAGAGTAAAGATACTTTTTTCTTCCTTCCTTCCTTGCCTATACCTTAAAGTAACAACCCAGGAAATGTTTGCAAGAAAAGTTTCATCCTTGCATTTATTGTGTGTCTAAATGATTTTACCTGTCCATTTCTTTCCTGGAGCATGTGAATCCAGACCCCATTTCTCATCTGTGATATCCCCATAATGTTTATCTGTTTATCTGCTTAGTAACTAATGGTTTTATTTTTTTTCAAACTCTGCCTGCAAGCTATCTACCCCCCCCCCCACGCCCCTCCCTTACCTCTAATCCTCCAACAATGCCTTTTCTGTGGGGGAGGGAACCTTGTTCTCATGTCTTTCAGCCCTAGAAGATTGTACTCTTCAGGTGAGTATAGATTTTTTTTCCCTTTGGGGGGGAGGAGGAGAGTGTTGCCTTGTGTGTGCATGTATGAAATGAAGGAAATTCCTACTAAAGGTTTGCCTTCAACCTGAGTAAAAACCCTCTGCACATTTTTCTGACCAACCTACTCTTATTAGTCCTAAAGTAAAAACCTGGCCTCCAGAAGGCAGTTTTGATTTAGATTTTGTCAACAAATTTGCTGATTTTCTGGCCACCATCAGATGAATCAAGGGCCCCACCCAGATGCAAATGATGTGTTAATGAAAGTCTCCATACATCTTGATATTTAAAAATGCCAGCGCGTGCTGGGATATCAAGATAGAATTTGGATCTTTAAAAAATTAGCCAGCATCCGCTGGCAGGTCCAAATTAGAAACGAACACCCCAGGGCAGAGACAGGTATTAACAATCTAGTGCTTAAGGAAATAGGACAACGGGGTCACTTCAAGCAAAAGTAAGAAATTTAGCAGGTAACAAAAAGGTAAAGCCTGTCTGAATGGAAGACCTAGGTAATTGGACTTGATTAATTTGATGTAATGTCTGTTAAGAAATTCTGTGTGTGTGCGCGTGATCATTTCCAGACCTGGAGGGAAGTTGAGATCCTTTAATAATAGAAAATGGAGCTCATTGGCTTATGTACAGCTCCCTGAAGTAATTGTAATAACTGCCTTGCATGAAGAACGAATGAAATGGGATTTTTGTATGTGAAATTAATGATTGCAGTGCAAATGTGAGTATGTTGATGGTAAAGTTGGTATGAATGTAGTTTGATTCCCTTTCATATAAAGAAGCAGTCAGTTACAAGGTTGTTTAATGGTATGTGTGTGTATGCATGTGTGTTATCATTTCCAAACCTGAAGGGAGGGTGAGATCCTCTAATAAAAGAAAATGAAGCTTGGTGGCTTGTGAAAAAAAAAAAAGCTTCCTGAAATACCTATGATTGTTTGGCATGAGCAAGCACGAAGGTCTGATTGCAATATGAATGTGAGTATGTGTCCCTCATGCCCCAGGGAGTGATAAGTGAATGGATGCAGAGATCCACGTGATTGCCTGTGTGAATCCCCCCCCCCCTCTTCCTTCTGGGTCATTCTTTGGAGGGAAGTAGGAAAAGCGGGGAGAATGAATGTCTGCTCATTTTACCATGAGTGTGTGTATGAAATGCCCCAGTGATACCTGTGAATGCCTCTGGGCATCCCCCCCCCCTCCTTCTTTCCCTCCTTCCTTTTGGGTCATTAAAGGCTGAAATTTTTTCTCCTCACTTTAACCACTTTTCCCCCCCCTCTCTTCTGAGAAATTTGGAGTAAATGGGTGATCTGCTCCGCTTACCTTTCACTATTGTGATCTTTTATCTGCATATAAAATTATGCAGTTACATTTCTTTGCTCTGAATACAATTTTGATTTTTTTTCTTGAAATTTTTGAGGTTTAAAATGCTTAATTAAACCTATAAAAAGGAATGATTTTGAGATGTTTTGCTTACATTTGTAAATGTTTTAACATACTTAATGAGAATTTGCTTCCATCTGAATGGAATTTGATATTTTGGAGTGTTGACTCAAAGTACCTTTTTTTTTTTTTAAATTGCATTTTTTTTTAAAAGCTGTTCTTCTTACCTCCCTCTTTTACACCTGAGTGCATTTTTAAACGCTTATGAGTCAAGGTGCTCTACCCTATGAGATTTTGTTTGTTTGTTTGTTTGCAACACAAGTTGTTGTCCGTCTTGGAAATTTACTCATCTTACTGCAAAAGTGTTTCAATCATACAGGCAGTGGGAATGTCATGTTCCATGAAATTTACATCGTCTACCTCCTGAAATAATGTTTGGATTTCCACACTTGGACAGAATGGGTGATATTCCACAACATGAGACTAAAGATATGTCTGTAAAGAACTGTATTCTTGGCCTCTCCTTTTTTTTTTTTAACCTCAGAAACACAGGACTGCTAGCTCAAACCATAACTCTCCAATTTGCTGCTGGTGATTGCCTCCTGATAAAACCTGACATGAGGAGAAAAAAAAAACTTAGCCAAGCCTGGGACAGACTACCAAGACTGACTGACCACTCTTACCAGCCTTACCACCAAACCAAGCATGCCACCCTAGCAGACATGAAAGAACCCTAAAGGAGATGAAGAAGTAAAGACCAAAAGACTCTCTTCTATCCCCAGAAGACAGCTGTAAAGACTATGGGGGAGGGTGGAAACTGATTGTAAAGTTTTGTTTCTTTGCCTCCCTCACAGAAATTGTAATTGTAATTCTTCTTTCCTGTCTCATTTATATTGTAATCAGTTTAATGTATTCATGTAAGAATTGTATTTGAGAATGGCTAGCACAGCAAGTTCTGAACACCTTAGATTTCTGGCTGGTGGGAGGGAAATTTTGTCCAAAATGTCTGTATTTTCTGTATTGTAGAAGCAGCTACACACACACACACACACACACACACAAAGAGAGAGGGAGAGAGAGAGGCTCCATTCAGAACTAGATTGAAACTATCTCCTTGACTTAACTCCACAAAGCTTTTCCTAGGTTGATTTTGCCCTTGCACAAAAGCAGATATCTCCCTTTTAATCCCATGGGGGAGGGTCAGTTCCCCTCAGGCAATTCCCCCACTTGAAGAGTAGCAGAAAGGATCTTCAAAACTCAAACCCTGTGACTCAATTAAAAAAAAAAAATGCTGCTGCCCAGTTGCCCAGTAAAGCAGGACATGTTGCACTGGTGGTCTCTGATAGGAGTCCCTGGGCTCATTGTGTGTAACTTTAAAAAAAATACTAAATAGCTTGTATTGCACACTAGCTAAACTCAATTTGGCCTCACTAAAATAGGAGCCAGGGCAAGTTAAAGAAATCCCTTGGAAATGGGCAGCCTGTACTTCTTTAAAAGGAAGAATCCTTCAATGGCTGTGAAGTTTTTTTGGGACTTCTGCTTGCTTGTAGTCTGGAAGCTCACAGAAAGTGATATCAAACACCTGAAAATAATTGGCATGGTAAATTGGATATTGTAAATTTCTTTCCAGAAATTGTGCCCTGGTTGCTAAGACCTTCATGGTTAAAAGCTCTCTGGGAGCCACTGAAGGGATCCTTCTGCTGCCTCTTTCAATGCTTTTCCATCAGAAAAATTAAGTTTCCCTGATCTGACCGATTTTATCTTTTGTCAAAAACATGTGCGTTCCACTCACATTTTTTTGAAAAAAAAAAAAGGAGGGATTGTAGGAAGTTATCACCTAGCCCTCTCCCAGAAAAATGAAATATCCTAGGAAATATTGAAAAGGCAGAATATTATATTTTCCTGGATGTGAAAAAGGGAGAAACACATTTTAAACACTAAATTCCTACAGCTTCCTGCCCATCCCCACTTTTGTCAATGGGCCATTAAGAAGGCCAAGCTAGTCCACTTTACATAATAAAGAGTTCTCCTCTTCAGCTGTGATGGGATTAAGGCAGGATAATAAGCCTTTACTCAACTGACCACATGGCATCTGAACTCAATCAAACCTGAATTCAAAACAGCCTAGAGGGTTGCCCCTGCATGGGCCCATGTGAGTCTGGCAACCAATCAGAATACATTTCTTACACAGGAACAGGAAACAGATAGGTGGGGCAGAACAGATTATAAAAATCCCTGCAAGCCCTTCTTCAGCCCTTCTCTTCCCTTCTCTTCCCTTCTCTTCCCTTCTCTTCTCTTCTCCACCAACATTGAAGCATGTGATCACCTTTGCTGTTCAGGGATCAGGCCATGTGGTCCTGTCCACCATTAAAACCATCTTTCCAAGCAGCCTCCATGTCTCCAGTGTCTTTTTTCCCCACTTGGAGCCGAACCCAGAAGGACATTTCTCCCAACAATAGTTATACTCTGCTATTTAAAAGATGATACAATAGCACTGGGCCTCTTCAGATCAAGCATTTATTTTAAAAAGCTTCTTCATTTTGTTAAGCTGTCTAGTACAATAATAAAGCAGTCTTTAAAAAAAACCAAGTTTAATAATTTGAACATTCTACAGGCATTTATAATTATTGACTTACCTCCTTGCAGCAAACAGTAAACAGCCTGATTAGCACAAGAAAAAAATATATCTGCCTCTGCCTCCCAGCAATTTGCCTTGTGGAGCAAACAGCAAGTTTCATTTTCAATTTCAGCAATTTCAGGAGCCTCCCGATCAGATGTTTCAGGCTGCAGGGATTGCTATAGCCCAGCGATTGTGAACCTTTTTTGGCTCGCGTGCCATAAGTGGGGGGAGCGCAGGGGGGTCGTGTGTGGGCGTGCCGCACCCATAATGCAATGTGCGACCCCCCCCATTTTTACATGCTTTTTTCGCCCTCCCCAGACTCCAGAGGCTTTATAGGAGCCTGGGGAGGGTGAAAAAAGCCTCCCCCACCCCCCCCCAGACACCCTCTGGAGGCTTCAGGGACCTTCAAATGACTTCCGGCTTACTCGGAGGGTTGTTTCAAGTGTTCCGGACATTCTCTGAAGCCTTCGGAGCACTCAAAACGACCCTCCGAGCAAACCGGAAGTCCGTTCCTGAACTTCCGGTTTGCCCATAGGGCTGGTTTTTTATGCTCCGGAGGCTTCACAGAAGCTCATGAAGCCTCCGGAGGGCCTTCGGGGGGGGGGGGGGTCTTTTCACCCTCCCCAGGCTCCTATAAAGCCTCTGGAGCCTGGAGAAGGTGAAAAATGGCTTTAAAAAAGGGTGAACTCAGCTGGCCAGCGCGCGCATGCGCACTGGCCAGCTGACAGGGCAGCATCTCGCATGCCCTGACAAATGGCTCCACGTGCCACTTGTGGCACGCGTGCCATAGGTTCGCCATCACTACTATAGCCTATTGCAGCCTCCCAAGCCCCATTTTCTCCATTTGCTGCAAGGAGGTAAATTGCTGGGAGGCAGAGGTTGATGGAGACAAGAAGGGAAAGTTTTGATTCTTTTTTTAAATGCACATTTTTCCCACTTAAAAGCTAATTAAGTTTTACTTTCTAGAGGTATTGTTAGATATTGCTAGGGGAACAGGATAGGTTAAATAAATTTCATCTGGTGGAGAATACACCATAATTATTTTGATTCATGAAGACAGTGGGGTTTGGAGGGCAACATTTGTTACATAACTGCAAACATTTATTTCTTAAAAAAAAACATCCTAGCCTGGTCTTTCCTTTAAAAATTTCATACTAGAGAATTTCTGCCAGATGTCCATTGGCCTTTCCTTGGCTTTTGTGATTAGTTTAGCCAGTAGTTAATGAAGTATACACTGCACAAAGAATCCCCTAAGCGACCTTGCAGGATAACTTTTGTCTGGGAGCAACTCACAACAGTCCTTTGTCATTTTAGAAGAAGTCATTAATTTTAGCTGACAGACCTGAAGGCGGTGTAGGAATTTCTGTACATCTTGCTAAGCCACCGTCCTCTGCTGACTTAAGCAACAAAATCATTTTAATTTATGCTGTCTTTCCCCATTTGCCCAGAAGATCAAAACAATGTGTGAGAGTCCCTGAGGTTTGCTTTGCAGAAAGGAAAGAGAGAGAGAGATTAAGAGAGAGAGAGAGATTAAGAGAGGGAAAGAAATTGATAGAGACAGAGAAAAACAGAGAGAAAGAAATTGAAGGAGATAAATTGAGAAAAGGGAGGTAGGGAGAGAAATTAAAAGAGACAGAAAGAAATTGATAGAGACAGAGAAAAACAGAAAAAGAGAAAGAAATTGTAGGAGAGAAATTGAGAAAAGAAAAAAGGGAGGGAGGGAGAGAGAGAGATTAAGAGAGAGAAATAGAGACAGAGAAAAACAGAGAAAGAGAGAAAGAAATTGAAGGAGAGAAATTGAGAGTAAAGGGAGAAAGAGAAAGAGAGGGAGGGAGGGAGGAAGGGAGGGAGGGAGGGAGAGAGAGAGAGAGAGAGAGAGAGAGAGAGAGAGAGAGAGAGAGAGAAATCTTGCAACTATGTGTACGTGGAACTTCCAAAATGATTTACTCTTGTGAACTCATAAATATTTTATATCTCTTGCTGAGCAATTACAAAAAGGAGAGAGAAATATCAAACTGGTCATCATTTATTTAAAGGATACTGAAGTTACCAGGTGTTTGAATCATCTTCATAACCTTGACTGTCATTTGAGCTCCTGGAAAACAAGTAACTGAACAATGATTACGTTGTATGGGAAGGGTATGTTCCTATTGTAGAAGAAAACATTTTTTGCTGGTTGGATCCTCTTGAAAAGTTCTCCCTCCATCGGATTATTGATATGAAATCCTGAAACAAATCAGAGATGATCCTTCATACTTCTCAAAATACTTTTCAGTTTGCATTGACCATAATGTCCTCCTTTTAAAAGGGAACCCCAATCATACATGGCACTCTTCCATCCTAAAAGGAAAATAAAATGGTCTGTTTGTATATTTGCAGACAATTCATTACCCAACTACTATCAATGTGCTGATGAGTATGGGTTAGATCCCTGTTTATATAGAACAGCTTGTCCTGCTAGTGTTGGTGGAAGTGTGATTTTCTTCCTTGTAGTTCCTTGATCGGGGTATTGTTTGTTCCTTACCAATAATGCAATCAGTAGGGAGCTGCAGACAGCCCTGATTTTCTGTTCCCACTTAGAAATAAAGGTGTATTTAATGAAGCTTCTGGAAGAAGTATCACAAAGTCAGATTAAAGAGAAACTTCCCTGACAAATAAGGGGTGAAGCAACTCTTCATGGGACAACTGCCCTTTATTTTGCCATAAGTTCCCTCTATATAGCTGGTTCTCCCTCCTCATGGATTAGGTAAGGTGACTATCCTGCGGGGAGCATAACTTGCAAGGAAAAAGAAAGCACCATAAATGGTACCCCCATTTCCATTCTTCAAACTGTTCCAGAATGATACCATGATTAAGGATGTTGAAGGTTTCCAAGAGCTCAAGGAGCACAAAGATGGAGGAACCACATCCACCCCAACTCTGCCCCAAGTCATTTACAAGCATGACTCTCTCAAGGGTCTCTCAGTATGGAATCCCAGCCTGAGAACCAAATGAAACCACTTTCTTCGGGATTGGTGAAAGGATGATAGTTATCTAAAATTGTTTGGCCCAAGGGCAGCTTCTTGAGAAGAGGACAAAGCACCACCTTCTTCAAATCTGGAGATACCACCTTTTCCCTCAACACCACAATATATACTAAATCAGAGGTCTATTTCACCCCTATATTAGAGGAGTCTGAGGCTAATAAACATTCAGTATAAAAGCACCTGTCCACTTCCTCAGGAGTCATTCATTCAAATTCATCCCAGATCACACCATAAGATCAGGTCCAGGCTCCAGTTAAGTCCAAGTAGGAGACGATTTGATTAATTATTAACATCATTTGAGTGATCACTAGTGATCAAAACCATTGCTTTTAGGAATAAATATTCCTTATGTTCCTTTCCCAGCTAATCATGACCAAAATATCAAATACAAAAATTTCACTTTTTAAAACTAAATTAAAATCAATACTTCATGACCCAAAATACCCAGAATGATATGAGGTGTTCCTTACACATTGGTTTACATTGAAACCAAGGATGATGGAGGTAAAAAAAAGGGAACAGTAATTGCAAGCTATCCTGTAAAAATTTCATAGATGGAGGAGACCACCATCTACAAAATTCTAAGTTTGTAGACAAAACTAAGTTAAAAATATTCTAGAAAAAGACAAATTATTTCTGCCAAAAAAACCCTCAGTGGTTATATCTACAAAGTCACCAGGAATGGAATTCAATTAAGGAAGAATAGAATAGAATAGAATAGAATAGAATAGCATTTTTTATTGACCAAACGTGATTGGATACACAAGGAAATTGTCTCTGGTGAATAAGCTCACAGTGTACTTATAGATCATAGGTCATAATCATAGTTTACAACCACTAATTATAAACTACAAACAACAGTTGATAAATCATAAGAAACCAATAGAAGATGGCAGGAAAGATGAGAAGATGAGAAAAGATGAGAAATGAGACAGCACAGTGGGAATTAATTGTTTAGCAGAGTGATGGCATGGGGAAAAAAAAGTTATCTTCAGTCTGGTTGTTTTGGCATGCAATGCTCTATAGCAACATCCTGAGGGTGAGAAGTTGAAATAGATTATGTTCAGGATGTGAGGTGTATCCATGCTGCAAAATATTATATGGAAGCAAATAAATTTAGAAAACTGATAGTCATCATAGCTAATTTGGCTCAACTGTTTTCTATTAATCTCAAAAGAAATAAGTGAGATAAATTGATCACAGATATTGGAACGCAAATGCTCATCCTCCAATTTAAGAAAGACAATAGGAGAGTAATAGAAGAGTTTAATTTCTCTACATCTATCTCTACCTCTCTTTTCCAGGATTTTCTAGGCCTTTATTTTTTTTTCCTTTCTGAGATCATTTTTGAAGGAGGATTTGTGTCAAAGCAGAACGAATGCATTAAACCCCATTTTAAGATTTAATTTTGTCATTTTATTTTCTCTATCCATCTACAAGATTTTCTGAATGGTATACTTTCCCCGTTCATTTTGACGGCCCAAAGAACATTGGAGTTTTTAAAACATTGCTATTAACGAGGCTCTGGATTTCAGTTAAAGCTAGATTTGAAATGGTAATATAAAATGGTCTGAAAACGGCTACATTTTGCTTAGTTATTAGCTCTGATTATAACTGCCCAGAAGAAATGCTCAGTTTCAACCAGGAGTGAAAAAGCTGTGGAGAAAAAAAATGCATATTTTCAAGGTTATCTTCTGATTAGTTCAAGATATCTGCAGGTCGGCAGTTTAGTCCAATCCTTCATATTCTGAACGCTAAGTTGAAAATGAAGAAATCTACAGATTTAGTCCAAACCTCATTTTTCTCTATCATTTCTCCTCAAAAATTCCCTCTGGGCACATTCATCCTCTCTCGTAAAAGTAACATCCAATTAGAAAAGGTTGTCATTTTTCTATTCAATTCTCTGATGAGAGTACAACTATTTCATGCTCATATTTTTAAATTATCTCTCCCATTCTGAAAATGCATTTTTAAGCTCTACATGTCTTGAATAAAATGTATGACACAATGAATAGAAAGTAACAGTTTTCAAGGGGATTTCTTTCCTTTCCTTTCCTTTTGCCTTGAATGAACAAAAAAGAAACCATCCCTTCTCATCTAATACATTTTCCAACCTGGACACCTGAGGGCAGTAAAATTTCACTCTTTGCTTCTCTCATCTTTCTACTGATTCTTTCAAAATAGGAATTACGGCTGCTGTTATCCTACAAGATTTGTTTGGAGATAAAGTAGCACAGAGTATCAAAAGGTTATAAATTAGGTCTAACAGACTTTTTACTATTGTTGTTTTAAATTTATTTTAAACTGATGTTTGATATTGTTCTCTGGGGTAGTGATTAAAAGGACTAGCCTAAAAAACAAGATGTGCTGGTCCATAGAAACCAGCTGAAGAACTACGGGCTAGTCACTCTCATAGTCCTAGAAAGAAGGAAATGCCAAATCATTCCTTTAATGAAAAAAGATGCTTTTTTCAAGAGGCAACTGGACTTCCTTGTTTTTCTTTGAAGATGTTTCGCTTCTCATCCAAGAAGCTTCTTCAGCTATGACTGGATGGTGGGGAATGGAAGGACAGACTTGCAAACAACTGGTCATTTGCATTTGTTTAGAGAGTCGTTGAGGCCACCTGGAGGTTTATCTGTGTCCTCAGGGTCACCTGAGTGGTGCAAATGCCTGTGGAGCTTTCTTGGAACTGCTGAAAGGACTGTATTGTAGACTGGGGATAGATGATATCATATCCCTTCCCCTCCGTTGAGAGAGGGCTGTTTAATTTTGACATAGATGGCCTCTTTGACCCCTTTTTCAAGCCAGTGGTGCTCTCTGTCCACATTTTGGATACAGATAAACCGGTTACTTCTTGAAAAAAGCACATTTGGGACAACCATGATCTGGATGACTGAGAATCTCCACAGACAGTTCTTTAATATTTACGTAAATTTAGTTTTATATATTTCTAAATGGATGTGAAGGGCTTTGATATCCTTTGTTAATTATCATATTTTTCGGAGCATAAGATGCACCGGAGTATAAGACACATCAAGGTTTTGAAGAAGCAAATTTTTTAAAAAGTAGATAGGTAGATAGAGGGAGAGAGAGGGAGAGAAAAAGAGAGAAATACAGTAGGTAGGTAGAGAGAGAGAGAGTAGAATGTAGGTCAGTAGAGGGATAGAGAGAGAGAAATAGAAAGAGAGAGAAAAATATAGTAGATAGGTAGGGAGAGAGAGAGAGAGAAATACAGTAGATAGGTAGGGAGAGAGAGAGAGAAGGTAGATAAAGGGATAGAGAGAGAAATAAAGAAATACAGTAGGTAGGTAGGGAGAGAGAGTAGAATGTAGGTCAGTAGAGGGATAGAGAGAGAGAAATAGAAAGAGAGAGAGAAATACAGTAGATAGATGGGGGAGAGAGAGAGAAATACAGTGGATAGGTAGGGATAGAGAGAGAGAGAAATACAGTAGATAGGTAGGAAGAGAGAGAGAGTAGGTAGGTAGGTAGATAAAGGGATAGAGAGAGAGAGAAATACAGAAATACAGAAGGTAGGTAGGGAGAGAGAATAGAATGTAGGTTAGTAGAGGGATAGAGAGAGAGAAATAGAAAGACAGAGAGAAATACAGTAGATAGGTAGGGGGAGAGAGAGAGAAATTAAGTAGATAGGTAGGGAGAGAGAGAGAGTAGGTAGGTAGGTAGATGTTTCCAGGTGCATTTATCCATATGGTGTACAAAGAAATCACTGACAATCTGCAGCACCTAAGACTTTGTTTCTGCTGGCACAGCACTTGATCAATCTAAAGAGCTTTCCGAAAGGGAAAAAAAAAGTTTTTGCACTCTGCAAACCTCCCCAAAACGGCCCGTTTTTTTGTGAAAACTGCCCCCCCTTTTAAAAAAAGGCATGAATAGCCTGGGGGTGGTGGTTGCAGAATGCTCCTGAGGGGATGGGGGGACGACAGAAATGAGCAAACAATGGCTCATTTTTTGTCAAAAAAAATGCATGCATAGCCTTATGGAAACTTATGGAGTGCTGCTGGGGGCTGGAGGGGCAAAAAGGCCCATTTTTTGCTCATTTCTGCCCTCCTCAGCCCCCAGGAACTCTCTGAAAGCCTCCATAAGGATTTGCACAGCCATTTTGGTGAAGGGGCGGGGCTTTGGGAGGCAAAAAAATGCTCTATTCGATGTATAAAATGCACCCAGATTTTCAGCCTCTTTTTTTCGGTGTCTTATACTCCGAAAAATACAGTACCTTGAAGAACTGATGATAAATGACCATAAGAGCCGAGGTGGCACAGTGGTTAGAGTGCAGTATTGCAGGCTACTTCAGCTGACTGCTTGATGCAGTTCAGCAGTTCAAATCTCACCAGGCTCAAGATTGACTCAGCCTTCCATCCTTCCGAGGTGGGTAAAATGAAGACCCAGATTGTTGGAGGCAATAGGCTGACTCTGTAAACCGCTTAGAGAGGGCTGTAAAAGCACTATGAAGCGGTAAATAAATCTAAGTGCTATTGCTATAATGAGAAATGAACACGAGCCGAATATGGAAAAGGAAGGACATCAGCCTGGCAACAAAATGTAGGTTAGTCCGTTCTATTGTGTTTCTTGTCGCTACCTCTGGCTATGGAAGTAAATAAGCAAGTCAAGAAGAAAATCGACTTGTTTAAGCTGTGGTGCTGGAAACAGCTTCTGTGTATTCATTGGACAGCAAAAGTGATTGACACACAGGTATTGGAGCACATAACACCAGCAGGGCCGTCTTAGCAGGATTATGGGGCCCCTACGACAACGACTCACAGGAGTAAAAATGCAAATGGTCAAAAAAATGAAACATATATTTGCAAGTTAGTATTAATAAGAAAATGCAGTAAAATGTAATATATATCTTGCTGTATTTATATAATACAAAGAGCATCGAAGGGTTAACATACACAGATTAGTATGGAGCCCCTATGCTCATGGGCCCCACGGGCAAGTGCCAATCAGGCCCCTGCGTTAAGACAGCCCTGACCAGTCATTGGAAGGAAAAGAAATCACAAAATTGCTTCTAACTTATTTTGGGCATTACACGTGAGGAAATTCACTGGAAAAAGGAATTATATTAGGGAGAGTTAGTGGTAAAAGGAGTCCAGGCCACCAAATGGCCAGATGCCATCAAATCTGCCACCGGCTGGAGCATAAAAAGACTGGAAGAAATACTGCAAGATTGGAAGATGGGGAGAAATTCTCTGGCCCAGAGAATCACCAAGAATTGAAGACAACTGAATGGGTAACATCACCATCCTGTCTGAAATGGGTGCTTCAAATGCAATGCCAGATAAACATAGATATTACCCGTATTTTGGCACTGTAAGCATTATGTTATGAAACATTGGCCATCGTTATAAAAAAGCGTTATTTACTTTGCAATTCCAGGAATAAGGTTTTCAGCGTTTTGTTAAGGTCAGAGATTTTCACATCTTCAGTTGAAGATTATCTGTAATGTTCGTCTACAATGCAGTGAAAGCAGCAATGTTTGGCATCTACAAAGCTAAGAATAACAAACCTAGAAAATTCAATGTTATAACACAGGCCATCACATAGCAAAACAGATAAACACATGGGTTTAGTCTGTTTAAAAAATGGCCAGATTCAAGGGATACTGGCCTTGAAGCAACTTTAGGTGTTGTGTGTGTGTGTGTGTGTGTGTGTGTGTGTGTGTGTGTAGTGACGTTACCTGTGTTGAAATAATTTGTTTGCTTAACTGAATATCACATATAGATATTCAACAGAATGCTCAATTCAGATCCTTCTGCAAAAAAGATAAATGTATTTGCATCCTCCTGCTAATGTAGGGTGGAAATTCCATACCCAGAATCTGAGGACACAATTTGTTGTCCTTGACTTATGTCTCTAATCTAGGAATATGTCTGTGTAGAAGCTTTAGCTGGATCAAGGCTTATGTATTTACAATTCCTGTCACCACTTTATTTATTTGTACAAATTTAGAGGCCATCCAACTTCCAATGATTCTGGATGGATTACTATTAAAAAATAAGAAACAAAATAAGAAAAAAATTAAAAATATTAGAAAAAGTGAAATCCCAAGTGGTTTGAAGGCAAACTCATAAACAAAAAAGACACCCAATTGGGAGCTTAATCTCAATATACTAGAGAAAATAACCAAGTCTTAAGCAGGCTTCTTGAAGGTCATCAGAATGGGAGCCTAAGTCGCCGGGGGTTATTATTACTTCAGAGGACAGGTATTGCAACAGATCAGACACACCTCACATTTCCCATTAGATGACACTGCCTATTTTATGGGATTCAGAGCATGCCACTTCTTCCTGATGTCACAAGATGGAAAGAATCAACTGGAGATAGTCTGTCAATAATGGTTCATAATATGTTCAAAAAAGGGCATGGACTTTAACTCTCCCCCCCCCCAAAAGCCATATTCCTTGGGGAGCAACCTGTTAGGTGATAAATAATGGCCAAACCTACAAGCAGTGAGAAAGATCAGGGCCAAAACTCTGTGAAACAATGACAGTTCTTTCTGGGTCCTATTTTGTTTTCTTCTGAGCTTCAAGCTGCAAGGAAGGGATTGGTCTCTTACCACAATATTAACTCAGGAGACTATTTATCCATAGAGGTCCCCATTGTTGTTGTTGTTGTTAATTGCAAAGTGGTGTCCGACCCATCGTGACCCCATGGTCAACATTCCTCCAGGCCTTCCTGACATCTACCATCCTCTGGAGTCCATTTAAGCTCACGCCGACTGCTTAGGTGACTCCATCCAGCCACCTCATTCTCTGTCGTCCCCTCCTTCTTTTGCCCTCAATCTTTCCTAGCATATTAGGTTCTTCTCCAATGACTCCTTCTTTCTCATTTTGTGGCCAAAGTGCTTGAGTTTCAGAGGTCCCCATAAATTTATACAAATAATATGATGCTAGGCAGGATTTGGCTTTCCAACTGGCCAGCTTCCTCTCTCTTTCTCCTCCTTCCCTCCTTTATTTGATGTGTTATTTATTATTAAAGGTTCTTCTTTAAAAAAAAACCCAGAAGGAACAGCGATATAAATGGAGATACTCAGATGTATATTCATGCTTTTTCTTTCCTCCTTTTATAGCCCATAGAACTCAAAGGATCATAAGGATCCAGATACCTGCATCAAGAAACAAAGCAGCAGTCATAGGTCCTACGGTGGAATCATATAAGAGCTGTGGTGGCTCAGTGACTAGAATGCAGTATTGCAGGCTCGTTCTGCCAACTGCCAGCAGTTTGATTCCCACCAGCTCAAGGTTGACACAGACTTCCATTCTTCTGAGGTTAGTAAAATGAGGACCTAGATTGTTGGGGGCAATATGCTGACTCTGTAAAGCACTTAGAGAGGGCTGTAAAGCAATGTGAAGGGGTATTTAAGTCTAAGTGCTATTGCTATATGATGAGTTGGCAGAATAACTCTTTTTCTCCTTGTTCTTAATCTGATGTAAAAGCTCTGAATTAGTAAAAAAGACAAAAAACATCTGAATTTGGCTGTCTCAAAGGTGTTTTTTCAAGAGTCAACTGGGCTTTATGGTTTTGAAGACATTTCGCTTCTTATCCAAGATGATTCTTCAGCTCTCACTGGATGGTAGGGCACGGAACCCATCTGCACTATTCAGATGACCCCGAGGACACAGACAAACCTCCAGGTGGCCTTAATGACTTTCTAAAATAATGCAAATGACCAGCTGTCTGCAAGGAGTATAAACCCTTCCATCCCTTGCCATCCAGTCAGAGATGAAGAAGCTTCTTGGATGAGAAGCGAGAATGCAGAGAAAAAGGAGAAAGTCCAGTTGCATCTTGAAAAAGCATCTTTGGGACAACCATGACCTGGATGACTGAGAATCTCCACAGACATCTAGATTTAGTGTGAGACTGGAGGCTGATTCCCTCATGGGATCCCTCCCAGTGGTGGGTTCCGGATCCTGTCACAACTGGTACGCTGCGACGGGGCCAGATGTCCACCTCAGGCATGCCACCGCCTTGCAATGCCCCAGCTGCTAGGCAAGTTTGCGCAGGCACTGTACGCTGTGCGCACGCGTGCAATTGGCCCGTTTCCCTCAAAAAGAGGTAAGGAATGCGGGCGGGCCGGTGGGCCTAACAAAACACCATTCCGGTATGGTGGCCGCTGCTCCCAGCTGCCACCAGTATGCCCATACTGGGCCATACCGTCCAGAACCCACCACTGATCCCTCCCCCTCCCTTCCTCCCTTACAGCAGATCCACATTATTCCTCTTCCAATAACTTCACTAGAAAGGAAATCTGATGTTGTCCCTTCAGTTCTAAAGGAAGAAAAATAACATCATGGAACAGGAAAAGAAAAAAGACAAATCCCTCTCATGTTGTAGGGTTCAAGACCCCTGGCAGAAGTTCTCCACCTTCACCCTGGTAGAATCGCTTTGTTAAGAACATTTAATAAGCACAGCTTCAAAACTAGATTTATATTAATCTTATTCTTAACCATTATCTAATACTTTCCCGAGGCTTTACTACATGTATAAATATTTAGTGCCCCCACTTTGTTGGCATTAACGTTTGACTTTTATTATTCTTTTATCATGAATGGATAAGGCAGCATAAAACCCAACGTGGAAAATAGGACAACCACCAGATTAAACTTCAGGGACAGTAGCAATAATAGCAACAAACAGAGCTAAATAATGAATTACTTTAAAAAGAATCAGGAAAATAAAGCCATATTTCATCTGTTTCATTTATCTGCTTATTCTACCAGCTTTTAAGGATTTGCTAAAAAGACATTTCCAACTGAAATCTTTCCAAGTAGTCAACAAAACACCATGAGACAAAGAGGGTGTGTGTGTTGCCATTCAAAAGATTTGCAAAAGGGCGTTCACCCTCCCCTTTCAACTCAGCCTAGTTTTAATAACAGTAATAGGATTTCTATTTTTAACATATTGCTATCTGTGCTTAGCCTTTGACTCAGGAGGTTATGTAGCAAACGGAGGCCTACAGAACTTTAGAATTGGGTCCACCCGTTTGCCTCAATACTTTTCTCCCCCTTAAAATGCCCCTCACTCAATGCCCTGGGTAAAGAAAAGGTATCCCTTTTCTTTACAGTTTAATTTGGTGCAGCCAACACACATAATGATTATCCATACACTCTGTACAGGGGTGGGCTTCAAAAAATTTAACAAGACATTTTCTGTGCAGTTGCTGGGAGGGTGGGACTGGCCTAGTCAGCCTAGTCAGCATCCTGCACTACATGGAGGAGGACCTTTTCCTCTCCCCGGGCTCTGGAGGCTTTCCTCGAGCCTCCAGGAGGGCAAAAATGGCCTCCCCAGGCTCCAGAGGCCCTCCAGAGACCAGAAATGGACCTGTTTCTGACCTTCCCGAACTTCCGGTAGGGCTGTTTTTCAGCCTCCCTGAACCTCTGTGCTTGCCCTGCACTTACTGCATCCAAAATGGGCCCTGTGGAGACTTCTGGAAGGGGCGTGGTGAGGTGGGGCCATCCAGAAATGTGATTTATGGGTTCTCTGAACTGCACAGAACCTTAGCTAGAGCTTCTCCCAAACCCCTGCCAACCCTCAGAAGCCCACCCCGATTCTCTACAAGAATATGCCTGATAAGTTTTCTCCCCATACACTAAAAATTCAGGCACTGGTAGTTCCTGAGTCAGTTGGGAGAGCAAAGAGACAGTTATGAGCTGGGAAAGCCATGAAGTAGCACATCTGAGTGTTCTGAATTACATGTTGAAGCATTACATATTGTGAGATGTTTCCCACAAACTCCACTCAGGTCCAACGGAACTGGCACCTTGTCTGTAAATGGACTGCTTTCATTTACGGAGCTTAAGCTGAGGCATGCAATTTCACACCTTTGTGAACCACATTTCTTGCTTCTTGCTTTGTTTTGCACAAAGGAAATGTCTTTTTATACTACACTGAGGAGAGGCATGGTGGCTCAATGGCTTAAAAAATGCTGGAGAAGATCGATACTCTGGCGTTCGAGTCCCACCATCACCTGACAGAGTGAGCTCCTGTCACTTGCTTCAGCAACTGCCAACCTAGCAGTTTGTAGCAAATACAATTGAATGGGAAAAAAATAAATAAAAACTTAGTTAATTTTTGGTGATTAATAAGTAGAACGTTGTAGATGCTTATAGAATGTTTTTGTTTTTAAAATGTTTATTCGTTAACAGATAACCCATCATGACAATAATAATGAAATAATAACTCTAACTGGTAAAAACAATTTGGATATAAACTATAATATGGGACCTGGGGAAAAGATTTATTAATTTTATTAATATTTTTTTTGTTTTGATTTTGTTATAAAGATGTAATCTCTCCGGGGTACTTATAAATTCTAGTAATAAATTTTTGTCTAGATTTATTATAACATAAATATAAATGATTCTAGACAAAAACATGTTTAAACAAATATAATTAAGTGAGAATGATGGTATATTGATGGTATAAAGATTTTTGATTTAAAATGTACAATTCAATATGAATGAAGTATAAAGAATGATTGTAGTAACGCACGAAATTTATTTGTAACCAATCAACATGCTTTCTGGAAGATGTAATGAAGAATGTTTTTGTGTGTGTTTTTTGTTTAATTAAAACAATAAAAAAACCAAAAAAAATGCATGTAAATGCAAGTACATAAATAGGTACCACTGGTTGAAAGGCAACAGCATTTCTTATACTTTGCGCTGTGGTGTGATGGCATTGTGGCCACATGACAATGGAAACATCTCTACACAGTGCTGTCCCAATGGCCTAAAAAATGGAGATGTGTACTTCTACCCATAACTAGTGGAGTAAAACTCACAGGAACTCCTTTGCCTTTACCCTGGCTATAGTAAAGTAGAAAGATCATGTGTCCTAAGAAGAGCTGCAGATCATTGCTGGAGCCAGGTCATGGTGGAGGACATTTATCCACCTTGTTGCCAGGGTCTGGTCCTGGCCTAATATGTTTATTGAGTCACCTAACTAACTACTTTATGCAGGAGAGAAATCCTATGCTTATCATATACTCTATGCAAGAATTATGTGATCAACTTCTAATATCTGAATTCACCTGTGGATAATGGCTACAAGCAGGGCCGGATTTTCCTATAGGCTAACTAGGCTTCAGCCTAGGGCCTCAAGATCAAGAGGGGCCTTTTATTTTTATTTATTATCTGTGCCACATTTTTTTTATAAAGGTTAGTACCAATTGCAACATGTTTCATTTAATATATTGATATAAATCACAGTAATGATGTATTTTATTATCTCTCATGTAATTTACAAACTTAAAAATGGGAGGTGAAAGGGCCCCATAAGTGGAATAGCCTAGGGCCTCTTTTCATCTAAATCCGGCCTTGGCTACAAGACTCATTTGCTCCAATAGGCAGGGACAAATGCCAGCTTTTTAGAAACATAGAAACTATCATATAACCAAATCAGACATCTGCTTTTCTTAGTCTAGCATTAAGCTCTCTAGAGTTTTAGGCAAAAAATAAGCTACATATGTAGATCTTGACAACCAAATGAGGATATTCTGCGTGCAAATGGTTCCACCCCTCAACTACAATCTCTTTTCTTAGCTGGCATCTCTAACAGCAAAGACTATAATAAAAGTATACAAACTTAAATAGATTTTGACTTAAAAGACTGCTACAACATTAGATCATTCTCACCATGCAGCCATAATCAACATGGTCTGGGCTATTAGTTTCTCATTTAGGGCTTTCATTTTGATTATTTGTTTGCTGTTATGATAATTACAAAGATCAAGGCTACAAATAATTTAAAATGCAGTCTAATACTTTTCCTCTCTATGATGTAGCACTGTAGCTCTTGTGATACTTTATGTTCTTGATTGTTCCCAGGGAAAAAGATCTTGCAATGAGAACAACTATTGAAGTGTTTCCAATGTTGGAGACCTGACCTATTATCATAATCCACCAGAGATGTCTGAAAGTTTGAATCCCACCTAAGGTAAAGGTAAAGGTTCCCCTCGCACATATGTGCTAATCATTCTCGACTCTAGGGTGTGGCGCTCATCTCCGTTTCTAAGCCAAAGAGCAAGCGCTGTCTGAAGACATCTCCATGATCATGTGGCCAGCATGACTCAACGTCAAAGGCACACGGAACGCTGTTATCTTCCCATCAAAGTGGTCCCTATTTTTCAACTTTCATTTTTACATGCTTTCAAACTGCTCGGTTGGCAGAAGCTGGAACAAGTAACAGGCACTCACTCCATTACTGAGCACTAGTGATTCAAACCGCCGAACTGCTGACTTTTCTGATCGACAAGTTCAGCATCTTAGTCACTGAGCCACTGTGTCCCTTATGAATCCCACCTGAAACATATGAAATCATAAGCGAAAGTGTTGTAAGTAGCCATTGTTCTAAATGCTGAACAAGGAAACAGAACCCGAAAGCTTTTAGTAATCAGAATCAAGTGGCTTGTGAAAATTGCATTATAAAGTAAGTTAAAAATGAAAAACTCCTAGAGTTCTCCTTGATCAGAATAGGAGCAATTCATGTTACAGGAGAAGAAAGTGTCATTATAGTAAGAGCCCATTAGAGTGCACGACAGTAAGAGCAATGGTGGGATTCCAAATCTTTTCCTACCAGTTCTATGAAAGAGCACTTCACGTGCTTTGCATGCGGGTGTAACTAATGTGCACTTTGCGCCCGTGCGCAGCACACCAAGACTGCCTTCGGTGTCAGTGCTTGTGAGCTGAGATGTTTTTTAGCTCAGCTAAGGTGCACCAATCCACTCTGCCATGCAAATCAGCTGAGCTGAAAACCAAGGGAATATAGGACAGGGAACGACGGGGGCGGGAGGGGGGGCAGCCAGAGTATTTGCTGGTTCTCCAAACTACTCAAAATTTCTGCTACCCATACACCAGAACCGGCTGAATACTACCTCTGAGCAAGAGTGATAGTTAAGGCTTTGGATTAGCAATGGAGGAACTGAGATTCAAACCCAGCCTCCCCAGTGCCAAATATCCAAAATATACCATAAATGTTGCTGCATCAGATCAAAGTCTGCTCTCCTGGATCAAAACTTTCATCTATTATGTTTGGTTTCTAACAGTGATCAGTGAAGGACTAACAAGGAGAGCAAAAAAATGGCCCTCTGCATCAAGTATTCCTTTGCACTGTCTTTGGTCATGGACATTCCAAGACTGAAACATGCTTAACGTTCACAAAATCACAGCATTTTGGCAAGAAGAACAGTGAATGAGCCAGATTCAGAGCAGTATTCTTGAATCATTGTTTTAAGGGCTGCATGCTAGAACTGATAGCAGTTGAACTGTGACACACTGTACCATCCCTGCTGCAGGAAGACACAGACAAGACAGTTCCTGGAACATTAGAAGGGCTGTGATGGATCTTTCCAAGAATCCAACTTCACATTCCCATCATAGTCTCAGGGAAGCCACAAAGACAGCATGCATTTGTTTATTCACTACATGGCAGTACAGGGAGAAAAAAAATATTTAGAAATATACTCCATTCCTATTTTAATGTTGATTGCTATTTTCTGCTCTTTTTAATACCGTAGATATCTTTGCTGTTTTTTTTTTTAGACAAGCACATGTATCCCCAGAGGATCAGTCTGAAAGCATCTTCCTAAGAGTGAGTAATTTCAACTTCTTAGGGGAAAAATGAATAAGATTGCATAATTATCTCTTGGTGAGTACATAATCAAACACGAATAAGCTAATAACTAAAAATGAAACTGAACATTTCCATAATTGCTAGTGTATGATTCATAAGAATATATCCCCAATGCTTCCTTTTTCTTTGTTTCACGCTTTAAAATAGTGCATACTTCAGATGAATTCAAATGAAATTAATTATCTGGAGCAAGGGTGTCGAACTCAAGACCATCCTGGAAACAGTGAAGGACAGGCCTGCGGTGCTTCTGCCAGTGAAAATGGGCACAGGAGGCCCCCCTGAGCTCTGCTTTCACTGGCAGAGGGTTGCAGGAGGGCATGGCAGCCAAAAACGGAGCTCAGGAGCCCATTTTCACTGGCAGAGCACTTAGGCCACCAGAGATGCCCCTGACATGAGTGATGTTTAGCTGGCTATGGCCACCATGACCACACCACCCCAGCCCCCCAAGGTCAAACACAACCCTGATGCAGCCCTCAACAAAATCGAGTTTGACCCCCCTGATCTGGAGCCATTTTAACAGGGGTTACATTACTTAGAATAGAATAGAATAGAATAGAATAGAATAGAATAGAATAGAATAACAGAGCTGGAAGGGACCGTGGAGGTCTTCTAGTCCAACCCCCTGCTTAGGCAGGAGACCCTACACCACTTCAGACAAATGGTTATCCAACATCATCTTAAAAACTTCCAGGGTTGGAGCATTCACAACCTCTGGAGGCAAGCTGTTCCACTCCTTAATTGTTCTAACTGTCAGGAAATGTATTCTTAGTTCTAAACTGCTTCTCTCCTTGATTAGTTTTCACCTATTGCTTCTTGTCCTGCCCTCAGGTGCTTTGGAGAATAGCTTGACTCCCTCTTTTTTGGGGCAGCCCCTGAGATATTGGAACACTGCTATCATGTCCTTCTTTTCATCAAACTTTTCATCAAACCCAGTTCCTGCAACAGTCTTCATATATTTTAGTTTCCAGTCCCCTAATCGTCTTTGTTGCTTTTCTCTGCACTCTTTCTAGAGTATCCACATCTTTTTCACATTGCTTGGCTTGGCTGGTGAATGACGTATACCAGAAAGAAGGAGGCATACAATCCTGCTACTTCTTATAGACCTTTCAGTGGTATTTGATATATCTTAGGATTTTAACCCTAAGATCTTTTTGGGGCCATCTGGTTGGAAAGAGCCTCAGGGGAACTATTTTGCAGCCGTTTGCCCTTTCTGTTGGATGCTCAGGAGGTGGTGCTGGGAGATTACTATTTGACATCTAGTTTTTTGACCTATGAAGTCTCACAGGTTCTCTCTTGTCCCTTTGCAGCTGATCATTTGCATGTGATCATGATGCTATCTGTTCAATCATGTCTGCTCTAGATGTTTCCATGGAGCAGCTGTAAACAAAACTTTGAAGCCTCGTCATTCAATTCTATTCAAAGAAAACCTATTAAAAGCTCCTAGAGAAAAAAGAGGATAGATATAGTTTAACCTTGATCAAGCAGGCCCACTTTGTTAACCTTAGTTTTAGCTTTAAGGGTCTCGATTATTCCTTTTAGGTAATGTCCCCAAAGCTGATGGTTATTCTTTCTTTTGCTTTTCTCAGGAATACCTCCGTAGGCATATTTCTTTTGTAAATCCAAAGTAAGAAAATCACCCAAGTCAGTTTTGTGAATAAAAATCCCCATATTCAAGTCATTCTTCTGGTTTATTATTTGTGTGCCCCTTTTAACTATTGCAATCTCGGCAAATTTCATTTGTTGGTTTTGTAAACATGACGTTTTATTCTTCTTCCAAAACAGCTAGATTTTCAACTCTTCTATCTACTTTTAAGTCCATTATTATTGTATCAGACAGTCTAATGAGTATGTTCTGGCCAAATATCCTTAATTTTTTCCCAGAGTTAAACTGTTTTTCTCCATTCAGTATTACTGGGAGGCCTCCTTTAATTATAAGGGGTGGGTCTTTCCTACATTTTTTATTTGACTGCTGCTGGGGGCTTGCCTTCTTTTGTCCTTTTGGTTTTTAGGCATCATCTTTATCCCTCATTCCCTGAAGGTCATCTGCACACGCCATTACAGCTATAGATATCCTCTTCTATAGCAAGCTTTAATCATCAAGTACCTACTTGTGTTCTAATTGTATTGCTTTTATTGTCATGACTTATATTTGGAATTTTGTTTTATTTTTGTAAGCAGACTTAAGTGCTTAAGTGTGCTTAAGTGTGTAGAAAGGCAGGGTATAGATTTAATGAAATTATTCTGGAAATATAACTTCGTATTTGCAATATAAGTCTTTCTGGCTAACGTGCACAGGAGAAAAAGTCTGCAACAAAACTTTTTGGCAGGAACCCTAACATTTTTTTGTAGGAGAAAAAAGAAACTGTAACATTCTCATGAGTGGAAATGAGTTATACTTGTACTTATGTGTATGGAGATTCTCAGTCACCCAGTCCCAAAGGTGCTTTTTTCAAGAGGCAATTGGACTTTCTACTTTTTCTTTGAAAATGTTTTGCTTCTCATCCAAGAAGGAGAGCCGAAAAAGCTTCTTGGCTGAGAAGGGAAACATCTTCAAAGAAAAACCAGAAAGTCCAGATGCCTCTTGAAAAAAAAGCACCTTTGGGACTAATCGCACTTATCTTAATTACAGTGACCCCTATACATATACATAAGTTTCTTTCTTTTTTCATTATAGAACCAAGTCTCCTAACCAACTAACCACAGCATGAAGATGTCCTGCAAACCATCTTAGAAGACATATCCTTATGAAGTCACCTTCGATTCATTGCCAGCTCACTGCAAAGACAACTTAAAGTTGTATTACATATGTTTGTGTTTTATGGCACACATCATGAGGCATGAATCTGTGGTGGGTTATGGCAGGTGCCTGCAGGGAGCACCAGGTACCATTCCAGTATGGTGCTTTGGAGGGCCTGCCCTCCTTACCTGTATTTGACCCAACTGGGCCATTTGCGCACATGCATGGAGCGTACGGCGCCTGCGCAACACTCCGCTGAGCAGGTGGAGCATCGCGGGCAGGAGGTGCACATCCGTGCACAGCGCACATGCATGTGGTGGATGCCCGGTCCCGTCACAGTGTACAAGTTGCAGTGGGATTTGGAACCCACCATTGGTGTGAATGCTTTGCAATTGGCTATGATGCTGCTCAAGTATTTGGTATCCATCCATTCCCTATCAACTGGTTTAAGTTGCTGCAGTAATTCATCTAATCTCATATCACTGGAACAACTATCGATGCCCTTTTTGGTTTGGGTTGCTGGATATCTAGGACATCCTGGATATTTGGTTCCCAAAAGTGCATCCATCCTAATCAAGAATTACGTGCCTTCCTTATACACATGGATTTAGTGCTTTTTTAGAAGAAATCTAGAGCTGCTAAATAGGTTTTGTGTTATTCTGAAACCAAATTAGGCCTAATTTTAAGAAAAAGTATTGGCGCTTCAGTTGGATTTAAATCAAGAATGAGAGCTAAGTTGTGCCAGCTATATGTGACTTGTTCCGACTATATGTTTTCTCTTGTTTCTGCAAAGAAGGGTGGAACAGCGGCCATACTTCCTTTTACTTTAATCAAGAACAACATGGGTTTAAGGTACCTTTAATGACAGTTTGGGATGAATGCAGAATACTGAAAACTGTAGTGTTTCTTAAACTTGCAACCTCAAAACTTCAAGGTCTTGGCTGGGGAATTGAAGTCCACACATCTTAAAATTGCCAAGGTTGAAACTCTATTATAGAGAGATTCCCAGCCTTAGTTCAGAGAATTAATTAAGACAGTTGCTACTTTTCCCCACTTCTCTCAATAACTGGATGAGCCCCTTTCCAAGATAAACATTCAAAACAGAGGTGGGTTGTTACCGGTTCACACCGGTTCGGGTGAACCGGTAGTGGAAATTGGGACTAGGTCGCTGAACCGGTAGGGACGGCAGGCTGGCCACGCCCCGAACTGGTTCCCTGATCGCCGCTGCCATTGTTGGCTTGTTTTTAGTCATTTTTTTCATGTTCTGCACATGTGCAGAACAATTTGCAGTCAACTGTGCATGCGCACACAGCATGTGTCTGGCATGCACGTCAAGCTAACCGGAGGCAAACCACCCCTGATTCAAATGCCTTATCTCCAGATTCTCCATAGTATTTGATGGATGGTGGCATTGTGTTGCTCATTCCAGAGTGTGTTTTGTAGTACTGCTGACCATAGCAAGTCCCAGTTTTTCACTGTGACGTTGCTATTACTATTGAGTATTTACCAATCTGGGATATATGGGAACTCTATGAAATTAACACATCGGCGTCATAGAGGGATGCAAGATGAAATCAGGTGAGATGAAATTACCTGATGTACTTCACAATCCTTCACATTGTGCCTTCTGGCTCCTTCTATTTCAGAAAATAGTCTAGCTTTTAATTCCAGAACATTCTATAGGATTTAAAAAAAACTGCTAAGCTTGCATCCCAAAATAGCTTAGTTATTAGGTCTATAAAGTGGAGGAGAGACCCAAACGAAGTAGCAGAAAATTTTTCCAGTGTACTGGGACCTCCATTCAGACATCTTGAAAGATGACTAAAGACTCTTGGGTGACAGAGGCATCTGGCTACAATTGGCCAAGCCTGACGTACTGTATGTCAAGGAAAGTGATTTATGGTTGTTGTTTTCCACTGGCAAGTGACACTCAATGGGAGGGCTAGTGAAGTTGGGAATCACCAGCTGCTTCCTTTGATTTGCTCTGCCTCAAAACTGTAAGAACAATGTATTTGTCAGCCTCCTTGTGGAGGGAGATTAGGCTTCAGAGCAATGCAACTGATGTTGGCATATTTATGTCAGGAAGATGATAAGGGGCTTGGAGGTTAAATCTTACAAAAAGCAGTTAAAGAAACTTGTTATATTTGGCCTAACAAAAGGAAGGTTAAGGGGAGCTAGGATAGCAATCTTCTGATATATGAAGAAATGACACAGAGAAGAGGGACTCCATTTATTCTTCCAGTCATCTAAGGATAAGCATGGATCTGTTTTACCACTAAGGGTGAAGCTTTACAATGAGAGATCTGAACTTTGCAGCAGTGGTGAAATTCAAAATTTTTCCCTTCCGCTTCTGTGGGTGTGGCTTGGTGGGCATGGCTGGGTGGGCATACGACCGGGTGTCGTGGCTGCACAACGGACTCACACACAATGTAAAAGCAGCTGGACTTCACACAAAATGGCCCCTACAACAAGCAAGAACCTCACAGACATCAGGCACAGGTAATTGTTGCACAGCTGATGATCAGACCATTTTTTTAAAAACTTTTTAAAGCATTTTTTTTAGGTAGTAAAAAAATGCTTAAAAAGGTTCCCACATTGCATGACACAGCTGATTGTCGCACAGCTGATTTTTGGAACATTTTTTTTTACTTTTTTAAGCATTTCTTTTACTACCAGTTCAGGCGAACGGTAACATTTTTTAGTACCGGTTCAAGCGAATCGGCCCAAACCAGTAGCATTTCACCCCTGTTTTGCAGTGAGAGTGAGATTGGTAGTATCTAAATATGATAAATAAACAAATACATAAAACTAAGGAGTTATTTCCTGGTAGTGAAAGCGATTAAGCAATACCTCCTAAAGTTGTGAATACTCCAGCACTAGAAGTTTTCAACTAAAAGCCTTCAAGGCCCCTTCTATGAGGGACCTTGATTCTATCATTAGGATTTTATGGTAGTTGGTTTTTTTGTGCTTACTGGGGAAATGCATGTTAATATAACAGTGCTTCTCAAATAGTGGGGCGGGCCCCCCAGGGAGGGTGCGAGGCTCCATAAAGGGGGGCTCAGCTCAAATTATTTTATATATTTTTGGTTTGCAGGTTAAAGTTTTTTTAAAATATTGTGTTCCTTTAAATCCTGTGCTCCTTTAAATCTTTTCTGCTACAGTTAATAAAGCTATTCTTTGTTGTAAATTGATCCACATTTCTTTCTTTTTTTATTCTCTTATACGTTAATAAGGATACAGTGTTATGCAGAGGTGTACTTATAACAATTTTATAGACAAATGATACTATTTACAGTCGCGCGGGGGGCGCGAAATGTTTTCTTCTTCCTAGGGGGTGCATGACAGAAAATAATTGAGAAGCACTGATATAACTGGAAAAAAACCCCTTCTCTTCACCTTCCTTACTTTCCAGTATAAAATGAATCTCCAAGTAAAAACAATATGGCAATGTGTTTTTTTAATGAGAAAGAAGAGAGACTCCAAAGTAATGCAAAGGAAACTATAATGTAAAAAAAAATATAGTACAAAAATCAACAATAGCAGAACTTTCTGCCGCCTCACAGCCATAGTATAACCTCAAATATAACCTACAATATCAAATTCTAAAGAAATCCTATAGTAGCCAAACTTCAGGCCAGAAAAACATGTGTTTTTGTTTTGCAGTAAATGAAATTATTTTAGCACACTATTAATCTTGTCGGTCCTCTGTCCTTTCTGCCTTCTGTTTGTATCTAGAGATCCTCTTTCCTAGATTAATTAGGCAATAGTTACATAAAAAGGCAAGCCGCTGACCACGTTCACTGCAGCTGCATTAAAGAGGTTGCTGATCAGAAAACCTTTCTTCTGTTGCTCAGCAGTCTTTGCAGCAAACAAAGAGAAAGCATCGCAGGAATGACTTTGAAACACCAAAGGGGAATAGAAGACATCTGAATAGAACTATGTTAGGCAGATTTGTTGTTAGTTGCAAAATTGTGTCAGACTCATCGCGACCCCATGGACAATGTTCCTCCAAGCCTTCGTGTCCTCTACCATTCTCTGTAGTCCATTTAAGCTTACTTTAAGCTCACGCTGACTGCTTCGGTGACTCCAGCCAGCCAGCCACCTCATTCTCTGTTGTCCCCTTCTTCTTTTGCCCTCAATGTTTTCCAGCATTAGGCTCTTCTCCAGTGAGTTCTTCCTTCTCCTTAGCTGGCCAAAGTATTTGAGTTTCATCTTCAGGATCTGGCCTTCTAAAGAGCAGTCAGGGTTGATCTCCTGTAGGACTGACCGGTTTGATCGCCTTGAAGTCCAAGGGACTCGCAGGAGTCTTCTCCAGCACCATAGTTCAAAGGCCTCAATTCTTGGGTGCTCAGTGGACTGAAAGATTCACTCTCAGCTTGTCAGAAAGAGAGCAGTCTGGAAGGGCTTGAGAAAAGAATGGGCAAAAAATATATATCAGAGAATACAAGATGTGGAAGAATGCAGGCAGAATAGGTCATAAGGATTTAATGTTATTGGATGATATTGGAAATAGCTAACGAAATGCCATTATGTCTTAAACTTTGGAATATTCTATGCAAAAGGACGTTAAAACAATTATAGTCAAATGAAAATTGAGGTATGATGATAGTAATATCTATAAATATATTTGATTTAAAATATATGATTTGATATCAATTATTGGTGATGACTGTGGAAGAGATGCACAAAAGCTTTTTCGATAGTATGTAAAGAAAGAGGATTCTTTGTGTTGTATTTGTTTGTGTTTATGTAAAAATAAAAATAAAAATTTTGAAAAGAAAAAAAAAGAATAGGGAGTTGTTAGGATGGCCATGTGTTCTACTTTTAGAACTTCTCCTTCATTTGAAAGAGCCTTTTATTCCAAGAGCTTTCAAAAGTAGCAGAACAAAAGAAGGAGCAGTTGGAGAGACTTGTAGACTTTGGACAGAAAACTGAACTGATGTTTAGGTTCCCCCTTTCTCCTATTTTTTTCCAGCTGTTTCTAAAGGATTTTGGATCAGATACCAGGGAAGAGCATAAGATGGCAGTCGCAGACACCATGTTGTTATCAGTGTTACAAGTTTTAAAATCAGGAAGGAGAAGAAATGCTCATGAGAGTTTGCTGTCCAGGTAGCAATACAAATTATATGACCTTCAGCATTGTACACCTCAACCTTTGTGGGCAAAGAAATTCTGCACGAATGAAGGCAAATATATGAGTCCCAGGATAATGTTACATGCTCCAATCTGGGTCAGTCACTGAGATCAGAGGTTTTGTCTTCCAAGCTATCCAGACTTGTGCTGGAGCCAATCCTCAGGGAACTTCTCTCTAGCAGAGCGTGTGCTTTGGGTTATTCTGTGTATGGTATTTATATATTTTTATTTAATTAATTTGTATCTCACTTTTATTGTTTTCGCTAGTCACTCAAGGCAGAAAATATATCCTACATGCCTTCCTTCTATTTTCCCCACAACAACAACGCTGTGAGGTGGGTTGGTCTGATAGACTGACTGTCCCAATATGCTCAGGTGGGATTTGAACTCACAATCTCCTGCTTCTAAGTCCAGTGTCCTTCATCTTCAGTGGCAAAATTTCTTTATTTGATTTAAATGGCCAGCCAACTTACATCAGAGTCACTCTGGTTCCTTCTGTATATCACAGTACTACTTTTTTTTTTTTGAAATGGTGCTGAGATTGCTTCAGAAACACGTTGAGAGAAATATACTTGGGGAATGTTTGGTCTTTATAGAGATGGGTTGATTTTTCTTCTTTCCTAAAAGTAGCAAATTGTTATTTCAGGAATGAGTCCAGAGGTGATATTCAGCCGATTTGGACCAGTTCGGGTGAACAAGTAGTTCCAATGATCAATCCCCTCCTTCTGTCCTTGCCCTATCCTGACCTTTATTTCCTACTTTCTAGCTCATCTCAATAGCGTGCCACAGCTGTTTCCACCCCCCCCTTTGCTGTTTTACTTACTGTTGCTGACTTGGAAGGTAAGCAGCTAAGCGTGAGCTCACTGAACAGGTTGTTAAACAACAGCAGGGAGAAAAATGTTATGAAGAATTAGTATTGGCCTAGCAGTTCTCATTCAGAGATGTATTTGATTTAAGGATTGGCAGATGGGTACTATTTCTTCCCCTCCAAAATGTTGCAAATTACTTTTTGTTTTTGAAACTGAAGCCCTTCATAGCTGTGTGCATTAATTCCCACCTTTTGACAATAAGGGGAAGCCAGAGAAACAAGTTGTGCTGGTGACATCTCACAGAAAAGAGCAAAAACAGATGGCACATTTCTTCTTGAAAAGCAGTTTCAACTCAATAGCTTTTTTTATTTTTAACTTTTTGGAATTTTTGGATCAAGTCAGTGGTGGGTTCCGGATCCTGTTGCAACCGGTATGGTGCCACGGAGCCCGGCGTCCACCACATGAATGTGTGCAGCGCCTGCATGCATCCTTATCTCCTGCGATGCTCTGCGACGCCTCCGCAACGCTCCAGCTGATCGGTGGAGCGTCGTGAAGGCGCCATATGTTCTGTGCGCGGAAGTGCCGAAGAGCTCAAATACAGGTAAGGAGGGTGGGCTGGCAGGTGGGCCATCTGGAGCACCGTACCGGAACGGTACCTGGTGCTCCTGACAGGCACCGGTATGCCCGTATCAGGATGTACCGACTGCAACCCACCACTGGATCATGCTATAAAGGAAAAACACCCAGATTCTATGCTTGCTTTAATTTCATTTTTAAAATTTACTTTATTTACCATAATTTTTATAACGCTCAGTCCAACAAGGTTGTTAGTGGCTTATGATATAACTTCATATATTGGAATATTTTAAAAAACAGGGAGGTGAAAGGCCGTGTGGTTTTATGGATTTTCTTCAAAGATGTGATTAAATGAAGTTAAATCACCCCACCCAAGGATTGTATTTGTATTTATTAGTTTGTGAAACATGTATTTATTAGTTTGTCAAGCAGGTATAAATATAAACATGGACATGAATGAAAGATATGAATACAAATAAAAGGGGACAGTAGGACAGGGACTTTAGGCACACTAGTGCGCTATTGCACGCCCCCTTTACGGACCTCTTAGAAATGGGGTGGGTCCACGGTAGACAGTCTAAAGTTGAAGCTGTGGGGGTTTGAGGATGTAACAACGGAGTCAGGAAGAGCAGGCCTAACATGTGGTCTGAAATAAGCATAAACTAGGGTTTTAATCTTTTTTTTTTTTTTTTTGTCACTAGCAAATTATGTGGTAACACTCCTTGGCAGTGCAGTTTGCGTTTCTAATTAAAAGTTCAATGTTTGCATTTCTAGTAACAGCTGAAGCTTGCATTTTAACTGGCTGTGTAGAGAGTGTTGTCTTGCTACTGCATGAATTTGACATGTAAAATTCTTCAGCCAGTTAAAATGCAGGCTTCAGCTTTGGCTAGAAATGCCAACTAAAGCTAAGCGGTGAAGTGAAACGCAGCTCTGTTTCATGGTTCTGCTTCATTCGACTGAACCTCCAGGAAGCCAGCTCACCCCAGCAAAGCTTTGCCCAGTTTCCACTTGATTGTGTTCCTCTCTTCACTAATTTCCTCTGCGTTCATCTGCCACACCCAAATGTAAAATTCATGATGCCCTTCATTTTCCAAAGTAGAAGTCATTTATCAGCTACAAATATAGTTTAGATCATTGTTCCCACTCGGTTAAGCACAGCGGTGGGGAATCCTAAAATTAGGACTACATTTCCCAATAATAAGCCAGGCTGAATCTGAGCCTGAGTACATAGATACATATATTGGTATTTTTATTTATTTCATTTGGACATTTGGACATTCATATTGCTGCCTATTTTTACATGTCGACTCAAGATGGTATCTTTAAAGTGTCCTATCATTTGCTGCTAATTTTCTTGGTTTAATAAATCATCTGCTACTGCCTTTACCCAATAACTGTACTTTTGTTCTTTTTTACTTCCTCATCTATCCTAGAGACAGGGGTGGGCTGCTGGGGGTTTGCAGGGGTTTGGGAGAACCTCTAGCTAAGATTCTGTGCAGTTCAAAGAACCCCCAAATCCCACCCCTGGCAGCCCCACCCATCCTGCCGCACCCTTCCTAGGAGTCCCCACGCAGCCCATTTTGGATGCAGGTAAGCGCACGGAGGCTCGAGGAAGGCAAAAAACGGGCCTACAGGAAGTTGAGGAAGCCGAAAATGGGCCTGTTTCCAGAGGGCCTCCAAAACTTGGGGAAGACGTTTTTGTCCTGCATGAGGCTCAAGGAAAGCCTCCAGAGCCTGGGGAAGGCAAAAATGCCCCCTCCCCACTGTGCAGGAGGCCATCTAGGCCATGCCCACCATGGCCACACCCACTGAGCAACCAGGCAGAAAACCCCTTGCTAAAATTTTTGATTTTGCCTAGAGGACAGGTTTTCCTAACAAAATACTAAATATAATAGTTATGGTATTTCATTTTTCAGATTGGCCTAGTGTCACTAGGATCAGCCTAGTATTACTAAGAAACCACGGTGGTACATGGTTGGAATGCAGTACTGTATGCTAATTCACTGCTTACTCCTGGAGTTCGAATCCTAACTGGCTCAAGGTTAACTCAGCCTTCCATCCTTCCGAGGTTGGTAAAATGAGGATCCAGATTATTGGGGGCAATATGCTGACTCTGTAAACCTTTTAGAGAGGTCTGTAAAGTATTATGAAGCAGTATATAAGTCTAAGTGCTGTTGCTATTGTTATAATTTCCCTGTTCTTTGAATGAGCATGTATTCAAAACTGATTACTTCCCTTGTTCTCAGAAAAGGATTGCTCTCTCCTCTGATTTAGCATTAGTGTCTGATTAGTATACCATTCTTTCCTACAAATAATGAGTCACTAGTCCCAAAAGAAAGTTGTTTCCTTCTTCGTGAAGGCAAGGATTTCAATAAAGGAGAATATTTGTAGGGTTAAAATGAGGGACCCTTGGTACTCTCTGAGCTTCATTGTTTTCTTGCAGACATTTCATTACCCAAACTAGGTAATATCATCAGTGATAGTTTAGTGAACTTTAGCAGTGAGGATGTTACTTAGCTTAGGTAATGAAATGTGTGCAAG
Source organism: Natrix helvetica (assembly GCF_964273705.1). Taxonomy (NCBI): domain Eukaryota; kingdom Metazoa; phylum Chordata; class Lepidosauria; order Squamata; family Natricidae; genus Natrix; species Natrix helvetica. The sequence continues at coordinate 24,672,736 of NC_138552.1, read as the reverse complement.
AAAAAAAACCAAGCTCAGAGAGCACCAAGAATCCCTGAGGTAAATATTTCTTATTTGATTCCTTCGTTATCTAGGTAAGAATTTACCAGTATTTCAGCTAGACCAAAGATGCTTTTTCAGGAGGCAATTGGACTTCCTTGTTTTTTCTTTTGAAGACGTTTCACTTCTTATCCAAGAAGCATCTTCAGCTGTGACGGGATAGTGGAGGATGGACACAGATAAACCTGCAAGTGCTTCAATGACCCTCTAAAAAGATTACCAGCTATCTAGAAGGAATATAAATCTTTCCATTCTCTACTATCCTATCAGACAGTGGTGGGTTTCCAAATCTTTTCCTACTGGTTCTATGAGAGCGCACTTTGCACCCGTGCTTGTGCTTTGCGTGCACGAGCAGCACTCAAAGACCACCCTTGATGTCAGCGCTATTTGATTTTGATTTTTGATTTTATTAAATTTATAAACCGCTCCCTCTCCCCAAAGGGACTCGGGGCGGTGTACAATCAAAAGTTAACACCATAGACATATACATTTACATAGACATTTACATAGAGGAGGCATCACCATAAAACCAATTACATAAAATCTATACAATGATGGTAAAATTAAAATAACATTAAAAACTACCCTAAAATTTAAAATAACTGCCAGGAGGACTAAAGGATAAAACTATAATTGGGCCAGGCCGGCTAATTGGAACAGGTGGGTCTTGAGTTTCTTGCGGAAGGACCGGAGATCAGTGGTGGTCCTAATATCGGCGGGGAGGTCATTCCAGAGGGCTGGGCCCATCACAGAGAAGGCCCTACTCCTGGGCGCCGCCCGCTGGCATTGCTTGGTGGACGGCACCCGGAGGAGTCCCTCTCTGTGAGAGCGAATTGGTCGCAGGGATGTATGGGGTAGGATGCGATCCCGCAGGTAACTAGGTCCTGTGCCATGGAGCGCTTTGAAGATGGTAATCAGCACCTTGAAACGCACCCGGTAGACCACAGGTAGCCAGTGCAGCTCGCGCAGGAGAGGTGTTATATGGGAGTACCTAGTACTCCCCATGATTGCTCGCGCGGCCGCATTCTGGAACAGCTGTAGTCTCCGGGTGCATCTCAAGGGAAGCCCCATGTAGAGAGCGTTGCAGTAGTCCAGACGGGACGTCACCAGCACATGAGTGACTGTGCGAAGGGCGTCCCGGTCCAATAGGGGACGCAATTGGCGCACCAGGCAAACCTGGTGGAACGCCCCTCTCGCCACGGCTGCCACATGGTCATCCATCGACAGCCGGGCATCTAGGAGGACGCCCAAATTGTGCGCCCGCTCCACGGGGGCCAGTTGCTTGCCCCCAATGGCCAGCGATGGAGTCCACTGGTTGAACCGGGGCGCCGGTAGCCACAGCCACTCCGTCTTGGAGGGGTTGAGCCTGAGTCTGTTGCCTCCCATCCAGACCCGTACGGCTTCCAAACACCGGGACATCATTTCGACGGCCTCTTTGGGGTGGTTCGGGGTGGAGATGTACAGCTGCGTATCATCAGCGTACAGATGGTATCCAACCCCAAAACCACAAATGATCTCACCCAGCGGCTTCATATATGTGTTGAACAGGAGAGGCGAGAGGACCGACCCTTGCGGCACCCCACAGGTGAGCGACCTCAGCGTTGACCTCTGCTCCCCTGCCAACATGCGTTGCATCCGGTTGGAGAGGTAGGAGCAGAACCACCGCAAAACGGTGCCCCTCACCCCCAACCCCTCCAGCCGGCGCAATAGGATACCATGGTTGATGGTATCAAAAGCCGCTGAGAGGTCTAATAGGACCAGGATAGAGGAACAACCCCTATCCCTGGCCCTCCAGAGATCATCCACCAACGTGACCAAGGCCGTCTCCGTGCTGTGACCGGGCCAGAAACCGGACTGGCGCGGGCCTAGATAATTGATTTCCTCCAGGTGACGTGGGAACTGTTGTGCCACCACACTCTCTACAACCTTCGCTAAAAAGGGAAGGTTGGAGACAGGACGGTAATTAGCTAGCTCAGCTGGGTCCAGAGAAGGCTTCTTGGGTAAGGGCCTCACCACCGCCTCTTTCAAGGAGGCCGGTAAGGATCCCTCACTCAATGAAGCGTTCACTAGCCCCAGGAGCCAGCCTCGTGTGACCTCCCAGGATGCCAGTACAAGCCAGGAGGGACACGGGTCCAATAAACATGTAGTGGCTCGCAGTCACCCACGCAACCTTTCCAAATCATCGGCGGCAACAGAGTCAAACTCCTCCCAGGATGGTCCCTCAAGACTCGCCTCCGACATCCCTCCTAGGCCACTGAGGGGGACCCATTCACTCCGGATTTGAGCGATTTTGTCCTGCAGATATTCCCCAAATTCCTCTGCCCTGCCCTGCAAAGGGGCTTCCCACGGCCTCTGTGACAGGAGGGAGCGGGTCTCCCGAAACAGAGCGGCAGGGCGGTTGTCTGCGGATGCAATAAGAGCGGCACAGTGTCGACGCTTAGCCACTCTTAATGCCACAAGGTAGGTCCGTAAATAGGCTCTTATCTGTGTTCGGTCAAATTCGGAGCGAGAAGATCTCCATCTGTTCTCTAGGCGTCTCTTGTGGCTAGTGAGCTGAGCTGTTTTTTAGCAGAGCTGAGGCATGGCAATCTGCTCTTATCATGTGAATCACCTGAGGTAAAAAACAAGGGAATATAGGACAGGGAACGACGGAGGCGAGAGGGTGGGCCCAAGTAGAGGTGGTATTTGCCGGTTCTCCAAACTACTCAAAATTTCTGCTACCGGTTTGTCTGAACCAATCGGAACCGGCTGAATACCACCTCTGCTATCAGAGCTGAAGAAGCTTCTTGGATGAGAAGCGAAACGTCTTCAAAAGGAAAAACAAGAAAGTCCAGTTGTCTCCTGAAAAAGCACCTTTGGGACAACCATGACCTGGATGACTGAGAATCTCTACAGACTTTCAGCTAGATCAGTTGCGGCCTCCACATGATTCAGGTGGAAAGCAGTGATGGCTGAGAGCCAATTCTCAATAAGAGCCACATTTCCGATTTAAAGAGAGAAATCTTATTAGCAATAGTTTTGATAACACCACTGACAATCAAAGATAAGCTGATTAAGGAAACAGAAGAGGGGCATCAAAATTACATGAGAGATTTTATAAGTAAAGAGTTGCTAAGAGGAGTCCATACAAGGTTGATTAAGGAGATGATTAGAGGACTACCACAAATGGCAGAAGATATGAGACTGTTTTGCTACTGGAAAGATACAGGTTGATAGATGGAAGAGTATAACTTAAAACTAGTTAAACTTAGCAAAATTTAGTGATAATAGATATAGTTAAATAAATAATTGATAATGATAATAATGTATACAATGTGTAGTGTCATGATAAGCAATAATGGGATATGAATATTGAATGGTACCCATGAAAGGAAGATTAGAAATTCTTTTGGATTATATATATATAAAGGTTAATAAAAAAGAACTAAGTTAGATATAGTTAAGTTTTGAATATTAGGGGGAAAATGTTATGATACAGGATATAGTTAATAAAGGAGGAATAATCATAACAACGTATTTATAGGTATGGGTACAACATAAGGAAATTGGATGTAAATTGTAAACAATGATTTGGAAAGAAGGTTTAGAAAATTTTGTTATTAAATATTATGGATGTTTAGCTAGAATAGGACATAAGGATTTAGTGTCACTGGAGGATTTTAGAAATAGTAAATGAAATGCCAGTATGTGGTTATGTATTAAATCTTGGTATATTTTATGATGAAGGACGTTTAAACAATTATAGTCAAATGAAAATGGAGGTATGATGATGGTAACATGTATAAATATCTGAGTTAAAATACTTGAGTTAATATGAATTATGTTTGTTGACTGTGGAAGAGATGCACATAAGCCTTTTTGTAACCAACTGATATACTTTCTACAGTATGTAAAGGAGGATATGTTGTGTTTGTTTTGAAAATAAAAAAAACTATATATATATATATATATATATATATATATATATATATATATATATATATATATATATATATATATGCTGGTTTTGTTGTATTCGGGTCTTTTCCCGTGTAAGGTTGAGATTGTCTTTGCAACGTTTCGGCAGGATCACACTTGCCATCTTCAAGCTGTGGGCTTAAAATTTAAGCCCACAGCTTGAAGATGGCAGGTGTGATCGTGCCGAAACATTGCAAAGACAATCTCAACCTTACACGGGAAAAGACCCGAATACAACAAAACCAGCATACCTACACCCGTGAAAATCTACGAAAACAAATATATATATATATATATATATATATATATATATATATATATATATATATATATATATATATATATATATATATATATAAAGAGCCACATTTCCTACCATACTGTCCCGCTATCATATGACTATCGTGTCATACTTTCCTGCTAATACAACCCATGAAGGCGGATTGTATAATGACAATGATGATGTTTCTGGGCTTGTCGGTGTTTTTTTTCCCTTTCCTTTTAACGTTTTCCTTCACTGGAATTTGATACTTGAGGACAGGTAGCATTTTGTTTCCAAAAACTCTCCTTCCTTCTCCCCACCACGAGGTGAATAATCATCACTGATGAATTGCTTGGAAGCCAACTCAAATTATTCATGAGCTCCACTTACAGGGCAATGCATTCATTGCAGGAGCTTCCTGATTGCTGTTAGTTTTCAGGACCTGAAGATGTTTTTTCCCCAGAATCAAAGCAAAGAAAAGCAAGTTCTTTAAGTGACAAACTAGGTCTTCTGCACAGTTACCGTCATGATCTATCTGTTACGTTAAAGTATAGAATAATTTGACAGATGATTATTGTTGCATAAAGATTGTCCAGAAAGAAATCTCATCTATTTGGAAAATGACACGGAAGATGTCAAAGTTTAGCCTGACTGTTCAGGATGTGAGAAAGAATGCTGGGAAATGAGGTTTTGGGTTGGTTCACACTTATGGGTTATTGGTCATTTTTTGTAATGCATAATGTGAGGCCAGGGAAAAATCATTACTGCTAAAATGCTGCAGATTTCAAAACATTACTGTACATCTATTTTCATTCATTTTTATCTCCATAGTGATGACTATGAAAGTCACAATAGCTATGAAATTGTGTTTTCCATCTTCTCTAGACAGAAGCTTTACTATGGATGATTTGTTGCTTCAATTGCTGAAGTGGTGCTGCAATAAGCAAGGAGATAGGCTTCCCGAGTTAGATTACAGTGTTTCTCGACCTTGGCAACTTTAAGACATGTGGATTTCAACTTCTGGAATTTCCCAGCTAATATGAGATGGATGGCTGGGGAATTCTGGGACTTGAAGTTCATTCATCTTAAAGTTAACAAGGTTGCAAAACGCCGAATTAGAATGTGGGGGCTTGAATGAGAATGTATTACCTGGGGCACATTTACTGGCCCATGTTGCCAATGATGTCTCCTCTTTTGGATTTTCTGCCCCATTCTTGCATTATATCTAGAATAACAGATCTAAAATTCCATCTTAATGTCTCAAGAACAAGAATAACAGAGTTGGAAGGGACCTTGAAGGTCTTCTAGTCCAACCCCCTGCACAAGCAGGAGACCCTATACCATTCTGGACAAATGGCTCTCCAGTCCCTTCTTAAAAACCTCCATTGATGGAGCACTTACAACTTTGGAAGGCAAGCGAATCCACTAGTTAATTGTTTTCACTGTCAGGAAATTTCTCCTTACTTCTAGTTTGCATCTCTTCTTGATTAGCTTCCATCCATTGCTTCTCAATCTTCTTTCAGCTGCTTTGGAGAATAGTTTGACACCCTCTTCTTTGTGGCAGCCCCTCAAACATTGGAACACTGTTTCATGTTACTCCTGGCCCTCCCCCCCCCCTTAGGCTATGCATATCTAATTCCTGCAATGGTTCTTCATATGTTTTAGTCTCCAGCCCCCGAATCATTTTTATTGTGGTGGTGCAGTGGTTAGGATGTAGTACTGCAGGCTACTTCTGCTGACTGCCAGCTGCCTGCAATTTGGCAGATTGAATCTCACCAGGTTCAAGGTTGACTCAGCTTTCCATCCTTCCGAAGGTGGGAAAAATGACGACCCAGATTGTTGGGGGCACTATGATGACTCTGTAAACTGCTTAGAGAGGGCTGTAAAAGCACTGTAAAGCAGTATATAAATCTAAGTGCTATTGCTATTGCTCTTCTCTCCACTCTTCCCAGAGTCTCAACATCTTTTTATATATTATATTTTAATCTCCTTCACTGCTTTTCACCTCTCCAATTCTCTTTATAGAATTATTTCTACTACACATAGAAAGGAAGCAAAGTTCAGTACTTTGCCTTTGATGCTGACCGAGGGGAGATAAAATAATATTCCTTACGCAGAATGCTTCTGCATCTGTTCCAGCTCCAAATGAGATCAGTCGACCATGTTTTACTTCATTGCTCTCCCTGTTGTGCTTGGCATGCAGAGCTCATAACCCTGCTTCTTATGTATTATGCAGAAACCACATTCATTTACTTTATGTTTGCTGATCTCTATTTAAATCTGTAGTGAAGTTATGCTCCATTGTAATTGCTATTAGGAGGAGATGATTCTTATGCTGGTTGAGGATGCTGGGCATACAAATACACACTCTGTCTCTTCTCTGTTTAGATATATTTTCAAGCCTGCCTTTATTATTTTTATAGATAATTCAAGGTGTCAAAAATAGAACATTCCTCCTTCCTCCTATTTCCCTCACAATAATAGCCCTGTGGGTTGAGAGACAGTGACTAGTCCAAAGTCACCAGCCAGCTGTCATGCCTAAGGCAGTACTAGAACTCATAGTCTCCTGGCTTCTACCCTAGACCCATGATGGTGAACCTATGGCACCCATGCCAGAAGTGGCACACAGACCCATCTCTCCAGGCATGTGAGCCATCACCCATTGTTCTTCTGGGTTCCAGCGCACTGGCCAGCTGGTCTTCACATATGTGGGAGCGCCGGAAACTGGAAGAGCAGCTGCCTGTGAGCATGCGCGTTCTGGGAAGATGATCTTCAGGTTTCCGGTGCACGCATGCGCACTGCATATCTTGCCTTCAAGCATGCATGCACACCAGGAAGAGCAGGTGGCTGATGCGTATGTGGGTGCTGGAAACCGAAAGCTCTTCTTCCCATTAGGTGCATGCTCACTGGGCGGCTGCTCTTCCGGTTTCTGGAGTGTGCATGCACACCGTCTAGCTGGTCTTTGCACATGCCTGCATGCAAGAAACTGGAAGACCGGGTGTCCGGCACGCATGCACATGCCGGAAACTAGAAGATCATCTTCCCGGCGCGGTCATGTACACCTGGCATCTGCTCTTCTGGTTTCTGGCATGTGTGTGCATGCGCGTGGTCCCATTTCTGCACTCGGGGCTGAAAAGGTTCGCCAACCATGTGCTAGACCAGGGGAGTCCGAACTTGGGAACTTTAAGACTTGTGGACGTCAAAGCATGGCTGGCTGGGGAATTCTGGGAGTTGAAGTCCACAAGTCTTAAAGTTCCCAAGTTTGGACACCCCTGCCCTAGACCAAATGGCATTGATTTTAGTCTAGTTTTATATACACCTGTTAAAATATTATCTATCAACCATTCTGTAACATTGTGTTGTGTATTTTTTTTATTTTAAAGGGAACTGGAAATAGATTCTTTGTTCTTAGTTTTCACTTCTGGGGCAAAAAATAAGGGGGGAAAAGAGGGAAAGAATACCATAACATGAGTCTAGAGCAGTGGTCTTCAACCTTCCCAATGCCGCAACCCTTTAATACAGTTCCTCAGGTTGTGGTGACCCCCAATGCTAAAATTATTTTCATTCATTCATAACTGTAATTTTGCAATTTTCCGATGGTCTTAGGTGACCCAAAGGGGTCCCGACCCACAGGTTGAGAACCACTGGTCTAGAGGATCTGTAATTGCAAACCTACTGCAAACCTACAACACTGTTGGCTGTTCCAGTTATACGTTATGCAGTTATATAATTCCAATCTTCTTAAAATAGAGTATTTGGAACACAATTTTAATCAAATTAGAACATGCTCAATCCAACATGAACTTTTTCGGCCAGCCTGACATATATGTGTGTATATTTACAAAAAAGACATAATTTATAATTTCTGGAATCAAATCTGCCAGCATTATTTTCTAATAAGCGAGATCTAATTATACTCTTCCAACCCATTCGTTTCAAACAGGAGTTTAAGGAAGGATTTGCCATGAGAAAGAAATATGGAATGCTTACAGTATATTTTTTTCAGTTGTCATGCTGAAGAAATATACAGCATCGCTATGCATAATTATAATTTGAATAATTAGCAAGGAAGAAACAATCAGGACATCTCTGTGAGTTTCCTAATCAAAATATAACAACGTATTTTATTTGCTGATGGAATAGAGACATGAAGACTGCAATTTTATGTTCGTGACAAATCTAAACCTACACATATTAAATGCCAACTCAGCCTATTGCATCAAATTGATGTGTAATGGTTTCAAAGTAATACACAGATATCCTCAAATTATATAGTAATGTCCATAAAAATTGAGCACAGTTTGTAAAAATGTATCTTAAGGGCATAACCTTGCTGCTAAATTAGGATAGATTTATATTTCTATATATGTTACAAATCATTGGAATTTACATAAAGACACTTATATATATGGTTGTAGTCTATTTCTTAAAGAATGTATCTTCAGAATGTTTTTCATTATATTTATGTGAGCTGAAGTCAGCCACAGCATTTGTTCAAAATAGATATTGATTATCTCTTTATTTTTATCTCCACATAAGCAGGGTCAGCCAGAGATCCCATTACAAAAACGAATAGCCTGGGTCTAACAAAACATTATTTTTAGGTAATTTTATTAAGCTACATTTTAGTCTTTCAGTAATATCTTTATGATGTATAATTAGGTAGTTACAGTAGATATATGATAGATGGATGGATGGATGGATGGATGGATGGATGGATAGATAGATGATGATAGATAGATAGATAGATAGATAGATAGATAGATAGATAGATAGATAGATAGATAGATGAATTACAGAAACAGTAAATGCATTAGATCAGTGGCCCCTAACCTTTGGGGTACTAGGGACCAATTCCATGGAGAAAGGTTTTTTCGGGGGGGGGGGGTTCGTGCTTCCTGCATCCCACAAATGGGGCTTTGCTTGTTTGCTGGCATGCTGTGGACCAGTGCCGTGGCATGCCATGGACCATGAACTGGGAGTTGGGAACCTCTGTAATAGATAATCAATTCTGTGAAAGGAAAATCAAGGAAGTGAAAACTTAATGGGAAAGTAGGATGTTGGTAATAAAGGAAGCATTGATTATAAACATTTTACAAAATAGAATTATCTATACTTAAGAATAAACCAAAGAGGAAAGCTATCCCAAAGGAGAGAAAAGGGGTATGCTTTGTTAGGAAATTTAATAATAGGATAATGGGAATAATACTGTGATCTCATAGGAAAATGGTAGAAGGGTTCGGAGAATAGAAGTAAAGATTGGACCATCTGCGGGTTTCCTAAATGTATTTCAATGAGCAGTATTTGTGTGTCGGCCTTCTCTGCTAATGTTGCACAGGCTAAGGAATAATCAGGGTCAAAAAGCCCAAAGTGAGTGGTAAGAGGCTAAGCTTATCTCAAACAATACCTAGTTTTTCCAGTGGCTGAAATAAAGTAACACTTGATATATTCTATTCATGTCATTCAATTAAGCAAAGATTAGCAAACATTGAACCTTTAGTTCAACACAAAAAGAATGCCTTCATTAGATAGTCTGACAGGCAGCCCATCTGGTCAAGGACTGTAATGGAGAATTTCTTGCTATTAATGAATAATAAGGTCTGTCTGAGTGTACTTATAGTTCTAAAGAGGGACCCAATCTTTTTTGAAATTAGAAATGGCTTGTAACAAAGTTAGATTCAATAGCCTGATCTTCCATATTTATTAGCCTGAAATTCAAAATGTGCTGCAATTAACATGCCTTAGTAATAGTGATCAGTTGTAGAAAATAAAAGTAAACATTAAGAATGAAAATCAAGCTATGGTTCTAGTTGTTGAGAAAATATTAGGATAAATATTAGGATAAATTAAGATTTAACCAAAGGGGGTGGAAATCCTATTGGAACTCAAAGTGAAATCACATGGTATGGGTAGTTTTCAGGAGGGCTTATTGTTATGCTGGAGATAATGTTCATGATTTCTCTCCAGAATATTTTTGCACCACCACTGAACAGTAAAGTCAGTTGCTATGGCAGATTAATGTTAATTAATATTACAAGTGGGATTTGTAGCAAAACGCTGTAATTTTCAAGAGTTCAAAAACCCCTTTGGCCTTCATTTCCATGCATTTTAAGGCTATCAATTGTTCCTACTAATGAGGTATAACTTGTGTTCTTCTTTTCCATCACATTTCTTTGTAATTTTGCAAATCTTCTTATTGTGCTTGAGTGCAGAGACAATATATACACCAAACGTTGGAAACAGGCATACATAACTGAACATTGGAAAGAGAAGTACAGTAAAGTATTTTCTTAGCAAATTCCAAGTTTCTATTCTACTTGCTTTTCTGGGTCAACTCTGATTGGGTAACCAGTGTTAGATGTTGTTAAAGATCAAAACCACTTCTAATCCAAGAGCTGTCAGATGGATTCCCTTCATATCAGACAATGTAATGTCTGGAAAAAAATAATTGGCATTTTTCTACCCACCTACCCACACACAGCTTGATGGGAAAAATATTGCTTTTGTTTATTTTCCAAAGGAGAAGACTATTTCTTAATTAATAAGACATCAAGAATTTTGTCTTGGATTTCAGGGTGTGGTTTAGGTTTGTTTTTTCCCCTTTGAAATATTAGAATTTATCATGTTCAATAAATGCTATGACTGATTTGTGTTTTGAATCCATGCTCTGAGCCTGATTAGTTTAGCACTGACTATTTTCTATCACCTCTTAGAGAAAGATGGAAACCTGCTCTATAATGGTCAAAGAGTATGGACTCTGGGGAGAAATGAGACTATTTCCCCTATCTTTGGAGACTGAAAAAGGAAAGAAGTCCTTCCAAGTATTTTAGTTATGAAGTGGCTATGTGATATGAAAAGTTGTACATGAAATAAAGACAAAAATAAATAAATTGTAGCCTTCCTGGTTTAGCACAATTTAACTTTTTCTATTGGACTTAGAATCAGGTAGCAAGGCAGATAAGAACTCTGTGGAGAGACAGAAAGATGTACAATTAAAAGCCCCAAGATGCTTCTGAAAGAAAGGTGAAAGGCATTCTGAGGCATCTTGAGAGAGAAGTAGAGAAACAAGTGTCATAAATAAATAATACATAAATAAATAACCCCCTCCCCCTGTCAAAAAAAAAGGTTTTGTAATATTTGAGGACAGATTTCAATACAGCATTGGTCTTGAGTTCTGAGTATTCTTAATTTTTTGAAATCCAATCTGCTATAGTGGATAAGATTGTTGGACTAACACAAGAGAACCACAAATTCAAATCTACTCATGGAAGCTCCTTGGGTGACCTTGGACAAATTATTGTCTCTCAATCCATCTATCCCACAGGTTTGGTAATGAGTATAAATGGAGAATGGAGTCAGTGGTGGGTTTCAAATTATTTTAGAACCTCTTCTGTAGGTGTGGTCTGCTTTGTGGGAGTGGCTTGCCGGCCATGTGACCGGGTGGGAGTGGCTTGCCAGCCATGTGACTGGGTCGGCATGGCCAACTTGTAAAATGTGGTGAAACTCACTTAACAACGCTCTTGCTTAGCAACCAAAATGTTGGCTCAGAACTCTGTCATTTGAAGCATGCAAGTCTTAAAGCTGTCAAGTTACAAGACCCTTGCACCCCTAACCCTTTAGAAAAATACCCCAGGGGTGTTCAAACTTGACAGCTTTAAGACTTGTGGACTTCAACTCCCAGAATTCCTCCTCTCGCTCTTCATCTTGATGATGGGTGGATGGGCGGGGGGAGGGAGCTAGAACCGGTTTTAAACGGAACTGTAGATTTGTGTAACCTCTTCTATAGAAGAGGTTAGAACTGGCAGGAACCCACCCCTGAATGGAGTCCTTTGAACCCTGCCTAGATCGAATATTTCAGAATAAAGGTACAACAATGTAACAAAATAATCAATATAGCAATAAACTTGTACTCTGGACAGCCATACACTTTTTCAAACCATCTTCAAACCATCAGGTATCACAGAATTGCAAGGCCTGGTTCTAACATTATCTGAATTTGCTTTGTTTAGCTGAATCCTGTTATAAATCACTATTAGTTCCAGGTCACCTGGCTTCTAAGGATACTGTAGCTTTATCTAGAATAGGAGAGAAACATCATTTTAGTACTGATTGTTTAATTTGTGAGTCTATTTTCTGCTACAATAAAGTAAGAAATGATAGCAATAAGACTTGATAGTCTATCAGCTTTCAGAAGTAGAATTTTACTGAGAGAATTGTCTGAGTATCTGAATATACACAAAATGGCCACAGTGTACATCCCTAAAAACATAGAGAAACAAAACATGCAATGTAGAAGTTTGATTTTATCAACTTTTTCTGTAAAAAAAGACTAGCATCAGCATTTACAAGTAATGTCCTTGTAATAGGGGAATGCTGGTGTTCTTCATATTTTTAGGGCTATATACACTTGAAATCATTTTTTGCCAAACAAGTTAACAGTGAAACTATTAAGAAAAATGTATAGTTTGTTTGTAATTATACCTTTTGTGTTTCTGCGACCCAGAGATGGATATCTTACAGACTGCAGGAGGCTACTATCTTAATTTTTGAGAATACTGGAGCCCTCAGGATTATACCATCAAATTCTGTTGAAAGTAATTGAATTGTATTGGAATAATCTTCATATTTTTCCTTTTTCTTTTGTAAATACATTCAATTTCCCTAAAATGAAAGCAAAGACAAAATACAGTCCTCATCCATTCAATGATATTACTGCATAAAAGTCACATTTTTATTTTAATTAGTTTTATATTCCATCTTTCTTTCTGAAGCTCAAGGCATCATATATAACACCCCTTTATTCAGTTTTCCCACAATAGCTGCCTACCTGTGAAGTGGGATGGACTGGTCCAAAGACAGCCAATGAGCTTTAATCTGGGTTTCTCCATTTCCAGTTCAACATTTTAATTTATATACCATTTTCTATCATGGGGAAAAATGACCAACAGCCATAATAGTTACTAATCCTGGTTACAAGTATTCTGCTTATTATATATTCATTTTTCCATGACCTTCATAAGATGAATACACAATTCAGAACAAATATATTCAGAAATAAGTGAGTTCAACAGAACTTAATCTTAGCTAAAAAGGATTAACACTTAAGAAAGTCAAGATGTTTCCAAACAGCAAAGGGCCTTTATGCTTAATTAACTATAGGTGAGCAGGCTTCATGGATGAAAAAAATTAGGGCCCCCAATTGGATTTAATACTTAGTAGACTACCCTCAATTAATCTACCACTAATTGTTTATTCATTTTGGATGAGATCATTGTCTGAAGGTATTGAGATATGGAGTAATTTGGTTCCTGACTTATCCTTCTCTCTTCTTACCAAATTTTCAAATCCTAAATTAGCATCTTTCACCCCTCTCTCCATTTCTTCTGTCCTGTTATATTCATTGCAAAAAAGTGGTGATTTGTAATACAGCCCTAGAAAAATACAAGCATCTACAATATAAGTCAAGAATACAAACAAAATAAATCAATGTATACAGATTCAACCAGTAACAAATGGTGTCACCTCATACCCCTATGATTTCTGAACCTCTTCAGTTTTTAATAATTTAAGAGCTATGGTTGATTAATTTTTCTATGGAAAGTTATCTTGAAGATGCTTCTGATATATGCAGGTCTTGGGGTATTTGGGTCTTTTCCCGTGTAAGATTGAGAGTATCCTGGTGACATTTTGACGAGCTCCCACCTGAAGATGGCGAGTGGGACCTCGTCAAAACGTCGCCAAGATACTCTCAATCTTACACAGGAAAAGACCCAAGACCTGCATACCTGTACCCGTGAAAATCTACGAAAACACACACACACACACACACACATGAACGAACCTTTAGGAAAGCAACACCACTCATTACATGAAAATGAAGAACTACAAACAGGTTTTCCCAGGTCACAAAGGGTTAAGCCAGTCAGATTCAGTATGTGCTAAGATATATAGAATAAAGAACAAAAATCACTATTTTGAATTTCCTAATAAGTCATGGGAAATCAATAAGGGGGCAGAGTAATGTATTAATGTTGGTAAGTGTCAGCCCACATCTAAACCAGGCAATTTTGGATCAATTAGATCATGGGTGTCAAACTTAATGCTTCCATCACCATTGCCATCACATGATGTATCGTGATTTTTTTTCCCTTTATGGAGGTTGGCTGGCGTGGCCTGTGCATGACACATCCAGCCCTTGGGCCTCCAGTTTGACACTCCTGAATTAGATGGTCTTCAAAGCTAGCTGCATGTTAAATACAGCATTAATCTAGGTAAGTAGAGAGGACAGTATCAGTAACCTGAAGTTGGAAGTTTCCTGGTCAACTCCAATCAATAGAGACATCTGGCCAAAACTATTGTGATTGGTACAATTCTAACTCACATCAATCAGTATATCTTTGTGTTAGCATTACATTCAGGCTACAAAATTGCCAAATATTAGCCTTATGTACAGCTCAGACTTGCTCTCAAAATAATAAACCCTACTGCAAGAAGTGGGAAACTTTGGAAAAACTAGAAACATCTAAGAAGCATTTTTAGACTTCCAAAATCAGTTATGAGACACTTTCAGTACTAATGGCTGGGACCATGCATTGGTCCTATGTGTTTGAAACTATGGTTTATGTAGGAAAAGAACATAGTTTTAGTATCGTAGATGCACAGAATTGTAATGGGTTGTTTAGATCATCCCTATATCTATGCAAACTATTTGATGTGTGAATCCCTTTGAAATCTTCAAAGAGACCTAACAGAGCATATTTATTATCAACAGCTTTCTTCTTTCTGCAGAATAGAATAAAAAAAGATTTTAATAAGTACAGCTGAGAAATAAACGTTGACTATTTTCTTGTTCTAGTCAAGACTGATACATCAAAATTTTAGAGAACTGTTTGTGTTTTAAGAAAAACATGCTTCAACCAAATCCTGAAAGAATTTAGAGGAGTGAAAAGATTCCCAACGAAATGTTTCACTTTGAAATAATTTCCAATATCTAAATGATAGCTGGAAAACTTAGGGGCCAGTGCTACACACTCAGTATTTAATTCACCATCTGTTGTTGGCAAGGACTTCTCTGTTTGTTCTTAGCTAGGAAGCTCAATCATCCCAATTACCATGATTCAAGAGGAACAACAATAGAAAATACTGATGGAACTGGTTAACCAGAAATTCACCATATTTTTGTTTTAGATGGAGTTTATGCCCTAGGGGAAAACTCAGCAATGACTATAATTTGCATTATCCCATGAGCATTGTTGTAGAATAAAACACCTTTATTCTGCAAAAAATAATAGCAAAAACCACATTTGAACTCAGGAGGTTTGGAGGAAGGCTTGAAAATTGGGGAATCATTATAGATGAAGCCCAATTAAAACTGCACTTCACAGGTGCCTTGGCATTCACTGTAATGTGAGGATTGAACACCAAATTGGGTGTGATGTTTTAAGTATGAAATAGTCCATTTTTTTGGTGCCAGAAAAAGCAACTTTTCTTTTTTGTGCGTACTCTGAATAATAAACAATGTGATCTTCTAACTGAAAATGCCCAGTTCCAGACCATTTCAGTCTGCTGTGGTTTAACATGTAAAGATGTGTATTCCCCAAACAAACAATCTAGGGTTAGACCAAAACTGGAATAAGGAAAGTTCATAAGTTTGCAGCAAGTACAATTTGTGGAGTCTTGATGCTTTCTGAGCTTGGTTGTTTGCTTATAGATATTTCATTATTTGATTAGGTAACATCATCACAATTTGCCCAATGTACAATTTGTCCCAATATGCAACCGATCCCAGAATTTAATCTGTATTTTTACATAAATGTTGCACAGTCTTTAAAGAAATTTCTTGCTTATATTAGACAATACAGACATGTTTTCTTTTCCTTAACAGACTGCTCCTAGGTTCTGTCCTAATCAAACAATTGTTATATTATACATAATATTTTTCATTCTTTGTCTTGCTTCAAGAAGCTTTCATTCATGGTTTATTTGCCCCCTCAATATTGTTTTCATAATACTATGATGTAGATTACACTGCAACTGTGATTGACAGTCTATTTATACCTATATCTTTTCAACCCTAGACCAACACAATATTTCATACATATTTACTGAAAGGAACAGAGGTTTAGAAATATGGAAAACCATAGTTATGGGATGCTAGGGCAAATGAGATTAGTGATACTATTAGAACAGAAAGACACTTTTCAATAGTACATTGGGAATTAATGTACTATAAACTCATCTGAGTTCCATAGGGATATGGATGATTTAAAAGGCACCAGCTATATAGACTGTGAAAGAATATAACATTCTAGGTTTGCTGGAGAAGTAGAAAAAAATCTGCCAACACTATTTTGGCTTGTTTAGTTTAACCTTAAATTCTATCTGATTGTATAGAACACAGATAAGATCACCTGAAATAAGAGCCAGCATAGGAACTCCAATCATGAAAGTCCAAATAGTGGAAGAAGATAAATATTCATGTTGATATTGGCTGATATTCTCCCTCTCCTCTCTTCACCTCCCCTCCCCTCCCCTCTCCTTTCCTCCCTCCCTTCCTCTTTCTTTCTTTCTTTCTTTCTTTCTTTCTTTCTTTCTTTCTTTCTTTCTTTCTTTCTTTCTTTCTTTCTTTCTCCTCCCCTTCCCCTCTCTTCTTCCCTTCCCTTTTTCCTCTCTGTTCTAATTTGTCCTTCTTCTCTCTGAACCCAGGTGCACTTTTATAAAATTAACCAATCTCTAAAATCAGTGCACAGCTTCTAAAACTGCATCCTATTAGACAATATAAAATGTGATTAATTTTGCTTTCAAAAGACAGATTTATGGATGGGGGAGGCATAGATGTAAAAAAAAAAAGAAAGGAAAGGAAAAATCAATTGTCAGAGAGCACATTGTTTCCCATTTTATCAGGAGTTCTTCTCCGGGAGCAATATCTAGCAGCTCACATAATCTTCAAGATAATGAAACACAGTGTGTCTAAATAAATAAACCAAGAGCTGTAAAAGAAGTGGAAGATTTCCAGTCTGGGTAGTGTAGAACTGAACCTGCATAAATACACTGAGGTGGGAGCATTCATCATCTCAATAGGGAGGGGGGAAGTTCTATTGCAATTCTACCCACCCACCCTTAGCTACTAGCTTCAATAGACCACAAATAGACTAAAATTTCAAGCAGTTGGAATCAAACGTTGGATTTTGTTAATGTCCCCATCAGTGGTGGGTTTCAATTTATTTTACTACCGGTTTGCTTGTGTGCTGGGGTGCAGAAGCGTCCAGGCAGGTGGGTGGAGCCTCCTGCCGCCGCCACTACTGGGTCACCTGATCTGGGGCAAACTGGCAGAAACCCACCTCTGGTCCCCACCCTCCACCCCTGCCTACAAACCCTGTTGCAAAGAGCTGTCCCCTTTATTGCAATAGAATGGAATGGAATGGAATAGAATAGAATAGAATAGAATAGAATAGAATAGAATAGAATAATTTATTGGCTAAGTGTGAATGGATGCACAAGAAATTTGTCAATCAGTCAGTCATTGAATTAAGTGCTTGTTTGAAGCTACCCACCTTAGCTGCAAGGTGTCCTATTCATTTTAGGACTTTACTACAATCAAGGTTTTTGCTGGTATTGGTAGTCCTCATTAAATGTTGAGTTATGGGGATACATGAGGCTTGTTAAAGGGTTGTCTCTGTGTTTAGTTTCATAATTTACAACCAATTTCATTGTATACATAATGTACAATGACAATAAAGGCTATACTATTAGTTTTTTCTGGGCTGGGGCTTTTAAATGGCAAGGGAGCGACCTATTTTATTACTAGGTTCTGAATAGAATAGAATAGAATAGAATAGAATAGAATAGAATAGAATAGAATAGAATTCTTTATTGGCGAAGTGCGATTGAACACACAAGGAATTTGTCTTTGGTGCATAAGCTCTCAGTGTCCATAAAGAAAAATAAAATATATTCATCAAGAATCCTAAGATACAACACTTAGTGATAGTCATGGGTTACTAACAAGCAGTCAAATTGTACTAGGAAATAAATAAAACTATAAATTGTAAAGATACAAGCACCAAAGTTATAGTCATATGTGGGAGGAGATAGGTGATAGGAAGGATGAGAAGAATAACAGTAATACAGTCTTAGTAGGTAATATGACAGAGTTGTGGGAATTAGTTGTTTAGCAGAGTGATGGCATTCGGGAAAAATGTGTCTAGTTGTTCTGGTTTTGAGAGTAGAAGTTGAAACAATTTATTTCCAGGATGTGAGGGATCTGTAGATATGGGGAGGGGGGAAGGGGTTCCTTCATCCAGACTGAGACAGGAGAAGGTAGCTACATCTGATTTTGCACAGAGTCAGGAGTATCTATAAAGGCATTAACCTGCTTTGCGTTCTTTTTACCGAAAGCAACATTTTGCTTTTAAATGCCACAAAGGGGAATTTAATGTCACAGGGTGCCCATCAAAATTGCTTCCCTTTGTGATTGTACTGGTATAATGTAAAATTAATAAAGAGTGGTTCTTTTTCAGTAGGGAGAATGTAAAGGAATGTGTGATTGATTTGAAACGCTGCTTGCTGCAGATGGCAATCAAGTGGATAAAAGGTGTTTTTGAGCAACTGAACTACATATTCGGCTATAATGCTTGATCAAAATGAAATCGGCATTCTGGTGTTGACAGCTTAGAGTGTGTTTGCTGAAAATTTCATCTAATGCTGTTTAGATCTTCCTAATTGTTCGGGGGGTAGAGTGGGTTCTTGGAACAATTGCTAAAAGAAAAGAAAAAGCAAATGTTGCTAGGATGAATTTGATATATGGGCAAGTATTACGATGCAAACGCTCTCTCGAGAAAATAAACTGTCTATGTAAATTAGTTTACTTAAACTAAAGCAATTTTAGTCAGATATATGGCTCTTTGCAGAAGAGTAGCTTACGTGTAAGAGAAAAACTCGTGCCTAATTTTATACTCTTTTTTTTGCCATGGCTAGTAAGCGAATCACTGCAGTTGTTAAATGAATCATGTGATCATTAAGCAAATTTGCAAGGTTGCAAATGCCAATCGCATGTTGTTTATTTTATTTAGCGTATGGCAAATACATGGAATTATTGTAGTTGAAATGTTAATGTTCAGTCTACCCAGCCATTCAAGGACAGGGTGGTCTATGTTGAAAAAAAAATCTGACATTAAGCTGATGTAAGCTCTTGATGGACATTCGGACACAATGTGGTGGATATTTTGTCAAGGAGCACCACAGTCATACTGAGGGGTGGAGACAAGACTCCACTTAAACAATGAGTCCTGGAAGACACCATGTTGGGTACGGATATTGTTGTCAGACCTGCAAGCCATCTTTTCTTTTTGGATTTCAGGCCTGCCACACTTTCTACTATGGGTAAATGGGAGAGGAGATTATATGGACTTGGGTGATATGTAGCCATAATAACATTCTTCTTAGAAAGCCAAGGTCATTTTTGTCTCTGCACCTGGCCGGATCTGGATGGGAGGACACCTGTTCAGAGTTAACCAAGGCTGGCGGGGAAGGTCAAAGCCTGCATGTTGTAAATAGATACTGATTGGCAAGTGCCCAAATATTGATCATGTGACTTTGGGGATTCTATCTCAGTTGTAAGCACGAGGACTGATCATAAGTCACTTTTTGTAGTGCCATTATAACTTCAATTGTCACAAAGTGAATGGTTGTAAGTTGAAGACTACCTGTGGGGAGGCTGGGCAGGCAATCTTCATGGAGGCACCAGTGTCACCTTTGTCAGGGTTCCCAGTAACGCCCCCAACGAAAGGAGACTCCGAGGCTAGAAGTTCCTCAAAATTCCATTTTATTAGAGATGTCATATTGGCACATCTGGGAAAACCCAAATCTGGAGCTTCCAGATTTTCCCCACCCAAAAGAAAGTCCAAGTCCTTTCTCCTGCACCCAGAAGTCCATCACATGGTCCAATCAATACACTTGGTTTTCACCTAGTTAAAAGTAAGAGTTTTTCCCCAAATCCCAGTCACATGGTCCAATCAATGCAGCATCCGCTGGTCTGGTGACATCACTCCTCCTTCCTCTGGCCAGGCATTCTATTTTGACTACACATCTCCAGCTATCTCTAACCCCCACTCCCTATCCCTCACTCCAGTGTGGCAACACTAAAGCTCCATGATGGCTTCGGCCAGGTCAGATTCAGAATTGACAACCTTAGCTTACAAGTCAAACTCAATTGCAGACAATATGATTTCAGAAACAGAGTGGTCAATGCCTGGAATGCTCTACCTGACTCCATTGTTATATCCTCAAACCCTCACAGCTTTAACCTTAAACTGTCTATTGTGGGTCTCACCCCATTCCTAAGAGGTCCATAAAGAGAGCGTGTATAAGCACACCAGCATGCCTAACGTCCCTGTCCTACTGCCCCCATCTATTTGTATTCATTTCTTTCATTTATAACCATGTTTATATTTATACCTGCTATCTTGTACATGTTTGACAAACTAATAAATACAAAATACAATACAAAATGGGGTGGTTGAGGTTACAATGTAGGGAAGAAAGTGAGATGCCAGCAAATTCCTGTCTGCTAGGGTCTACAGTCTCAAGCCTTTCTTAGGACAGATATTGACTGCATCAGGAGTGCCTGTTTCCCAGGAGGCCTAGAGAAATCAGTGCCATGTAGGTATCAAAAAAGGGATCACACTAATGAGTTAATAAAGGAAGGATCCTCTTCGGGAATTAATAAAAATGGAAAAAGAGCTAACGGGAAAATCATCTTGTGAAGTAGGTTTCCTCAAGCCCTGGGGACGTAGCAGGCATGCCGCATTTCCTAACTGGGTTGCTATGGTGCTTGCCTGGGATTCCCTTGGCTTCAAAGGGTTTATTTTTCTGGCACCTGTGTAGATTTCTCACAGGCTGCCAGAATGGAGCCTACAAAGTTGCCGGTGTTGCTTTTACTATCAATCAGTCTCTGAATTGGGTTCTGACCTGAATTTCACAGAAAATCAGAAAAAGAGGACAGACAAAGGGAAAGTGATGATGGGGCATACCCGAAACAAGTTATAACAAGGGGATACTGAACATTCATCTCACTTCCATTTCTGGGAAGTCTGAGTGGGACAGTGGTGGGATACGACCGGTACACCCCAGTACGGGTGTACCAGTGCCTGCTGGGAGTACCAGTATGTTGCTCTGGAGAGCCCACCCGCCCTCCCTCCTTACCTGTATTTGAGAGATTGGGGCTTACGTGTACAGAACATACAGCGCCTGTGCACGTTCCGCCAAGCAGCTGGAGTGTCGCGAGCAGTAAGTATGCATGCGTGTGCTGCGTGCGTGCTGCGTGCATGCATGTGGTAGATGCCCGGCCCCGTTGCACCATACCGGTTGCAACAGGATCAGGAACCCACCACTGGAGTGGGATGACAGGGATATTTTTTTTAGAAAAGGGTAAAGGTTCCCCTCGGACATATGTGCTAGTTGTTCCTGACTCTAGGGGGCGGTGCTCATCTCCGTTTCAAGGCCAAAGAGCCAACGCTGTCCAAAGACGTCACTGTGGTCATGTGGCTGGCATGACTCAATGCCGAAGGTGCATGGAACACTGTTACCTTCCCACCAAAGTTGGTTCCTATTTTTCTACTTGCATTTTTGACATGCTTTCAAACTGCTAGTTTGGCAGAAGCTGGGACAAGTAACGGGAGCTCACTCCATTACACGGCACTAGGGATTCGAACCGCTGAACTGCCAACCTTTCTGATCGACAAGTGCAGCTTCTTAGCCACTGAGCCACTGCATCCCTGGTTTTTTAAAACCATTGCTAATTTCTTTGTCAAACACCAAAGATGGTGTTTACAGATTTATAGGATTTAGCTTCTTTGGGTTTTAAACTCTTCTAACTTGGCTTGGCTTTCAGGTTTATTGCAGTTAGAGCACAAGGTTTGACAGCTCTTATCTGCAAGGTTGTGCTCAGGCCATTAATCACTCTCCCAGTGAAAAGCTCACAGACTGCCACCTTTGAAGACACTGACCATTATGACACTCAGGTCTTCCATAAGAGTCTGGCCATGTGTGTAAGTATTGCACTTAACGTATGAACTTAACATCTCTTAAGCTGGGTAAATAATAGAAGTCTACCAATTCAGTTAAGTTGATAGGGAAGTGAAGAAGAGGCCAGGGTCATCTTATAACTACTTCACTTGGGAGCATTCTCTTTGATTTCTAGAAAGAGCTGTGTTTTTTTCTGTAGCACACTGCAGTAATTGCCTGACTGACCATTTCTGGTTGACCAATTGACATTGTGTGTCTAATGGTAAAGACAGATGCAAGAAGCTAGACTGTCAAAAGCTTAATGTGAACAATTTATTCTTTAATTTTAATTCCCTGGGTGGCTTGGAAGAGAGGCATTTTCATGTGAGTTGCGTGTTGCATGTTGAGTGCAAAAAAGAGCAAATAAGATGATTAAAGGCCTGGAGTCGAAACATATGAAGAACGGTTTCAGGATTTGGGTTTGGCTAGTCTAGAGAAAAGGACTGGGGAATACACACACACATGATAGTAGGATTCCAGTATTTGAGAGGTTGCCACAAAAAGGAGGGTGTCAACTTACTTTCCAAAGCACCAGAAGGCAAGACAAGAAACAAAGGATGGAAACTAATCAAGAAGAGAAGTAACCTGGAATTAAGGAGAAACTTCCTAATAGTGAAAACAATTAACCAGTGGAACAGCTTGCCTTCAGAAATTGTTAAGTGCCTCATCACTGGAGATTTTTAAGAAGAGACTGGACAGTCACTTGTCTGACATAGTATAAGGTCTCCTGCTTGAGTAGGGGATTGGACTAGAAGACTTGAAGGTCCATTCCAGCTCTGTTCTGGTTGATGTGGCTGGCTTTGTAAGTAAATCATGTAAAATCAGTGAATCAGCCAGTCATTGAATTAAATGCCTGTTTGAAGCTACCCACCTTAGCTGCAAAGTGTCCTATTCATTGTAAGACTTTACTACAATCAAGTTTTTTGCTGGTATTGGTAGCCGTCATTAAATGTTGAATTATGGGGATACATGGGGCTTGTTGAAGGGTTATATCTGTGTTTAGTTTCAAAATTTACAACCAATTTCATTGTATACATGATGTATAATGACAATAAAGTCTATACTATTAGTTTGCTCTGAGCTGGGGCTTTTAATTGACAAGGGAGTGACCTATTTTATTGCTAGCATCTGAATTGTAGTTTTCTTTGGCAAGAGGAAAAACCGAGAGCCATGACACTAATCTTCTTCCTGGATAGGGAACTCACCACTGATGGTATTTCTGTAGGAGAAAATGGGAATCAATTATCCTCTGTTCCCAATCTTATTGCATTTTTGAGGTCCAGTGCTGTGGCTAGTCCAGCTTCTTCTCTTGCCTTTGGATGGTATATTTAAGTTGCACCAGGGACCAAAGGGAATGAAAAATAGTCCCAGGATAGAAGATTTTGTAGGTTGCTGTTGTCTGATTGCCATCTTGGTTCCACGAGATCCAACTTGAATTATTCCAGAAAGATTCCAGGCTTTGTTTGAACACATGTGGTGAGGAAGAAGTTCTATGGGTTTTGAGGTTGCATCCGTTTTAGTACCTTACTAGATGTATATATTATCTGTTGTCTTTCTGTGAACCTCTTCTAGTTTTTCATAATTCTTTTTAAACCTAGAACTAGACCCAGTAGCAAGGTTTGTTCAAAGCAGAATAAAATAGAACTATGTGTAGAAGCATCCTCAGCTATGGGTACTAACTTCAATATGGCAGACCCAACCAGATTATTGGAGCCCCTCCCATTTTTAAAATGTATACATTGCGTGCATTGCATATATGTAAAAAGGGTCACCAGTCATGCTTGCCAGTTTAAGCTGGTGACCGTCACTGAAGATGTCCCAGCTTTCTGTGATTCGGAAATAATAGTTTTGTTGGCACAGTCGAAAATGCTATTTGCCTCAGGGGTGTGTTACGGCTTCTGCTACTGCCGGTTTGCACAGGGATGCGCTTCGGGCGCACGTGCTTGATGCGTGCTACACATGCATGCACAGTAGTAAAAAAAACAAGATGCCGCCACCGACGGCACCACCGATAGAACCGGTTCGTTTAGGATGTGGCAAGTTGAGTTACTACCTACTTGGCTGAACTGGTCCTAACCGGTAGGAACCCTTCTCTGATTTGCTTTCTTTACAGCTACATCAGACCGATGACTCATATTCAGCTAGCAAACAATTACTTTTTTTCCCCAAGATCTTTTTCACAAGTACTACTGCTAAGTTAATTCCTTATTGTATATCTGTGAAGTTAATTTCTGCTTTCTAGGTGACAAATTCTGCTTTTGTCTCTGTTAAGTATCATTCTGCCTATTCACCTGATTTTACTAAGCTGTAAAGATTGTTTTGAGTGTTGCATTTGTGTACTAAGTTATTAGCTATTCTACTACGTTTTGTCACTTGGACATTTGTGAAGCATGTCCTCCATCCCGTCTTTCATTGTTCTCAAACATGTTGAAGAGGATAGGACACAGGATTGAAACTAGTGACAATTCCCTTGATATCTAACTTAGTTTGAAAACAAATTATTAATGAACATACAATATTCTCAAGAAACTGAAAAGAGAGGAAAACTAGCATTCTTAGTTGCCAAATACAGCACTATAAATATTCCATTGGTTGCTTGACTACAAGATAAAATGAACATTGTAATGCCAATGCTTAATGGTTAATCAATGCAACCTGTCACTTCAAAAGATAATATGGTAAATCACAGATAATATGCTGTGATGTAGTATAATATGTTGTGGTTAGTGCTAAATGTACTCGGACTATACGTCAACACAGTTTTTAAAACCTTATTTTTTAATCTATTTATTATTTAAGAATTGAGTTACATAATAAGATGCATTTCCAGCCCGCCAGAGTGTTGCTTCTAGGTGATTCAGAAATGAATTGTGTATACCAGATCATATCTCACCCTCTCAGTTAGATAAGATGACTTTGGAATGCTTTTAAAAGCATTCATTATTTGACCTTCTGGCGATATCAATTCCTGGTTCAAATCTCAGGTTAGCTATGAGCTCAGTCTCTGGCCTTGTGCAAGCAATCTCCCCCCCCTCTCTCTCACACACATGTGGTCTTACAGACTTCACTTTGGAGCAACTCTGAAATGTGTTCTCAGGAATTACAAAGCACAAATTTATCCCAGAAAATTACTGCACGAAAGGCCATGAATCAAGGTTTTAATTATGAGTCGATTCCACCTAATAAACCAACACTGGGTATCAGATTAAGAATAGGTTAAAGTGGTTGAAATTTATTCAGACTAAAAATAAATGACTAAATGAATAACTAAACAAATAAATACATTTTGTCAATACTTTCCCCTTCATTTGATGAATATTGGGACATCTCTGGTGGTAGATTAAATCTTTTGCGCCAAGGATTATTTGGCAATATATCATGGGTATTCAAAGTAAATGACTGCTGCTTGGATGTGGCAGGTCCCAATTTATCCAAAGGCAGATGGATGAAATTTTCCATGCCCATCCCCCTTTCCCGGGCACTCACTTTCAAATACTAGTTTATCTTTGCCTCTTTCTTCCCAGACAAAGCACTGAACTAAATCCCTCCTCCCCATTTTCATTTTCTTATAATTCCATGCAAATTCTGTGGAATCTATAGAAAATATTAAAACATTAAAAATGATATGTTCAGATTTCCAGATGACGAGGACAAAAATAGTCAAGAAGATTATGGTTAGAGTAGTCATGAGATTTGACAACTAAGTTCTAACCAATATTCTTGATTAACTGTATGGGGAAGTTACCAATAGCTGCATAGATAGCAACACTTTAGGAGTAACCAAAGTATCATTGTTGCTATCATGGAGACAAGCAAACTTAAAATGGTAAAGCAATTAGAATTTTAATGTTATGCCAAAAGTTGCCCGGAGAGATTTTGTTGAAAGATGGATGGCAAATAAATTCACTAAATAAATAAAGGTGTAATGCAATTTGCTACATTTGAATGTCTTTCTGCAAAAGTCTTTATATGCTGTACTTAAATGTGGTTCGTATTGTTATCTGAAAGAATCAATCTCTGAGACGAACAAAAGAATTTCTATATTAGGTATGTTACAAATAAGGAGAAAACAATTGAAATGGTTCACAACAGTCTTGGGTGCTGTCTTTGGTCAATCGATCCTAAATATCCCACCTATCAAGTCAATGAGTCTTTGGTGCCATAGTAATCAAAACACATGGAAGCGCATTGGGCAGTGGTGGGATTCAAAAATTTTTACTACTGATTTTGTGGGAGTGGCTTTGTGGGCGTGGTGTGGCTTTGTGGGCATGGCTTTGTGGGGCGTGGCAGGGGAAGGATACTGAACAATTCCCCATTTTCTCTCCACTCCTGGGGGAAGGTTACTGCAAAATCCCCATTCCCTCCCCACCCCACTAACCTGTTTTCCAGCTCAATTCTCCTTTTCAGGGCAACAAAAGAAGATCAGCTGGGAGGCAGAAGGGGCGGGGCCAGCCTATTTGCCTGTTCTCTGAAGTACTCAAAATTTCCATTACCGGTTCTGCCTAACCTGTCAGAATTGGCTGAATACCACCTCTGGCATTGGGAGATTACAAATATATGCAGATACACCAATGGTGGGTTCCAGATCCCGTTCCAACCAGTACAGTTGGAATGGTCTCAGGGCGTCCACATGGATGTGTGCAGCATGCGCATGCATCTTAGCGCCTCTGGGAGCCTCCACAATGCTCCAGCTGCTCAGTGGTGTGTCGCACAGGCGCTGTACGTGCCATGCATGTGCGCAGAAACGCCGAAGACTTAAAAGACCGGTAAGGAGCTCGGGCAGGCGGGTGGGCCCTCCGGAGCACTATACTGGAACGGTATCCAGTGCTCCGGACAGGTTCCGGTACGCCTGTACCGGAGTGTACCGCCTGCAACCCACCACTGACACACACACACACACACACACACACACACAGAGGTAGATAGAGAGGAAGCGAGAGGGGGGGAGAAATAGAGGGAAAGAGAGAGTGAGGGAGGGAGCTAGAGAGAGAGAAAAAGGGAGACAGAGAAAAAGGGAGAAAGAGAAAGAAAGAGAGAGAGGGGGAGGGCTCTATGACACATACTGTAAAGAAATTTCTGTTCTAAAACACAGAAGAGGTTGATTAAAGTCTATTCTTTGACAGTGGTTTTCAATGATAAAGACCTATATTTGCTGTCCATATCTATTTATCCTTGCTGATAAATGCAGCTTTCCACAATATATAGCGTTTATTGCTTAACTATCTTTGACAAAAATAATCTGTTTCTCCCTTATAATGCAAAGCATTATTTTATTCTCAGCTGGAGTTGGTCCTCACTTTCATGATTTTCAAATCTAATTCTCCCCTTCCCAGAGTTTGTTTTATTTCCTAGAATAATTTCTTTTCACATTTCAGCTTTGATTACAGACTACTGCCGTTCACTCTCTTCAAATGATTTGCACAAAGTAATTTAGATTTGCAACTTGTACTGAGAAGCAAATGCATTAAGTGCAAGACTAGACGAGACCAATGCTAAGCAGTGTCTTGCAGAAAGGAAATGCAGAAGCTATTGTGTGAAGAGTTATTTATTTATTGGATTTATTTAAGTACAGCATCCACTGTAGCAAACCTAGAATTTTGGAGCTACATTATGAATACATTCAAGATTCTAAGAAGTAAGTAGGATTTCTCTCACCTGCCAATTCAAAAGCTTTCAGTGCTGGAAACAGATTTTGAAAAATGACATTTCGTCTATCTGCTTCTGCAGCCTGGTGGTCTCAGTGATTACACCTAAATAGCAAATTGTCTAGCATTATGATGGGTGATATACAGAGATTCTATCATAGGGAAATTATTGGACCTGTGTAGGATGCCTATTTGTATCCCGCTGAGGCCCACACACATATTACTGCCAGAGGATTTTTGTTGTTGTACTGCATTCTCTTAGGAGTAGACATTGTAAGCAATATCAATTGGGGGTTACACAAAAAGAAGGTGGGGGTTAAGCAAGCAGGGAGTAGATACAACTATTTCTAGAAGCATCCTCAGCTATGGTTACTGACTTCAAAATGGTGGATCCAACCAGAGTATTGAAGCCTCTCCCATTTTGTGAATGTGTACATTTTATACAGAATTAAAAGTGGACAAGGATATAGATTTATTCATTAACTGACTAGTTGATAACCTGGCTGTCAGCATTCCAAATATCATGCAGAATTAAATAAGATAGAGTGTGGCAGGCCCAGGTATTTATTTATAGAAGGAAAATGTCCAGACCAAACGTAATTTCTAATGTTGGATTTTCCCCCTTACCACAGGGGGAGCCCCCTAGTGGAGTACTGTGAAGCTGTTACCATGGCAACTCTACTGTGCTGTACAGTAGAAGCCAGTACAGTAGTACAGCACAACAGGCTGTATCTTAACAGAACAGCCCCCTCCGAGAGGTGTAAGGGGTGTCTTACCCCATAGTATTTTTCTCCAGAGGTTGAGTCATCTGTGTACCAAGTTTGGTTGAAATTGCTTGAGGCATTCCAGAGTTATGCTGGAACACACACACACACACACACACACACACACACACACACACACACACACACACACACACCATCTCCTTCCAGCTTTATCCTCCCAGCAACTATATGAAATAAATTTCTCTTAAAGATAGTAAAGATGGACTGTTTCTGTGCTCCTTGTTGACATGCCTCATCTCTCTCCCCCCTCTCTCTGTGATCTTTCTTCCTCCCTACAGGGTGATAGATAGCTGTTCCCAGGTTTTCTGACTTTAGAGCATAAACTGAATGAAGTTCTTATCCTATAACCCATAACAACAACACATATCTCTAGCATATGTATCAGTGAATATTAACAGCAACTTCTCGATCTATATGAACAAACAACATTGTTTAGGAAATTAGGAACATTGTTTTTTCCTGTGGCTGGTGATTGGAGCTGCTGGCTAGAAGAGGGGAATCAGAGAGACAAAGAGGAGCAGGTAGTGGCCCTTTAACTCCATTTCATTTGAACTTTCCTTTCCTGAGATGAAACCGACAAATGGAACATACAGCTAGAAGGATTTAAATTATTTAAAAGAAATAGACCAAATAAAAGAGGAGGTGGAGTTGCACTATATATAAGAAATAACTACATCTCTACAGAAATAGAGCACAACAATGATGAGAACTATCTTGAATGCATTTGGGTCAATATTAAAGGTTGGGGGGAAATGACATTGCCATAGGTCTATACTACAGTCCACCCAACCAAGCAGAGGAAGTAGATGAACTTTTTGCTAGTCAGCTAACTAAGGTATGTAGGAAGCACACCACAATAGTAGTGGGGAATTTTAACTACCCTGACATCAACTGGGAAACAAACTCTGCACTAAGTGGAAAATCCAACAGGTTCCTAACAAACCTAGCAGACAACTTTGTATCCCAAACAGTAGAGAAGGGAACAAGGGGATCAGCCATATTGGACTTAATTCTCACTAACAGAGAGGAAATGATAGAAGGTGTTGAAGCCACAGGAATCCTGGGGGCAAGTGACCATGCTTTACTTTACTTTACTTTATTTGGACTTTTATACCGCCCCCTCTCCCCAAAGGGACTCGGGGCGGTGTACAGTCAGATAAAACGCATAAATAAATAGAAAGTACAAACATAATTACATACTCAGTACCTAAAGGAGGAGGCTATAAGAAACTGTACATAAAGCAAAGCAGTTAAAAACAATATTTAAAATAACCCCTAAAAATACCCAATTAAAAATATCTGCCAGGAGGTAGAATAAGACTATGAATGGGCCAAGCCGGCTAAACGGAACAGGTGAGTCTTCAGTTTTTGTCGGAAGGAGCGGAAGTCGGTGGTGGTTCTGATGTCGGGGGGGAGGTCATTCCAGAGGGTTGGGCCCATCACAGAGAAGGCTCTACTCCTAGGTGCCGCACGTTGGCATTGCTTAGCGGACGGCACCCGGAGGAGTCCCTCCCTGTGAGAGCGAATTGGTCGCAGGGAAGTATATGCACTATTGGAATTCAACATTATGCAAACACAAGTAGTAGAACAAAGTGAAACTAGAGTCTTGGACTTTAAGAAAGCTAATTTCAATAAACTTAGAGAGAGCTTGGGAAAAAATCCATGGATGAGAATCCTCAAGGGGAAAACAACTCAAGAAGCTTGGGAAATTTTGAAAAATGAGATTATAAAAGCCCAGTCTAGCACAATACCAATGAAGAAGAAAAATAATAGCTCCCAAAAGAAACCAGCATGGCTGCATAAAGAACTCTCTGACAAATTGAAAGACAAAAAAGATAAGTACAAAAAGTGGAGGGGGCATAAGTAAGGCAGAATATCAGCAAATAGCTCGAGCATGTACACATGAAGTGAGGAAAGCTAAGGCTCACAATGAAGAAAGGCTTGCCACAAAAGTAAAAAATAACAAAAAAGCTTCTTCCAACATGTTAAAAACAAGAAAAAGGTTAAAGAAACAATTGGTCCATTGCTGGGAGAAAGTGGCAAGAATGTGACAAGCAACAGGGAGAAAGCAGAACGATTTAACTCATGTTTTGCATCTGTCTTTACACAGAGGGATAAAACAGTCCAACCTATCAAAAACAGCACCACAAAAATCAGATTAGGAACACAAGTTGAAATAGGGAAGAAAATGGTAAGTGAGCACCTGTCTTCCCTAGATGAGTTCAAATCACCAGGACCTGATGGATTACACCCCAGGATTCTGAAGGAACTGGCAGACGAGATCTCAGAACCACTAAACTATATCTTTCAGAGATCCTGGAGCAACGGGGAACTACCAGAGGACTGGAAAAGAGCTGATGTGGTTCCCAGACCCAGGAAACTACAGACCCATCAGCCTGACCTCAATACCAGGGAAGATTCTGGAAAAGATAATCAAGCAACGAATTAGCGAACACCTAGAAGCAAAGAAAGTAATAGCCAAAAGCCAACATGGGTTTGTCAAAAACAGATCATGCCAGATTAATCTTATTGCATTCTTTGATAATGTGACAAAATTAGTGGACCAGAGGAATGCCGTCAATATAGTTTACTTGGACTTCAGTAAGGCATTTGATAAGGTAGACCATAACCTACTACTAGATAAAGTCACACACTCAACGTGTAGTTCTCAATGGAACTGCATCTTCGTGGAGGGAAGTATGCAGTGGAGTACCCCAAGGCTCTGTTTTAGGCCCAATACTCTTCAACATCTTCATCAATGATTTGGATGAGGGAATAAATGGGGAACTCATCAAATTTGCAGATGACACCAAGCTGGCAGGAATAGCCAACACTCCAGAAGATAGGCTTAAGATACAGAAGGATCTTGACAAACTTGAACATTGGGCACTATCTAATAAAATGAAATTCAATGGTGAAAAGAGTAAGGTTCTACATTTAGGCAACAAAAATGAAATGCACAGGTACAGTATAGGTGGTACCTTGCTCAACAGTAGTAATGGTGAAAGGGATCTTGGAGTCCTAGTGGACAACCATTTAAATATGAGCCAGCAGTGTGCAGTAGCTGCCAAAAAAGCCAACATAGTTCTAGGCTGCATAAACAGAGGGATAGAATCAAGATCACGTGAAGTGTTAATACCACTTTATAATGCCTTGGTAAGGCCACACTTGAAATACTGCATTCAGTTTTGGTCACCACAATGTAGAAAACGTGTGGGGACTCTAGAAAGAGTGCAGAGAAGAGCAACAAAGAGGATTAGGGGACTGGAGACTAAAACATTATAATGCCTTGGTAAGGCCACACTTGAAATACTGCATTCAGTTTTGGTCACCACGATGTAGAAAACATGTGGGGACTCTAGAAAGAGTGCAGAGAAGAGCAACAAAGAGGATTAGGGGACTGGAGACTAAAACATATGAAGAACGGTTGCAGGAACTGGGTATGTCTAATTTAATAGAAAGAAGGAGTAGGGGAGACCTTATAGCAGTGTTCCAATATCTCAGGGGTTGCCACAAAGAAGAGGGAGTCAAACTATTCTCCAAGGCACCTAAGCAATGGGTGGAGGCACAAGGCACAAGAAGCAATGGGTGGAAGCTAGTCAAGGAGAGAAGCAACTTAGAACTGAGGAGAAATTTCCTGACAGTTACAACAATTAATCAGTGGAACAGCTTGCCTCCAGAAGTTGTGAATGCCCCAACACTGGAAGTCTTTAAGAAAATGTTGGATAGCCATTTGTCTGAAACGGTATAGAGTTTCCTGCCTAGGCAGGGGGTTGGACTAGAAGACCTCCAAGGTCCCTTCCAACTCTGCTATTGTATTGTATTGTATTGTATTGTATTGTATTGTATTGTATTGTTTAAGAAGAAGATGTTTAGGAAGGAAGTCATCCTCATAGTAAAAAAAAGCACAATCTTATGCATGGCTCCTCAGAAGTGAGTCCTATAGAATGATTGTTGGCTTACCTGAATGGTCATTCTCTAGGCGCTGTGGGAGTGTCCAAGCACGGGTTAACTTCAGCTTGCTGCCCAAGGACTGAGTTCGAATTCTTGTAGCTCCGTCTCTTGCTCCCTTCAGAGGCTCAGTTTTAAAAAACAAAAAGAGTAGTCCAAAGGAACTGTCAATGGCGATAGACCAAATGTCCAATGGAAGGTACCCCGCAACCCTTATACAGGGTGGGGTTGGACACTCCCGCAGCGCCTAGAGAAAGACCATTCAGGTAAGCCAACGGTCATTCTCCTAGGCGCTGCTTGGAGTGTCCAAGCATGGGACATGCCAAAGCTATGATCCCCCAGGGAGGGAAGAATTGCCCACAGCCACGGGGCTCGCGACAACTCTCTGTAGAACTCTCCTCCCAAAGGCTGCCTCAGCTGAGGCGAAAGTGTCCAGTCTATAATTTTTGACAAAGGGCGACAGGCTCGACCACGTAGCGGCCCGACAGATGTCTTCGATGGATGCTTGGGTGGCCCATGCAGCCGAGGTTGCGGCACTCCTCATTGAATGGGCGGTGACACGAGGAGGGGCCGGTCTGCCTTGATGTTCGTAGGCCAGCTGGATACACGCCCTTATCCAGCGCCCTATGGTGGAAGAGGTAACCTTCCTGCCCATGGTAGCAGGTTGAAATGACACAAAGAGTGCCTCAGTCTTGCGAAAAGTTCCTGTCCTTTTCATGTAGATCCGCAGGGCGCGACGGACGTCCAGCTTATGTCACCCGCGTTCCCTGGGATGTCTGGGGTGCGGACAAAAATCCGGGAGGACCACCTCCTGCGAACGGTGGAAGACGCTGTTGACTTTTGGCACAAATGCTGGGTCCAGCCACAGAACCACTCTGTCGGAATGGATGACACAAAGATCATCTCTGACTGATAGGGTGGCCAGTTCAGAGATCCTACGCGCTGAAGTGATGGCAATAAGGAAGGTCGTTTTGAGAGTCAGGTGGCATAGTCCAACTGTCCGAAGAGGTTCAAATGGTGGTTCGGATAGAGAATGCAACACCACGGACAAGTCCCAGGTTGGATACCTGTGAATGGTGGGAGGAGACAGATTGGTGGCTCCTTTAAGGAAATTACGCACCTGCGGGTGTTTGCTAAGAGGCAGGTGTGATCCCGTTGACAAGATGGTGGCTAAGGCGGCAGTCTGGCGCTTGAGGGTATTGGGTGCCAGGCCCTCGTCAAGGCCGTCCTGCAAAAAGTCCAGGACCTGGGGAACGGTGGCAGATGTAGCAGATGGATCTTGTGCCGCCCTGATGATTGATGTACGCCTTTGTGGCGATGTTGTCGGTCAGTATCAGCACGTCTCTGTCCCTGACCAGCCGGAGGAAGTGTCGCAGGGCCAATCTGGCAGCCCAGGGCTCTAGCCAATTTATGTTGTGGGCGAGCTCCGCTGGCGACCATCTGCCCTGGATCACCTGGTTCTGAAGGTGGGCACCCCACCCGAAGAGGCTGGCATCTGTTGTTATGACCAGGCGCTCTGGCTCCTTGAAGTAGGAGCCCTTCAGGAGAGCGTCCGACTGCCACCACCGGAGGGAGCGAAGTACCTTGGGAGGTAGGCGCACCACCCTCTTGGAGTTGCTGGCCTTGCGTCTCTGGAGCGGCAGCAGGAACCACTGGAGATCCAGTGTGTGCAGACGTGCCCACGGGACCACCGAGATGCAGGACACCAGTTTCCCTAGGAGTTGGGATAGGGAGACGACCGATGCCGATCCTGTTGAGCGAATCCTCCGCACGAGAGACCTGATACTGTCCACTCTCTCTTGTGTGAGGAAGACCTTGCATGACTCCGAGTCGATCACCGTGCCGAGGTGCTGGATCCTGCGGGTCGGGTTGAGATGGCTCTTGGCCAAGTTGACCGAGAACCCATGATGTTTCAGGACTCGAATGGTGGTGTTGAGGTCCTTCTGGGCCTGCTCCCTGGACGACGAGTGGATGAGGATGTCGTCCAGGTAACATTCCAGCCTCACCGGAAGTGAGCGCAGGTGAGCTGCGATGGCGGCCAGCAGCTTGGTGA
Source organism: Natrix helvetica (assembly GCF_964273705.1). NCBI lineage: Eukaryota > Metazoa > Chordata > Lepidosauria > Squamata > Natricidae > Natrix > Natrix helvetica. The sequence continues at coordinate 24,637,981 of NC_138552.1, read as the reverse complement.
AGGTGTGTGGGGCCGACGAGAGTCCGAAGGGAAGGGCTCTGTACTGGAAGTGTTGATTGGCAAACTGGAACCTCAGGAAACTGCGATGCGCCGGGTGAATTGGTACGTGCAGGTACGCTTCCTTCAGGTCTATCGAAGTCAAGAGGTCTCTCTGTCTGATGCAGCCCAGGATGGTCTGAAGGGACTGCATCTTGAAGCGTTTGTACTCTAGATGCTTGTTGAGCCTCTTGAGGTCCAGTATTGCCCTCACTCCTCCCGATGACTTGGGGACTAGGAACAGGATGGAGTAGAAGCCTGTGCCTTCCTGACCCTCGGGCACCCTTTCTATGGCCGCTATTTCTAATAGGTGGTCTATCTCCGCCCTCATGAGCTGGAACTTGTGAGGTGACCTGGGGATGGGGCAACGGACAAGGGATCTCGGAGGGAGGGACAGGAAGTCCAGGGTCAGACCGTGTTGAGAATCCAGGTGTCTGTCGTGGTCTCCTCCCACTGGGCGGCATAGAGTTGGAGATGGCTGCCTATGGGAGGGTCCCTGTGACGGTCACTTGGACTTCCGGAAGGGGCGGTTGGAATACCCCCCTCGGAAAGGCTTACGGTAGTTCTGCTGCTTATTCCTATCCCTGTAGGAGGGTCTGTCCTGGGGACGGTCCTGGGTCTGGGAGTAAGGTCGGCCTGTACCACCTGAGGAGGTGGAAGGCTCTGAGCCCCGAAAGGAACCCCTACGAAAGGACTGGCCCTTACGTTCTGGTTTCTTAGTCATAGCCGGTAATACTTTCCGTTTATCTTTGGATTCGATTAGATAGGAATCCAAGGCCTCCCCAAATAATTTTCCACCCTTAAGAGAGCGGAAGCCAGCTTCCATTTTGCCTTGACGTTGGCCTGCCAGTGGCGGAGCACATTAGCGGCTAGTGCCCTGGAGGAGAACTTAGTGGCACTAAGGGAGGCATCCGCAGAATATTCGATGGCCGCTATAATCTTGTTAACGTCCTGCCTCATTCTAGTGTCCCCAGCCGGTAGGCCGGACAACAGTTTGCGGAGCCAAAAGAGAGCTGCCCTGCCGAAATAAGAAGAGGCGGAAGAAGCTCTCATGGCCCAAGCGGTGGCCATATGAGTCTTGTGGGAAGATGACTCACCCCTTTTGTCCTCTGCCTTAAGGCCCTCCAGTAGGTCAGCTGGAAGGGCAGAATTGGAGGTGAGGGACACAATGGGGTCATCTACCTGGGGGAGCTTTAAGAGTTCCTCCAGAGGGCCCTCCATGGTATACAATTGTTTGTCATTCCCACTGGGGTTCGCCATGGAGCCTGGCTGGGCTCATTGGCGCTGAATGATGTCTAAGAACAGCTGTGGAGCTGGAACTAGGTCTAGGGGAGGGGCGACCTCATTAAAAAGACCTGCACCCGGGTCCTGGGGACCGATGGTCTCCTTTGAAGCCTGATCAGAGGCAGGTTTTGCTGCTGGAGCTGGGAGACCCATCTGGGGGCCTGCAGCCCGGGCTTTGGTTAGAATAGCCCGAAACATGGAGGGCTTGAAGAGACCCAATGCAGTGGGTGTCTCTGGTGCGGGATTCTCGTCCTCAGAGAGATCCGGAGCATCCTGCTCCACTTCCTCTGAATCAGAGACCTCACTGATGCCCGTGGGAGCAGGGGAGGCCTCCCTAATTGGAGGCTCCTGTGTCCTAGCCAGTTTGCCCTTACTGGGATTTGCAGAGGCAAAGGGCAACTTAGAGGCCAACTGCATCATCCCATCAGAAATGTCACGAGAGATGGCACGTGCCACCACATCCTGCATGCTTTTAGACAAAGGTGACTCATGCACCTGAGGTGGATCTGGCCCGGTCACTGAATGGATCAAGGAACCTTCCTCTGCCAGGGAATCTTCCTTATCAAGGGAATCTACAGCCAGGGAATGGCTGGGGGAACCCATTGAAGCCCTGGAAGGATTGGGGGGAAAACCAAAATCCTCCCTTTCCTCTGGTATGGAGGCGGACACCCCTTGCTGGGAAATAGCTGGAGAAGGAACCTCTTTCTCCCCAGGTGGAGGTACTAAGGGGTGGCCCTGCTGGGCAGACTGGGCCTTCTGAAATTGCCTTTCAAGGGCCTTCTGCCGCCTCTCAGCCAATCTCTCCTCGGCCTTAGAAGGCTTCTTGGCTTTAGGAGCCTTCCCCTTAGCTGGGCGTCCCACCCCATCACCTTTAGCAGCAGGGTTGGGCCTGCTGCGTTTAGTGGCTGATGGGCCAGCCTGTTGATCCACTTGCTTCTCCATATTGGAAGGAATCACTCTGATGGCTGAGTGGAGGAGGAGACTGAGGCCTGCTTCGCTGGAGACTTTGTAGCTGCTGGCAAGTGGTGGCTGGAAATGGCTCTGGCTGAGGTAAGCTGGAAGCCTGCAGATCCGCGCTGGAAATTAGGCAAGGGTGAATGGTCTGGTGGTGACCTGCGGCCGCGTGGTCAGTCCGGAAGGAAGGGAGCCTGTCAGGAGACCCGGAGCTAGGCCCGCTTCAATCCCTTCTGCAGCGATCTGCAAGGAGCACAGGCTGCACAGCAAGGCTAAAAAGCCCGGGAGAAAAGCGTGCCAATTTTTAAAACAAAAATGGCGGCCGTTCACGCGCTTGCGCCTGGAGCGGCACTGGGGCAACAAACTGCAGCCTAACGCTGGCGCTGGGGTCCTAAAACTCCTACCTGACCCCCAGCTGTTCATCGGCAGCCGCCAAATGAACCCCCATGGTGCGGTAGCCCTCGCGCGCGTACTCTTCAACGCTGAAATGGAAAACTACAGAAAACAAAAAAATTCTAACTAGGAGCTAACTAAACTGGTAAAATAATTATGAGGAGCAATACTACGCTAACTAGAGGGTCCAGCCTGCTGCTCAAGGACTGGGTCTCCCCAAATTGCATCCTGTAGGGCGACTGAGTTTTTTAAAACTGAGCCTCTGAGGGGAGCAAGAGGCGGAGCTACAAGAATTTGAACTCAGTCCTTGGGCAGCAAGCTGAAGTTAACCGGTGCTTGGACACTCCAAGCAGCGCCTAGGAGAAGTCAATGAACTCATACATAAATGGATATTGGATTGCAACCTAAATCCATTTTCTGCCCATAGCATCTCCCATTCCAATACTAACGCTGGCTAAAAAGCTCGAACCTTCCTTTTTTGATCTTCAACTTCTCAAATACACAGTATGGTGGAAAATTGGAGAACTTTGCCATTTTTTCAATGCTAGATAATAGAGCCGTCAACTTCAAGGAACTTAAGATTTTAAATGCCTTGTTATATTGTAAACATTACTTACCTGCAACAACAGACTGTAAGGGCTTTCATATTTTGTTTTATTTATTATATTTCTACACCTCCCATCTCACCTAAGTGACTCTATTAGATATTGCTTTGTATTTTCTACCTAAGAATATTGTTGGTATAGTGGGTGCCTATTACATGCTTTAAGCAGACAAAAAATATTATTGTGTGCTTGCGATACATACAGTATGTTTGTTTGTTTGTGTGTGTGTGTGTGTGTGTGTGTGTGTGTGTGTGTGCATGCATAAAGAGAGCTCACACAAAATTATTTTAATTCTGAGGGTCTATACCAGCAGTATCAAACTCGATTTCATTGAGGGCCACATCAGGGTTGTGTTTGACCTTTGGGGGTTGGGGTGAGCCTGGCTATGATGGGTGTGGCCAAATCAACATCACTCTGCCAGCGAACTCTATTTTCGGCTGCCACGGCCTCCTGTAACCCTCTGTTTTTCACTGGCAGATGGTTGCAGGAGGCCATAGCAGCCAAAAATGGAGCTTGGGAGCCTGTTTTTGCTGGCAAAAGCAATAGGTGATGGTCCTTCAGTGTTTCCAGGGTGGACCCATAGGCCAGATCTAAGTACCCCACAGGCCAGAACTGGCCCCCAAGCCTTGAGTTTGGCACCTCTGGTCTATAATATATATAACTTCTTATCCTAAAGAGAGGTTAATACAGAAACATACTGCATATTTGCTTGCAAAGACCATCAAGATAGAAATAGTTCTCTTAGAAAGAAAACTCTTCTGGGAATCTAGGTCTCATAGCCTCAATAGAAGAGTTTCCATTTCTTCCCACTGCTTTAGCAAATTTAGCTACACATCATTATCTATCACAGGCTTAGCTGTGTCAGAATAGGTGTTGGAGAGAAAATCTATGTATCTGTGCTGTTGCTAGGAATTGATATCGACTTGACACATAATCAATCCACCCATCAGAATAGGGGACCTTGCAATATTTCTCAGATTTTTTAAAGCTCCCTGAATAATTATTGATTTGTGCTCTCATTTTGAAAGCTACCTTATTCCTTGAGCAATAGAAAGAAAATATTTCGGCATAGGACTCTGTGTTGAGCCACGGAGTCCGTTGGGTTTCTAAAGACATTAAAATTAATTTAAGCTTTAATTGCCAAGTAAATTTTTCATTGAAATTTGGGATGGAAACATTCTGTGGTCCAGAGGCTGCTGCTTATGTTTCAGGTCTTCTGAAATATATTGATATCTCTTTAAGAGTTTCTTGGCCTAATTTTCCATAATTTATAGGGATAGGTTTTTTTTGATGGGAGAAACATCATTTCACACCTCAGAAGTCTCGTCCTCTCACTCTTAGCCTTATTTTCTCATTTGAAATTTGGCCACTTTGTCCCATGTGTTGTGGCAGCCAGCAGAGCTGGCAGCAGATTCGGACAGTGAGGAGATTGGGGAAGAACATGGGCCAGTCCTGGAGTCTGAAGAAGGCTCTGACGAGTGCTCTGTGTTGGAGGCAGAGATGGGGCCAGGGCCATCTGACAGTTATCAGCTGCCTTAGGAGTCAGACATCAGTGAGGCAGATGAACAGCTGGATCCTGTTCCCAATGTGTGCATGCACAGAGTTGCCAGACAAAGGGAACAGCTAAGGAACTTGGGATTTATAAAAGATGAGGACATGACTTCGTGCTGCTGGGGAAGCCTAGGTCAGAACATCAAGTAATCAATGCTGTGAGCTTAGAATGCTCCAGGATCTACAAATAGTGTTTTGAAGTACAGTCAATCCACAGATATAATTCAATTCAGTTTAGTTCACATAGTTCAGGAGTATTTCATTTTGAAATGGTAGAGTAACATTCGGATATATAAAAACACAGCTTTTTATGTATATTCTAGAAGTGTAGAACCTCAAGTTCCAAGGTTGCATATGCAAAGTCTTGAGTGTCACCAATATCATCTTAAATTGTTTCCAAATTGAACATTTGAATACAACAGAGTGGGAAAATTGTTAAATACATTGTAAAGGTATAAACATAAAGTCCTGCTAACTTGCAGAAGACTTGCCTGATCTCAAGGCAGAGAAGTAATTGATAGAAATGTTTTCTTCTTCTGAAGAAAAAAGAACACTTGAGAAAGAATTTTGTCCAAGATGTTTTGGCCCAAATGTTTAAAAAATATCCAAAAGTATCTCCTATTTAAGAGGGCTCTGTCTTTGGACAAGGCTACCTCAACTTTCAAGGACCAGGAACAAAAAGTATATCTTTCAATACCAACAAATCAGATCTAGCCACCCCAGAGGTGGTATTCAGCAGGTTCTGACCAGTTCTGGAAAACCTATAGAGGAAATTTTGAATAATTTGGAGAACTGGTAAATACCACCTCTGACTGGCCCCGTCCCCATCTATTCTCTGCCTCCCGAGTCCCAGTTGATCGGGAGGGAATGGAGATTTTACAGTAACTTTCCCCTGACATGCCCACCAAGCCACACTCACCAAGCCACACCACGCCTACCAAGCCACGCCCACAGAACCAGTAGTAAAAAAAAATGGATCACTCCACTGAGACACACTGTATGAAACAACAAGATTGTCTCATTTGTGTGCCATTTTCTAAAAGATGATATTAAGCCAGCTGCATATGTTGATTATTCATTTGGCAAAGATGACTTGGTAATTAAATTTGAGATTAATTATCTCATCAGGGTAAAAATGGGCAGAACTAAAGCAGGCTTATCATTCAACAAGTTCTGGAATGCATTACTGATGTGCTATTTATTTAATGCTGCCACTTGCTTCACCACTTATGTGGCAGGACCAACACACAATGTAGCACTCCACTAACATCATAGAGAGTAAAGTTAAGCTTGCAAGATTTATCTCTAGCTGAGAACATTGGTCTATATGGCCACAGTAACTAACTTGACATGATTTCTATGGTCTCCTTTGATATCTCCATCTTTTATGAATAAACATATTCCAAATATATGTCAATGATAAATGCATGCAGTTATAAATCAGTTCTATGCAACGCCACCCAATTTATTTGCTAATATTTTAAAATGAAAATAAAACAGGGAATATATACTGTACATTAATTTTTGACATGCAGTTTTCTCTGAAAGGCATACTAGTGTGCATTATGCATACTATTCCTAATATTTATAATGCCTTGGTAAGGCCACACTTGGAATACTGCATTCAGTTCTGGTCGCCACGATGTAAAAAAGATGTGGAGACTCTAGAAAGAGTGCAGAGAAGAGCAACAAAGATGATTAGGGGACTGGAGACTAAAACATACGAAGAACGGTTGCAGGAACTGGGTATGTTTAGCTTAAGAGAAAGAAGGACTAGGGGAGACATGATAGCATTATTCCAATATCTCAGAGGTTGCCACAAAGAAGAGGGAGTCAAACTATTCTCCAAAGCACCTGAGGGTAGAACAAGAAGCAATGGGTGGAAACTAATCAAGGAGAGAAGCAATTTAGAACTGAGGAGGAATTTCCTGACAGTGAGAACAATTAATCAGTGGAACAGCTTGCCTCCAGAAGTTGTGAATGCCCCAACACTGGAAGTCTTTAAGAAGATGTTGGATAGCTATTTGTCTGAAACGGTATAGGGTTTCCTGCCTAGGCAGGGGGTTGGACTAGAAGACCTCCAAGGTCCCTTCCAACTCTACTATTGTATTGTATTGTATTGTATTAATTTCAACTAAATAATTTTCTGTGCTGTCCAGAGCCCCAGAGGCACATTTCACTTCACCTTTCTAAATAAAAGAAAAAAAGGGAGAAAATCAAATGTAATCTTAAATGTAATCTCAAAAATGCTGAAATGAATGAGATTTAAGTTGCAATAATTCCCCAATTGATTTTAGTTCTGCTTCTTCTACAATACTAAAGTGCTATCTGAGAAAAAAATGACAGTAATGATTTAGAAATGTAGCATTAAAGGGAAATAGAAGAGGTAAACAACAAAGCAATTTCAGACACTTTATATAGGTGACCTTAAAGTGGCCTTTTGGTTTATGGTCCATTTGTCCTGAGAGAGAAAAAAAGATGGAACAAGGTGAAACAATACAAAGCAAATTGCAATTATTATTACCTTGAAAGAAACAATATATTTACTGTACATTCTAAACATGGAATGGGGAGAAATCCTACACCGATCCTTTCCTACTACAGCACCTCCATCATGTGACTTTATGTTCAATTTGCAAGTGGATGCTGATTTTTTTAAAAAGAAGTGACATAATCCTTGCCCCAGTTAATAAATGAAGAGGACTGCTTAGTTTTACATGAATGAGCTGTTTGGAAATGTTGGTTCTTGAGAAAATGGATTTGGGGCCAGTCATTCTCTCGCAGCCCTGCCCATCTCACAGGGTTGCTCTTGTGGGGAAAATAAGAGAAGGAAGATGTATTGGATATGTTGGCTGTCTTGAGTTATTGGTAAAAACAATAAAGGTGGGATACAAATAAATAAAGAAATAATCACATTGGTCATGAAAAGGTAGTGTCTTCTTTGAGTCATACTCACGTCCTTAGGATTGGAACGTTAAGAGCTGAGGTGGCACAGTGGTTAGAGTGCAATACTGCAGGCTACTTCAGCTGCAGTTTGGCAGATTGAATCCCACCAGGCTCAAGGTTGATTCAGCCTTCTATCCTTCCGAGGTGGGTAAATAAGCTGACTCTGTAAACCGCTTAGAGAGGGCTATGAAGCACAGTGAAGTCTAAGTGTTATTTCATATATACAGTTCTATGGTGTTCTTCCAACATGTCATTTGAGTTCCTAGTCTAGTCTAGTCTCACTTACACTGGATGACCTTGGTTTAATCGGTCTCAGCTCAACTCACCCCAAAGAGTTCATTTTATAGGGAAAAATAGGAGGAAGGAATATGTATGTGCTCTGCCTTGAGGTATTTTAAAAAATAGTATCAAAATTATGCATGCATCTCTGACCTCTGCTATATCTCCAACATTACCTCTCCCCATTCTGTACTAGAAGGCCAGATTCAATGGAAATAGCCAAGTAGTTACTGTTAGTTGCTTAGTAATACTATAGACACAGTTTAGAAGAATAACGCTCTGCAAGTAGGAGTCCTCCTTTTCACATTTTTGAATGGACTATCAAAGAACCACTTCTTTGCCATTTTAACAAGAATTTTGTTATTAAAGAATTTTGTTATTAGGAGATGATTGCTTTCACACACACACCCAATCCCAATCTAATCGTCCATTAAGGCCTGAGCCAGCTCATCTGCAACACAAAAGACATGACCTCCAGGACATAATAGGACCCAACTAGCAACAGAAACTCACCACATGGCACCTGGAAAGATTACATCATCCAGCAAAGCTCAACCAAGCCTGGGACTCAGGACAGGCTACAGAGTTTCCCCTGCATGGCCCCATGAGAGTCTGACAACCAATCAGCTCAAATTCAAAAGCCCAGAGAGGGCATAAAACCAAGGCACTCTCATCATCTCTTCTCTCCCCCCCCCCACAGGACCTCAAACCACGTGGTCCTGTCCATCATCAATAAACCTTCTTTCCAAGCAACTTCCATGAATCCAGTGTCTTTTTCCCCACTTGGAACTGAACCCAGAAGGACATTTCTTCCAACAGTAGCTTGGCAAAACACTTCTGTAACTCTGTTTTAAATTTTAGAACTGTAACTCATAATAGAGTCATAATATGTCAGGGTTTTATTACCATTTTCATCCAAGCCTGTCAAATTGGAAAATAAAAAATTCCACTGAAAGCCAATAGACATTCAAATTTCACAGGATTGTTGGGGAACAACAACAGAAAGAACAGACCTATGAAACTTTGAGCTTGACATAAATCTATTTTGTTTTTTTAAAAAAAACCACCCCGAGATTTGAATTAAGTTCTTGAGTAACATTTACAATTATTTGAATTTAATTAGGACATCAGATGGGTGTTCTTGGGGGGTAAACCAGTAGTGGTTTGCAGGCGGTACGCCCCAGTACTGGTGTATCGGAGCCTGCCCGGAGCACTGGGTACCGTTCCGGTATGGTGCTCCAGAGGGCCCACCTGCCCACCCGAGCTCCTTACCTGTCCTTTAAGCCTTTGGCACTTCTGTGCACATGCATGGCGTGTACGGCACCTATACGACACATCGCCGAATAGCTGCAGCGTCACGGAGGCTTGTGGAGGCGTTGCAGGCAGGTACAAAGAATGTATTGGAAGAAATATTCATCCCAGAGATGATATTCAGCTAGTTCTGACAGGTTCTGGAGAACCGGTAGTGGAAATTTTGAGTAGTTCTGAGAACCGTGCCCCTGCTGCTTCCCAGTCTCCCAGTTGATATTCTTTTGTTGCCCTGAAAAGGAGAACGGAGCTGGAAAGCAGGTTAGTGGGATGGGGAAGGAATGGGGATCTTGTAGTAACCTTCCTCAGGAGTGGGGAGGGAATGGGGATTTTGCAGTATCCTTCCCTTGCCATGCACACCAAGCCACACCCACAGAACCAATAAAAAAAATTGAATCCCAACACTGGTCCATCTGGTTCAGTTTTAAGCTGGAAGAAATACACTGGGGGCTGATTGAAAAGATGATTTATTGATGAAGCAGAACCACTAGGGTTTGTGGTTCTGGTGCAACTGACCAAAATGGAGTTGAGAGTGGGTTTTTTTATACCTTCTCTTGGGCTTTGCACTTGAGCTTCCTGTTCCTGTGCAAGAACATGTATTCTGTTGGCTGTTGTCAGACTCCCATGGGACCATATAGGGGTTATGTAGAGGTCATAGCAGGCTCTATAGGCAAAGTACAAATCCTAGGTGTTTGAGCTCCCAGATTTGGTTGACATTTGGACTGCTCTGAAGATGATGCAATGAAAGGGCTTGTGTTCTGAAATGGTGTTGGTAACTCCTATTGTGGCTTAATGGCTTTTGTTCTATTTTGGCTCTTGGGTGACAGTATTTGCTTATGAATAGAGCTATCTAGATACTTGTCTTCTTTCAATAAGGTCTTTATCTCTTAAGTGCTGAGATCTGGTGTGGGCTAGTAAGGAAAGTGGGGGTTGCTTTCTGCCTCTTAAAAACATGTTTCTCCATTTGTCCCTTTGGAAAATATAATAATCTGCCTTTTTTTAAAAAAAAAATTTCTAAAAATATTTCATTCTTCTAGGAGTGGAGGATTTCCCACAAATGCTTAGCACAGTTTAGCACAAATGCAAAGCAACGTCAATGTCTCTATCAAATTGATATCAAATTGTTGACTGCAGAACTGAGATAGGAACAGACAGCATCTTTTTTTCTTCTGACAATTTGAGCAGGCGTGTAAGTATAAATTATCAAGTGCTACATCTTCCTGAGCTAAAAAAATCTACCAATGGTGTGTTGTAGATTGGAGTAATTCCATTGGTTCTAATTCTAGGAGCAAATAGATGAAAAGTGTCTGTTCTCTTCAGCTATTGACTGGATGAGAAGCTGGGTAAAAATTTCAAGAAGAATTAATGCTTGTTTTCTCTTCCTGAGACAATTGAGATTTGAAATTCTGAGCATGGGAACACTCATTTTATCAGTGCATGGGAGGCAGCGGTGGGACTCACTTACCTTCCCTACCAGTTCGCAAATGTGAGTGCGCACTTTCTGCGCGTGCGCAGTGCTCACACATTAGGTGGGGTGGTGGTGGACAGAGCCTCCCACAGCCACCACTACCTGTTCACCCGAATCAGAAAGAACTGGCTGAATACCACATCTGATTTTATTGAAAAGACAGTGCTAAGTCCGGATAATAATTACAAATAAAACAAAGCCAAAGAAAAATCAACAGTAAATCTTAACCTACGAGCTAATAATTATTACAGTAACATATTAACGGTAATTATACTAATACGACTAAAAAAAGAAAAGAAAAAGAGCTTTATCTAAATTTCTACTTACATTAGCCTATTTACAATTTTTCCATATTATATCCATAGTTTTATACATCTCTATTTTCCATGCTTCCCTCTCATTCCTACCTCTTGTCTCTATCCATTCATAAAATTTATTCCAATATTTTGAGTCTTCTTTATTTTTAATTTTTAAGGTTAATCTATCCATTTCAGCACAATATCAAATTTTCCTAATTATATCATCATCTGATGGGGTGTTCACATTTTTCCAATATTAAGCATATATAATTATTGCTGCCGACAATATATGTAATCTAAATATATGGTTGCTTTGTCATAACTTTCTGACAGTATGCCTAAAAGGCATGTTTCTGGTTTGAACTCAATATGTTTCTCAGTTATCATTTCTAACCAATTATGAATTTTCTCCCACTAATCCCTTGCTTTCTTACATATCTACCGCATGTTCCTGGAATCTGGTTACATTTCCAGCATTTGACGGAGGAGTTCTTATACATTTTGGCCAATCTTGTAGGCAGCAAATGCCATCTATAAAACATTTTGTAGAGGTTTTCTTTATAGGCCATTGTCAGTTTGTAGTTTCTCTCCCAAATTTTTAATCATTTGTCTAATTCTATATTGTATCTGAAATTCTTTGCCTAGGCAATCATCATTTCTTTGACTATTTCTTCCTTCATTTTATAGAGGGATGTTTCTATACATGAGTGCTGAAGGAAGTGAGATTTCCAAACCTAATGCTGTATACTGCTAAATAACCAGTTTCCCAAGCTTTTCGTTTCCCAAACATGCTTCTCTTCTAAATCAAAATTCTCCAGAAAAACATTGTGGATCTGAAAAATTCAGCACTGAATCTGGGACTTGATTGCATGCCAAATATAACCTTTGCTACTGACCAGTGACGTGCGGTGAGGTTTAAGGCTGGTGAGGCTGGTGACGTCATCAGGAAGGCGGGGAATGGGACCACGTGTGCTGGAGGCTGAGGCTGCCTCAGCCTCCAGCACACGTGATCCCATTCCCCGCCTTCCTGAGCATGCTCTGCCGGCTCACGCTCCGCAGTCCTCGAAAGCGACTAGGGAACGACGAGAACCTTCCCCCAGTTGCTTTCGTGGCTTCGTCATCCGGGAGCGCCGACAACATTTCTGCCTCCGCAGCTCCCTGGCGTGGCCGGACAGATGTATATAATATTATAATATTATATATATATATATAGTATATAATATTATATACTATTATTTCATGAAGAGAGGTGAGGCTCTGCCTCCCCTGCCTCCCCTGACCGCACGTCCCTGCTACTGACCGAGGGGATTTGCTGAAGGTCTCTTTCAAGACAACACTGGTGTCAAAGAGAAGAGAAAATATTGTAGAGCAACTGTTGAATACACTGCTAAAAACTCACCATCGTCATGTAATGATGAGTCAATGCTGTAATTGAGCCATGAAACAAAGTTCTTGCCAAGCTGATCCTTCCCCTTTGATATTGGAGCTTTTCAGTTGCTTAATTATTCATAATTGTTCTTAGATTTTTAGATAACTACCAGCTTTCCACACAAAGAAAAACCATCCAAAACCTTACAGGGAAGATTACAATGACAAAAATTAAATTACATAAGCAGAATGATCTCTGATACAATTTTCACTGAGTACTTTCTCATGGTGGCAAAGATAAATTTGATCAGCTGAACTTGTAATAATATTGCAACTGAAGTGCTGTTTTCGAAATGCTTTATCTCTTGCTGAAGGTATCATTTTTCCTTTGATGAATATGTAGTTATTTATGGAAAATATAGTGCTATACCATTTGGGATGCTGACTGTGTCTTCTATATAAAACAAGATGGAGACATTCAAATGTTTTAGAAAGCATTTAGTGGTTCAAAAAAGGGAACTTCTGTTTATTAAATGTAATTTTGATTGAAGTGACTCCAGTGAACGTTTCAAAACATTCGTAATATCACTCTGTGCCAACCATACAGAGTAAGCCTCCTTTCCTTCTCACATCCCTTCCTTCATAAGAAGCAAGGAACATTCCAACTTGCCAAAGTTTAGTTTAGTTTTAATTTCCCCAATTGAGAAAAATATAGGGGGAGGGCTCAGAGGCACTAGATCCATTTTACCTTCTACACACTTTGCTTTTATCAATGCAGGAAAGACCAGGAACCAATTGTGTTGTGCTTGTCCACAGGATACACAAGTTGTCTATTCAGCATATGTTTGTCACAACTATAAAACCATCCAGATCAGTGCTGCATTCCGGATCCCATCCCAACCGGTACGCTGCACATGGGGCTGGGCATCTTAGCCGGGCATGCGCACTGCGCATTTATGCACACGTCACTGCCTTGCGGCACCCAGCTACTCGGCAGACGTCGCACAGGCACCGCACACTGTGCACGTGTGCACAATTGGCTGGTCGTGTTATAATCAGCTACGGAAGGCAGGCAGCCAGGCGGGCCAAATGAGCCACCGTACCAGTAGGGTGGCTGCTGCTCCCAGCTACTACCGGTACAGCCATACCGGGTCGTACTGCTCAGAACTCACCATTGATCCAGATTGGTAGAAGGGAGGAGTAATACATACATGCATGCAAAAATACATACACTCACTCATTGAATAACTCAAGTCAGAATCGTTTTTTTCAGTACAGTTGATGAATTCTTTTCAGTGTTTTGAAATCTAGAGGCTATGTATATCAAAAGAAGTATGGATTTTCTATCATCAGTAAAAAGATGTCCTATATTTAGCCTATAGCAAATCAGTAACATCTGCACTTCGATGAAACTCAGCAGCTTCCTTGTGCTGCATTCCAACACTGAGTCACAACTGGTGTTAAAATATTATGACTTGTTTTTGGTACAGAAGGGTCAGTTCAAGTTACCATCTAACACACACACACACACACAGACACACACACACACACACCCCAAAAGATTAAGGATTGTTTCAGCTATCTCAAATACAAGGACAAATTTAAAGCAGATTAGGTTTTCACGTGTTTATGTCAGTGATAAATATTTAATTCTTACTCCCCAGACAAAAAGAACCTAATTGTGATACACAGAGAATATTGTCTTTGTACAAAATTGACGGTAGACAAAACAAATGAATAATTGGGTAACTACAGTTCTATAAAGGATTTCCTGCATTTACCTAGAATTTTATACTATCATTAGTTTATCTCTAGCTTATAAATTTTTTAGAAAGAGGCAATAGGCAATAAGGAAATTGCATGATTTACAAGCCAAAATAGGATCACACAAAAGCTACACAAAACCCAAACACCCCATATTTTCACTTTTTATGAGTAAACCATAATAGTGTATGTTATTATGTTCAACTGGGTTGAAATATCTATTATGGAGCACTGATCTCAGTTCTATAAGCTCAGTACAATGATGTTTTCACAATCTGGTGTGTTAAATGGATTAAAATGCAACAAGACTTCTACTAGGGTGAAGATATTTCTGTCTAAATCAGAATTTCAACCTGACCCTTTCAAACTGGTTTGGCCCTTATTTTTTGAATCAGTGATTTGAACTGAATAACTTTCATCTAATTAAACAGTTCAATTTAAATCACTCTACTATTATATTTGAATCCATTTAGAGAATTAGGGCAAACCAATCCACCCAGGCTTACTGCAAATTAAAATTCTTTAGAATAAATATCAAGTTATGTTTCTGCTACCAGATAACAATGAAATGATAAAGGCCAGGCCCCATGACCAGCTAAGATTCTTTCATAGCTGCCTGTTTAGAAATTAGGCTGGTATACAATACAACCATTTTCTTTTGCTGATGGAGTGACTCTGTCAGAAAGAAGAAAATGTCCAAAGGAAGAAAGGAGACAATTTCCCCTCCATGGAAGAATCTGTTGGATTCTCATTCTATTAACTCATTCCATTAAATTGTATTAAACCAGGTTTATTAACTGTGGTCTATTGAACCATACACAATTGTCTTTATGCCACACTAGCTGTCAACCCAATGTTGCCTGGGCATTTATTTATAGGGGAAAAAATGTCCAGACCAAATGTAATTTCTAAAATTGGATTTTCCCCCTTACCAGAGGGAGCTCCCTTGTGGAGTACTGTAAAGCCATTACCATGGCAACACCACTGCGCTGTACAGTAGAATCAATTTCACAGTAAAAGCCATTTTAAGGCACAACAGGATGTATCTTAACAGAACACACATTCCGAGGGGTGTTAGGGATGTTTTATCCCCACAGTATTTTTTTTCCAGAGAATAAATCATCTGTGTACCAACTTTGGTTGAAATTGCTCGAGGCGTTCCAGAGTTATGTTGGAACAAACACACACAGCCATGTTTTTATATATAGATTCAGGCATAAAACATGGTTTATAAATCAAAATGACTGATTCAGTACAACATACAAAACCCAGACTAAAATATATAACATATCAGAGTATAGGATAATGTATAGGATAATTTCATAGGATTGCAGATTGATGAAAATAATGAATGCAGTCCAGACCCAGAGCATTGAATTGCATGGTGTTACACTGGAATAATGAACCTGAATCAAGTATGGACATTAGCTTGGCTACTCAATGTAGATTAATCTACACTATTATGTAGATAGTTGTGAAAGTTGAACCATGAAAAAATAGACAGGGGGGTGGGGAATGAACTCACTTGAGCTGTGGTGTTACAGAGGTCTCCCAAGTATTCTTTGGACAGCAAAGTTGACAAACAATCAAGTAGTGGAGCATATAAAACTAGACATTTCGCTGGAAGGCAAACTCGCAAAATTCTGTCTTACTTATTCTGGCCATGTCATGCAATTAAATTCACTGGAAAAGGCAGATATGCTTGGAATGGGTAGCAGTAAAAGGAAATGAGGGTGCCAAAATCATGATGGTTAGAAACCATTCAACACCAGCCAGAGCATAAAACAACTGAAGGAAGCCATACAAGGCCAGAAAATGTGGAGATTGCTGGTCCATGGAATCATTGTGAATCAGATACTATTAAATAAATATCATCATCATTGTTAGATCGGGTGAATGATGAGGAAGACTCAGACATAGCAGCAAACAACAGCTGTTTATTAGAATGAACTATGTACAATCCAGTGCCGCTCTGTTTGACAGTAGTCCTTTTATAGGGAGCTGTCAAAAAGCTCAGCCAATCATCATTCAGGAGGACCTGAACCTACCAAAGTGGCTGTCAGTATGTAACAATCATCATAGATTCTTCTTCAGTGGGATAGAATGCCAGATGAAGGAAGAGAATTGGCACAGGGCAGTGAGTGCCATAGAAGTATCTAAAATTAAGTGAATTGGGAAACATGAAAAGGATGTGAGGCAGCAGGTAAATAACCCCATCACCTGAAGGGTATAGGAGCCCCCAGACTCCTGGATAAACTCCTTGATAAAAGCATTAAGTAAAGTCTGCATATTAAAAGGATTTCTGTAGCTTGCATAGAAAATATTACACATCTTAGTGACACATAAATTGCAAAACGCTTCATGGTAGGGCACAGAAAAACAGATGTTGTAAGATAAGGAATAAGGAAGTGGCATTTAGCATTTTAATAAACTTTATGAAGAGATTGCCAATGCTAACATTTTTACTTCTCTTTCTTTGTAACCAACAATTTACTTCTGTTTCTGTAATATGCCAAGAAGAATATTTGTAACATCTTACTGTAAAAGTTGTAATGATGATGATGAATCCAAAATGTACCTCCCCCCGTACCTCCTTTTCCTTGGAAGAACACGCCTGTGTAACCTCCTAAATTCCGAGGGGGTATTAAAGCTCTGTCCTGGCCTAGCCAGGGCAGTTCAGACTTTGCTGTGTTAACACTCTGAACTCTGATGCATCATTAAACCTGTTTTCTCTCGCATCCTTGTGGTCTCACGTTCCATTTCTGGCTGACTGAGGTTTCCTGCCCCAGTCTGCCGCAACAGATGAAGTGAAAGAAGCTGTGAATTAGAAAAACACATTCAGGAAAATGATTGCATAATGTGCATCTAAAGAAAAAGATGTAGTCAAACAGCAAATAATTATACAGGCTAAAGGAGAACTTAACAAGTTATAGGTACCTGTATATAAAGTATTCTAGAATTTTTACTGAAAAGGTACAAAAAGTGATTATAGCAAAATTTGGAAAATTCAGTGCAGCATTATGCTGGGCAGGATACGTTGTCAACCAGATACGTCCTCTTCAGTAACTTACAGTGAGAAAGAAAGTTAATTGCTGATTTTAGACTAAATTAGAGCATGGCATTGTTATATTTTGGGTAAACTCATCTGGTGACCTTATTGCTTCCTACTAGAACAGCATGCTAGCTATACTCTCTTTGAGATATGATGAGTAAGTATAAAAATTTGGGTTACTAAGCCTTTCGTTTCTATTTGAGTCCTCCTGTTGCCACTCAGGGTCAGTTTTGCTTGCTGTGAATGTTTTCTCACAAGGATTGTTCTAAGAATTTCACATGTATGAAGGGGCATCTCTTAGGTTTGGTAGTGAATGCAAGTCATGTGTTTTATCAGGGCATATCTTTTACCACCCCAATTGGAGCATACTTTTTCTCATTTTATTATATGGAAGTGAGAGGCAAGAAAGAGAGGTCAGTTGGAGTCAGTGGGAAATGGATTACTTAAAACTCAGTGTACAAAAATAAAGATGGAATCAAGAATGAATGGTGGATTTTATTTTTATTTATTTATTGAATTTATTTGCCACCTATTGCATAGCAAATGCATGCCAAATGAATGCTGATTGAATAAAATAGTGAAGTACAAAAATATGTTGAGATACCTTGGAGAGATAGATAGATTCACAGAGAGAGAGGGGGGGGAGAGGAAGAGGGAGAGGGAGAGAGGAAGAGGGAGAGAGACAGAGACAGAGACAGAGAGAGACAGAGAGAAGACTGAAACACAAGAGAAATATATGAAGTGAGACTGAATGAGTCAAGAGGAAGAGGGGATTAAGAAAGTGGGATTGGTTGGAACTGATGGATGGTAAGAAATTTAAAGAACAAAAGCTAATTCATGAAGCAATATATGGACATGGTAGCATCATAAATGGTTTGCAAGAACTAAAAGGTATACAGAAATGTAGTGAAAGATGTGGATGTGAACTAGATTTAGCTTTATTTCCTTTGCTTTTTTAACCTCGACCCATAATTTCATTATTTGAAATTACTTTAGCTGAAGTATTTTATTCTTCTATTTATAGATTTTGCATAATGATGCCTGATAGCTGAAAATGTATGCATGAATTTCAATATTTGAACCTTTGTCCAAGTATGTAAAATGAAACACAGATTTGATTTTAGAAATAGAAGAATTCCAGCTATATTATTAGACTGAAAGTCCATCTGGTCTTGCATTCTGTTACCTTGTGGCAAATCCAATGATTTGAGAAATTTTAAATATGGACAAAACTTCACTTTTTCCCCCCAATTGTGGGTATGTAGGTCATATGCTGTTTGTAAACAGGAGGCGACTCACTGTTTCTAGATGACTTTTGGAAGCTCTCATAAGGTATGCTATTTGAGACCTGGGTAGTAATTAGATGAGAAACTATTGAAAAATGGCATTGAAAAATAGTCTCTTCTGGGATGAGGAGCTAATGTCGCGACGACACGATGTGTGATCTTGGAGCTCCAGGATCGCAGTCGATATATCTGTCACTGGACAGTCATCTTGGACATAAACTGTCCCGTAGAGATGGTGACATGGAAAATATGTCCTGCTGATCTCAGGGACATCGCAAAGTCCCTGATCGATCCAGGAGAACCACTGGTGATAGAAGCACAACCATTGAAGCTGCTGAAGTTGAGACAGCTCCGGAATGGGAGGAAAGTGGAAAGAGAAAGTGTGCCGTTTGTTGAGGAAATTTTATTATTAGACAAGAAACTACCCAAAAAAATCAAAGCTAAATTAAATTTGAAAACAGAAGAAAGTAAGCGGCGAAATTAAGTTACGTTAGACAGTGTGTCATCCCTGTTTTATAATCTTTTTTTCATGGATGGAACTTTTGCAAATGTTTCCTATTTTTTAAATTGAATGGATTAGTTTTTCTTCTTCTATTTTTATTTCTTTTTATATAGTAATAGATTTTAAAAAATCCTTTATTTTTACAATGCTGGACTGGATGGTCTTTTTCTCCATTCAAGAAGTTTTTCTTTCTGTTTAAGCTTGGATTATAAAGAAGATATTAAAAGGAATACAAAGAGGGCTGTAATAATGGAAGGAAAGGATGTAATACTGCCACTTGGAGACTGGAGGCTTGAAAACACTGTTTTTTTCTTCCCTTTGATCATTTGATTTACACTTCAAGGTTCCTCAGCTTGTTTACTGGGAGTGATAGTGGGAAGAGCACGGGTTGTTTACACAGGTACTCTTTGGGAGCTCTTTCAGCAGCTGGAATGGAGAGAGAAGAGGGCCTTGACTTGAAAGATTATAAATGAACTTGCTTCAAATCTAACAAAAAGCTTTGAATGCTATAGTGGTAGTGTTTACACGTTGAAAGAATGGCGCAACAAGAAAAAGAAAATTTAACATTGCAAATGATTATGTTTGAAATCCAAATTTTTTTAGCAGTAACATAGAAAATTGAGAAGAGATTGGAGAATATAGTATGCAGCACAGTAAAATTTGATGGAAAATTGAGGATGTTTATCAAATGGAAAAAGTGGAGGACAGAGTTCTAAAAATTGAAGGAAAAATAAGCAAAGAAACAAGAAAACTGTTGATACTGACAGTAAACTGAGCCTGGCTGGAAATGGAAAGAGTGGAATATGGAAAGGGGAGATAGATGGACTGGAACTCTATCCCAGACTTCAAAGCACAGAAGAAGGAAAGAGAGAAAAATTGAAGGAAGTAAGAAGATAAACTTTGTCAGAAACACTAGTGATAACCAAAGATAAGCTGATTGAAGGAGCAGATGGAGGGTTTGGAGTTTACATAAGAAAAGTAATGAACAACAACTTGCAAAGAGAAGTTCATAAAAAATTAATCAGAATGCTAATGCTACAAATGGCAAGAGACATAAGACTGCACCATTACTGGAAAGATACAGGTTGGTGTAATGAAACCTTATAATAAAAATTAAGTTAAATTTAGTCAAATTTGGAGTATTATGTATAAAATGAAGTGATAATGGTTATAGTTAAATAAATGATTGATAATGATAATAATGCATATATACAGTATTTATTGGTTTGATAAGAGAAAATTCTATATAAATTGCAAATGGAGACTATGAGAGGAAGTTTAGAAATTAAATATAACCAGTTCTTACTTAGAACATGTTATAAAAACATAATCTTATTGTATAATTTTGGGAGGAGTTAATGGAATGCCATTATGTGGTTTTGCTTTAAATTGGAATATTCTATATAAAAGGATATAAAAACAATTACAGTCAAAATGAAGGTTGAGGTATGATGATAGCAATGTATATAAATACTGTATACTTGATTTAAAAATATGTGATTTGATGTGAATTATAGGTGATGACTGTGGAAGGGACGCACGGAAGTTTTTGTAACCAACCGTCACACTTTCTACAATTTGTAATGGAAGATGGTTTTGTGTTTTCTGTTTTGTCTGTTTGTGTTTATTTAAAAAAAAAGAGAAATAGTCTCTTCTCAGGCTAAACTGAGAGGTTTAAAAAATATATGAATGAAGTAGTGGTGGGATTCATTTTTTTTTACTACCGGTTCTGTGGTCGTGGCTTTGTGGGTATGGTGTGGCTTTATGGGTGTGGCATGGGAAGGATACTGCAAAATCCCCATTCCCTTCCCACCCTGCTAATCTGCTTTCCAGCTCCATTCTCCTGTTCAGCGCAACAAAAGAAGATCAGCTGGGAGGCTGGGAGGCAGCAGGGGCGGGGCCAGCCTATTTGCTGGTTCTCCGAACTACTCATCATTTCCGCTACCGATTCTCCAGAACCTGTCAGAACTGGCTGAATGCCACCTCTGGAATAAAGGCAAATATACATGTCCCAGAATAATGTTGCAGGGTCCAATCTGGGTCAGTCACCGAGACCAGAGATTTCATTTTACAAGCTTTTGGATTTGTGCTGGAGCCCTTCTCTCAACCATAATGTGTGAGAATATTTAAAAAAAATCTCAAAGAAAGAAGAAATGGCCTTTTGATTCTTACCACTGACCTATCCTTATAGGCAACAAGAATTAAGCGTGACTCAAAAGAGACTTTACATTTTAAATAGCCAAAGAATCTTATTTAATTATATATTTATTTGAATTTATTATAGCTATCCAACTCCAATAGATTTTGACTATTTAAAAGCCTAGCCCGTCATGAATTTATCCACTCCTCTTTAAAATCAATTTCAATTGTTTTTTAAGATGCCCTTGCCAAAAATCCTTTGGAAACATATTTCCTTTTCATACGCAAATGACTGAAATGTAAACCAAATATCACATAACATTTTTCTCTCTGCTAATCCAAAAACAGGAAGCTCAAAAAGGTTGATATATTTTTTTGTTCCAAAATGCTTACAAAAAAGTCAGGTGGTGAAATATTTTGTCTGTAAACTGAGATTTTGCTGTGAGTATAAATGTGATTGAAAATGACATGTTGGATTTTTGCCCTGTATTTTATGCTTATTTATTGTCTGTCATATTCCAATGTATCATAGGGACTTCTAATACGTACATTCTTTGTATTGCCTTTAATTCCCATGCATTCTTGAATTCCAAACACTTAAAAAGCATTTCTGCTTATTAAAACGAGAGCATACATGTGATTGTTTCTTCAATTTCTGCATGGAAGAAATGATACAAAAGATAATCCCATCTCTATTTATTCTGAACAACAACCCAATGAAGTATACTAAGGTACATGCTAATAGCTAATGCTGTGTGATTTGGGAATTCAACTCAGAATCTTGACTTGTTAGACAAATGGGGATCTCTAAATTGGTTTGGACATGGAAATTGCTTTTCTTGAATCAATGAGAAATCCTATTAGATTGAATTATTTTCTCATGAGAATCAAATCTTTTGGAAGCATTGAATCAAACTGATTTTCCTTGTAGAATTGATTATTTTAATTGGAATTTGTGATCCACATCTTGCCTAATAGTAATACTTTTGAGATTATACATTCTTCCTGCTACATTTAGAAGGACTATATCTGGAATTACAAAACAGCTGTGTAAAAGCAGCTCTGGAAGTCATAAAGTATATGAGGTTGAGCAAAGCAGCATTGACAATGTGCTTTGTACCAGTGGTGGGATTCAATTTTTTTTTACTACCAGTTCTGTAGGTGTGGCTTGGTAGGCGTGGCAGGGGAAGGATACTGTAAAATCTCCATTCCCACCTCACTCCAGGGGAAGGTTACTGCAAAATCCTCATTTCCTCCAGATCAGCTGGGACTCAGGAAGTAGAGAATAGAGGGGACGGAGCCAGTCAGAGATAGTGTTTACCGGTTCGCCAAACTACTCAAAATTTCCACTACCGGTTCTCCAGAACTGATCAGAACCTGCTGAATACCACCTCTGCTTTGTACCATGGAAGTGATATATTCATCTTCTGAAGGCATACCACCACTTAGCTGCTGGCATGTCCTCAAGCCAGAAAATACTTCTTTGCCTGTTCTCTGACACACTAGAACAGTATTCTCAATCTAGACAAATTTAAGATATGTAGACTTCAACTCCCAGAATTCTTCAGCCAGCATGGCACACATTGTAAAGTTACTGCAGCTAACAAACACAAGAGATTTTATAATTAAGAAAAGTATTATTTAGAAGCAGGTAAACATATTGCTTCATGAAACAACTTTAAAAGGCTGCTTTGCTCAAAACATCAATAGAGGAAAGCTTCTGAAGTTTACAGAAATATAATGTATAGATAAGGACACGGTGGCTCAGTGGCTAAGATGCTGAGCACCACCACCTAGATTCGGGAACTACTAGCACATATGTGCAAGGGAAGCCTTTACCTTTACCTTTTAAGGTATAGAGACTTATGGATGCATGCATTGTTCTTTGTTCAGTTTTCTTTCTATATTGTCTGGGACCATAGCAACAAAAGTTGTCTCCTCTATTATTGGATTTATTTACTATAGATTGTAATGAAGAGACTCCTTCTGTCTGCTTAACTTTTTAAACACCTTAATTTTAATAGCAACAGCTTCACAGTGCTTTATAGCCCTCTCTAAGTGATTTAGAGAGTCAACGTATTGATCCCGACAATCTGGGTCCTCATTTTACCCACCTCGGAAGGCTGTAAGGCTGAGTCAACTTTGAGCCAGTGAGATTCGATCCACCAAATTGCAAGCAGCTGGCAGTCAGCAGAAGTAGCCTGCAGTACTACATTTTAACCACTGTGCCACCACAGCTCTTAATCTTGTTACTTAATAATTATTTTCTAACTATGTTTTTCATATTACCATACTATTTTATTGTAAACTGTTTAGAGTTGCTTCAGTGAGATGAGCAGTGTAGAAATTTGATAAATAAATGAATAAATGATTAAATAAACAATGCATAGTAGCATATACTAATATAAAAGTAAAGTAAATGTTTCCTCTATCCAATCAGGTCTGACTCTAGGCTCATCTCATTTCTTAGTTGAGGGAACTAGCATTGTCCGAAGATACTTCTATGGTCATGGCCTGACTATATGATGAGGTGCATGGAATACTGTTACTTTCCACTGAAGTGGTACCTATTTATCCACTCTCATTTACATGCTTTTGAACTGCTAGGTGTGCAGAAGTTGGGGCAAGCAATGGGAGCTTACCCCATTGTGCAGCACTTGACTCTTGAACCTGGGCTGCCAACTTTCCAGCAGACAAGCCCAGTGTTTTAACTGCTGAGTCATTGCATCCTCATATAATAGTATAGTGTATAGAAAAATAAGTGCCAAGAAATTAAATGGAAGAAGATGAAGTGGAATGGAAGGATAAAAATAATATTGAGGGATAAATGAGTTCAATTTTGTTCTTTGACTCAACTATTTGTCTTTCCTGATTCAGATTGGAAAGAAATGTGATATTGAGTTAAAGAAAAACCAGAATAATCTCACAGGATATTACCTACAAACTGTAATGAGCCCTGTTATTGTTTTTTTCATAGATAGAAATAGATGATAGATAGATAATAGATTAGATTAGATAGAGAACATTTTTAGATGTAACTGATATACCTAAAATATGTATTCTGTTCTGAAAGCTGGAAGCTCAGGTAGAAAAAAAATACTATGATGATGAAGATAAAACCGTATTGTTCATCATAGAATAAGGGAGCAGATCTCTTAGCTTACCTCCACAGTTTCTAAGAGATGAAGTGAATTAGAAAGATCTCATCCATTTAAGAAGATCTTATTGATCACTCTAATATAGGCCTTAAGATGTCTCTTGGGGACTACTACTGCAGCAGTTAGTCAGCACCAGATATAAAGGACCTTTAAGGGACAACCAAGGGTGTTGTAAATCTTTTCTTATTTCCAATTAAATGGTCATACTGAAGATTTTAAAATTTGTTTCCAACCCAAAATGGGAAAAGGGAAAATGAAATGGTATACTACTGCATGCTGTATGTCTCTAGATCCCCATAAATTCTCACTGTAATTTTTAACATAATAAATAAGGATGTTTATTAATAGAGAGAGAAGAAAGCATTTTATTTATTTCCTTGTTGTTTTTGCCTAGGATTCCCTGAGAATGTTGCTCAACCAGCATACCTGAACCCAAAGAATCTGACTCTGGCTAGAACATTTATTTTACCTCCTAGAGGAATCATTTCTGATCCAGTTCACTGATCCTGATTAATTCTTGCAAACCACAAATTTCTATTGAAGCTTTAGGAACACTTCCTTTTAACTTCCATTGACTCTCAAGAGATTTCCTGCACACGGTTCAGCTCCTTCCTTAAACTCTTTCTGCTTTCAGACAGGAAGCTCTTACCTCTCCCTTTACAATCAACCCTGCCCTTACTGTCAACTCTGCCCACCTACAGTCTCTGTCCTGCCTAAAGCTGATTGGTCTTATTGCCTGTTTCCTGAATGTTTTCTTGGCTTTGTGTTACACTCTTATCTCACCTCCAGTCCCAGAGGAGTTCAGCATTGCTCCTAACCCTTCGACATTGCTTAGTTCTCTCTTTTGCTAGAAATTGTGTTTCTATTCTTCATTTTTGTGTACATTTTTATGCAATTTCACTTTCTCTCTCTTCTAGACCTTCTACCTCATTTTCCCCTCCTGGTCGGTCGATTCCCTTTTACATCTCCCAAGTATTCTAATTGCTTTCTTTTGGTGCAAAGATTTGGGTTGGGGAATATCTGATGGGTATGTACAAGCAAATTTTTGCTTCCACCTTCTTTGGTGCTTGGAGGCTTCTCTCCCTCCCTCCCTTTCTATCTCCCCCTCCTCCCTCCGTCCCTCCCGCTACCCCCTCTACCCTTCTCCCTCCCTTCTGCATCTTCCACCTCCTCCCTCTCTCTCCCATTCCCTCCCTCCCCATCTCCTTCGCATCCTCCCTTTCCCTTTCCTTTTCTCCTTCCCGTCCTCCCTCCCCATCTCTCTCTCTTCTATGTGAATTAGCCAATGAACATTTTGACATGTGTACATGCTTGCATTTGAAGCTATTATTAATTCCCTTGCTATTTGTTTAGGAAGCTGGGATATGTCCTTTGGCTGTCTAATACAATGCTTGCCAACTTCACCACATTAAGATGAATGGACTTCAACTCCCAGAATTCCTTCAAATGTGGAGAAGGAAGAGGCTGCTGCACATTGCCTGAGTAAACAGCCATTTTTCATTCATTACTGTTTTGAATTTTGGTATGAATGGATTTCCCCACAAAAAAATTCATAGACAGCCTAGACCAGTGGTTCTCAACCTGTGGGTCAGGACCCCTTTGGTGGTCGAACGACCCTTTCACAGGGGTCGCCTAAGACCGTCGGAAAACACATATTTTCAATGGTCTTAGGAACCGAGACACCAATTTTATGCTTGGGGTCACCACAACATGAGGAACTGTATTAAAGGGTCGCGGCATTGGGAAGGTTGAGAACCACTGGCCTAGACTAATCTAATAATATGCATTACTTTCCCAATATTTGATAGATTTGGGAGTGTGTATAAGGAGTAAGAAAAAGTCTTCAATCAGTCATCATTTTAGAAGCTGGTAGGAGCAGAAGCGGAGTCACTGCATATAAAGAAAACAGGGACAAAATCAGCCCTCTGTTCCTTTTGAATAACTGAATGAAGCTGTTGTTTCTCCATGGAGAACAGACTGAAAATGCTTCCACCAAAAATGCACTTGCTATCTTTGGCACATCAGAGTGGAAGAACAAGTGAGAGAAAGCTACACTGAATTCTGCCAAGTTTTGGGTGCTCTCTATTAGATACAGCTGCACATTGAAGCAAAAAGAAGTTTGTAGGCATCCACATGTTCTTAGCCGGAAGCAACTGAAAAGCCATCTGTTTAGCAAAATGGGCATTTTTGTTTGTTGGTTGGTTTCCTGCACATTGTGTAGACTATAGGCCACCTTAATAATGCATCCCACAATTGATCTCTATCTCATGCCTCCAAATGTTGAATTAGTTAATCTCAAGCAATGAATACCCCTAGGGATAAGTAAATCCAATTTTGTCCTTTAATGTGCTCTACTTGATTTCCCTTCTTCCTGAATTCCAGTTTTAATAGGAGCCATAAAATGTGTTGTAGAAGAACTCAGTGGTATATAGTTTGGTGGAAACCTATTCGATTAATTAACATCTCTTCTCTAATACTTCTCATTAACCCTACATGCTGATAAAGCATTGTAACAAAACAAGCTTGATATCAAAATCTTGTTACCCCTTGCTCCCCATTCCCAGAGAAGTGATAAAACCAGGGACAAGGCAGAACTGATTTTTGCTTGTTTTGAAGATGCTGTGCCACCATTCAAACAACTTTTATTTGGGTTGTTATATCTATTTTATGAATAACAGTCAGTTCATATTTAAGCTGAGCATAAATGAGACAAAAACTCTCCTATTAGTATAATCCAGAACTGCTTCCAGAGAAAGAAATGGTGGACCAATAATGGCTTTGGAAAAAGTGAAGCCAACAACTATGGCAAAGAATGAAGAGGTGTGAGTAGATTGGATCTTCAAACTTCTTTGGATAAAGAAAGCTCTTGAGATTAACAACAGGTGCTCAAGACAGCTATCCCTCACAATGAAATAAGTAATCTTTCTCAAATTGCAGTTGGCGCTTGTGAAAGGATACTAAATTTGCATATAAATAATCCTGACCTTTTTCCTAATCTTAATCCTAATTATGACCTTTCATTCAGCAGTTGTTCAAAATTATGATGTTGCTTAATGAATGGATTTATGATCTGTACCCAAAGTTACAGAGGCTTGACAATACTCCCGTCCTTACAAGTGATCGCAGGGATGCTGCAAGTGCCTCTATCTATCTATCCTTCTTTCTTGGACCTACTTCCCACCCAGCTTTGGGCCCGTCTAGGTCTCCACAGGCCTCCTCCCTGTCATGCATTGTTCTACTTACCTCATCCAAACAGAATTAGCAAATGCACCAAAAGAGAATAGCCAATGCACCACACAGCCTTCCTATATAGAAGCTGCCTTGTGTCATCTCAGAAGTGGGGGTCATTTTTGGAAATGGCCACAGGAGAAAAGAAACAGAATGACAAAGGGTAGGTAAAAAAGTCAAGGGCGGGAATAACTTCCAACTTCCTACTGGCTTCCCCATTGGGTTTCTTTGTAGGAATCTAACAGGGAGCATTGGAAATCTCTTTTCCGTTCTATTCCCTCCCCTCCCCTCCCCTGCCAGCAGGTAAGTGGGTACTGCTGGGTGAGGGAGAGAGTGAGGGATTGTGAGACTGGCTGGGAAACTGTCAGGGAATGTTGAAAATTAAGATTGCCCAATTGCAGTAGCAGCCCAGAAGAACAACAGTAGCATTGAAGCAGTAACAACATCACTCAAAATGTATTCCTTCAGGAGTCATGGGTTCTAAATTTTGGATCCATTTTGTAAGTTAAAGGTACCTTGTTTCAAAAACTGTTGCCCTAGGATGTACTTTTTGTCCACTTAATGGCCATAATAGTGAGAGTTTTAATAGTATATAGATAAGAATTGTTTTCCCAATTATGAGATGTCCCCCACAGATCCAAGTTTAGTTAACAAATATAAGCTATAAAGGTACTGTTTTTGCTTTACCCAGTCACAATAGAATATTGCACTATATTATATTGTATACAATAGATTCATGTGCAGAGGTAGGCCGAATATAACTAGGATTGCAGTCAGAGGGACAACTTTATATTTTTTAACAACAGGTTCTCCCAATGAAAGGCTATGAAAGGTTATGAAACAAAAAAAACCCCATGTTTCTTGTATATAGTGTAATTTCAATTATAGGATCTGTTTTCACCTTCCCCTCCAGCGGTGGGTTCCTACGGTTCAGATCGGTTCAGCCAAACCAATAATAGTTTGGCGGGCTGGGTTGTTGGAACCAGCAACAACCCAGGCCTGCCATGCCCCCAAACCGGTTCTCCTGGTTCTCTCTCATCTTGGTTTTTGCTTGTGTCCCGCTCCCTCTTGTTTCAGAGGCCGCGGGAGGCCCCTCTACAGGGCAGAGCAGAGGAATTTGGGAAATATCTGCAGGATAAAATCGCTCAAATCCGGAAGGATTGGGTCCCTGTTAGTGGTCCAATGGAAACGTCCGTGGCGAGTCTTGAGGAATCGACCTGGGAGGGGTTTGACTTGGTTGCCATCGAGGATTTGGACAGAATACGTGGACGACTGCGACCCACCACATGTTTATTGGACCCGTGCCCCTCCTGGTTGGTACTGGCATCCTGGGAGGTTACACGAGACTGGCTCCTGGACCTAGTGAACGCTTCGCTGAGCGAGGGGTCTCTCCCGGCCACCTTGAAAGAGGCGGTGGTGAGACCCTTGCTCAAGAAGCCTTCCCTGGATCCTTTGGAGCTGGCCAATTATCGTCCTGTCTCCAACCTTCCCTTTTTGGCGAAGGTTGTAGAGAGTGTGGTGGCCTACCAGTTTCCACGGCATCTGGAGGAAAATGATTATCTAGACCCGCGCCAGTCCGGCTTCCACCCCGGTCACAGCCCGGAGACGGCCTTGGTCGCGTTGGTGGATGATCTCTGGAGGGCCAGAGATAGAGGTTGTTCCTCTATCCTGGTCCTATTAGACCTCTCGGTGGCTTTTGATACCATCGACCATGGTATCCTGCTGCGCCGGATGGAGGGGTTGGGGGTCCGGGGCACCGTTTTGCGGTGGTTTGGCTCCTACCTTTCTGGCCGGACGCAGCGTGTGTTGGCAGGGGAGGAGAGGTCGACCCTACGCCCCCTTACTTGTGGGGTACCACAGGGGTCGGTCCTCTTGCCACTCCTGTTCAACACATATATGAAGCCGCTGGGTGAGATCATCCGTGGTTTCGGGGTGGGATACCATCTGTACGCTAATGATATTCAGCTGTACTTTTCCACCCCGAACCACCCCAACGAGGCCATCGAAGTGATGTCCCGGTGTGTGGAAGCCGTACGGATCTGGATGGATGACAACCGACTCAAACTCAACCCCTCCAAGACGGAGTGGCTGTGGGTACCGGCTCCCCGGTTCAGCCAATTAATTCCATCATTGGCCATCGGGGGCATTCAACTTGCCCCCGTGGAGCGGGCGCGCAATTTGGGCGTCCTCCTGGATGCCCGGCTGTCCATGGACGACCATGTGACAGCCGTGGCAAGGGGGGCATTCCACCAGGTTCGCCTGGTGCGCCAATTGCGCCCCCTAATGGACCGGGACGCCTTACGCACAGTCACTCATGAGCTGGTGACGTCTCGCTTGGACTACTGTAACGCTCTCTACATGGGGCTTCCCTTGAAATGCACTCGGAGGCTACAGTTGGTCCAGAACGCAGCCGCGCGGGTAATTATGGGGAGTACTAGGTACTCCCATGTAACACCTCTCCTGCGCGAGCTGCACTGGCTTCCTGTGGTCTATCGGGTGCGTTTCAAGGTTTTGATAACAATCTTTAAAGCGCTCCATGGCTCAGGACCTAGTTACTTGCGGGATCGTATTCTGCCCCATACATCCCTGCGACCAATCCGCTCGCACAGAGAGGGCCTCCTCCAGGTGCCGTCCACCAGACAGTGTCAAAGGGCGGCGCCTAGGAGTAGAGCCTTCTCTGTGGCGGGCCCAGCCCTGTGGAATAACCTCCCTCCGGATATTAGGAATACCTCTGACCTCCGCTCCTTCCGTATAAAGCTCAAGACCCACCTATTCCAAGTAGCTGGCCTGGCTCAACTTTGATCTAACTATCTCGCTCCTGACGGGTTTTTATTTGGGTATTTTAATTGCATTCAATTACTTAGGGGTTTCTAAACATTGTATTTTATTGTTTTTATTCATTAGCCAACCTCCTCCTTGTACATGTCTTGGTATATGTTTTTAATAATAATAATAATTTTAATTTGTTAGCCGCTCCCTCTCCAAAAAGGACTCGGGGCGGCGTACAATAAAACATATAAAAACATAAAAACATATGTGCAAACACATAAACATCCAAATACACACATATACAGAGACATACATGCACGGAGGAGGTAACAATTACATCACATTAAGAATATTTAAAAATCAGCCATTAAAATACCCCTTAATAATAACACAATTTAAAATTTAAAAGGACTGTCAGGAGGAATAAGAAAAACTACGGTTGAGCCAGGCCAGATAATTGAAAAAGGTGGGTCTTAAGCTTTACACGGAAGGAGCGGAGATCGGAAGTAATCCTGATGTCACGGGGGAGGTCATTCCACAGGGCTGGGCCCATCACAGAGAAGGCTCTGCTCCTGGGTGTCGCCCCCCGACACTGTTTAGTGGACGGCACCCGGAGAAGTCCCTCTCTGTGTGAGCGGATTGGTCGTAGGGATGTATGGGGCAGGATGCGATCCCGCATGTAACTAGGTCCTGTGCCATGAAGCGCTTTAAAGATCATAATCAAAACCTTGAAACGCACTCGATAGACTACAGGAAGCCAGTGCAGCTCGCGCAGGAGTGGTGTTGCAGGGGAGTATCTGGTCCTCCCCATAATCACCTGCGCGGCCACATTCTGGACCAACTGCAGTCTCCGAGTGCATCTCAAGGGAAGCCCCATGTAGAGAGCATTGCAGTAGTTCAGGCGAGACATCACCAGCGCATGGGTGACTGTGCGTAAGGCATCCCGGTCCAATAAGGGGCGCAATTGGCGCATCAGGCGAACCTGATGGAACGCCCCCCTTGCCACGGCTGTTACATGGTCATCCATGGACAGCCGGGCATCCAGGAGGACGCCCAAATTGCGCGCCCATTCCACGGGGGCCAGTTGCTCGCCCCCGATGGCCAGAGATGGAAGCAACTGGTTGAACCGGGGGGCCGGAAGCCACAGCCACTCCATCTTGGAGGGGTTGAGTTTTAGTCGGTTGCCATCCATCCAGACCCGTACGGCCTCCAAACACCGGGACATCATTTCGACGACCTCGTTGGGGTGGTTCGGGGTGGAAATGTACAGCTGAGTATCATCAGCATACAGATGATATCCCACCCCAAAGCCACGGATGATCTCGCCCAGCGGTTTCATGTATATGTTGAACAGGAGTGGCGAGAGCACCGACCCCTGTGGCACCCCACATGTGAGGGGGCTCAGGGTCGATCTCTGCTCCCCTGCCAACACACGTTGCATCCAGCCAGAGAGGTAGGAGCCAAACCACCATAAAACGGTGCCCCTGACTCCCAGCCCCTCTAGCCGGTGCAACAGGATACCATGGTCGATGGTATCGAACGCCGCCGAGAGATCTAATAGGACCAGGATAGAGGAACAACCCCTATCTCTGGCCCTCCAGAGATCATCAACCAACGCAACCAAGGCCGTCTCCGTGCTGTGCCCGGGTCGGAAGCTGGACTGGTGCGGGTCTAGATAAACATTCTCCTCCAGGTGACGTGGAAACTGTTGTGCCACCACACTCTCTACAACCTTCGCTAAAAAGGGAAGGTTGGAGACTGGACGATAATTAACTAGCTCCGTTGGGTCCAGGGAAGGCTTCTTGAGCAGGGGCCTCACAACCGCCTCTTTCAAGGTGGCCGGCAGAGACCCCTCGCCCAACGAAGCGTTCACTAGGCCCAGGAGCCAGTCGTGTGTAACCTCCCAGGATGCCAGTACAAGCCAGGAGGGACACGGGTCCAATAAACATGTGGTAGGTCGCAGGCGTCCACGCAACCTGTCCAAATCCTCGATGGCAACCGAGTCAAACTCCTCCCAGAATGGTCCCTCAAGACTCGCCTCGGGTGCCTCCACTGGACCACTGAAAGGGGCCCATCCCATCCGGATTTGAGCGACTTTGTCCTGTAGATATTTCCCAAACTCCTCTGCTCTGCCCTGTAAAGGGGCTTCCCGCGGCCTCTCAAACAAGAGGGAGCGTGTCACCCGAAACAGGGCAGCAGGGCGGTTATCTGCGGACGCAATAAGAGCAGCACAATGTTGACGTTTGGCCGCTCTTAATGCCACAAGGTACGTCCTCAAATAGGCTCGTGCCTGTGCTCGGTCAAATTCGGAACAGGAGGATCTCCAATGACTCTCTAGGCGTCTCTTGTGGCGTTTCATCACCCTTAGCTCCTCGGTAAACCAAGGGGCCAGGGTGGTTCGTCGCCGCAGGAGAGGCCGCAAAGGCGCCACTCGGTCTAGGGCCCCGGCAGTCGCACTATTCCATGCGTCTACCAGGTCCTCCACCCGGGGGCGGGTCAGGTCTACAGGAGGTGGCCCAAGCTCCATCTGGAACTTATCTGGTTCCATCAGGCACTTGGGGCGGAACCATCTAATACCTTCCGGTTCCGCCTCCCCGCAGCGGGGGGTAGCACCAGGGAAGTCAAGTCAGAGAAGTGAGTGATCTGACCATGACAGGGGAATAATAGTTGAATCCCCTATTCCCAGATCACTCGTCCACTGGCCAGAGACAAAGAGAAGGTCCAGCGTGTGGCCCCCTTCGTGGGTAGGGCCCTGAATTAATTGGGTCAGGTCCATGGCTGTCATGGAAGCCATGAACTCCCGAACCCCCTCAGACGCTTCTCCCATCGACGGCATGTTGAAATTCCCCATCACTAAAAGTTTGGGGGTCTCAACCGCCACCAATGCGATCAGCTCGAGGAGTTCAGGCAGGGCCACTGATGTATAGCGAGGAGCCAGGTATACTATCAGCAGGCCCAACTGCCTCCCTGGGCCCCATCTCACGACAAGGGACTCACACCCGGATGTCTGCGGCACAGTGAACTCTCTCGGCTCTAGGTCTTCCCGGATAATCACTGCTACCCCACCGCCCCTTCCCTGGGCCCGAGGCTGGTGAAATGCTCAATAGCCTGGCGAGCACATTTCCACGAGGGGTAAGCCTCCCTCGTGGCCCAACCAGGTCTCAGTTATTCCTGCGAGGTCCGGCTCCCCCTCCAAAATTAGATCGTAGATGAGGGGGGCCTTATTAACAACGGACCTCGCATTGCATAACAACAGTCTCAGGCCTTGGGTCTGTAGATCCTGACCACCTAGTATGCAGGGGTTGGTGCAAACGACCAGGTATGACCAAAAACCCCGGTCTCCCAACCGACTACGCGTTCTTGATCTGTCCTCGCACCTTCCCCTCCCCACGACCGTTGGTATCAAAGAGCCCTGTAGTGGAATGCTGTCTTCCCTCTCCTCCCCCACTCCGCTCCCTCCTCTTTCGACCACACCTAGACGCCTGGCTCTACCATCACTCCTGACCTGGTCCCCCCCCCATCCCTGGAACCCCTTACAATTTTTAAAAAACAATTAATTAAAAAGCCGCTCAGTGTACGCTTCTTCCACCTCTCTGGGTTAATAAACCCGTCCTCAAGGTGGGCCCTTGAAAGGGCAGGAGGCCATAACTGCGAGAGGGGGGACTCTCGTAGCAGTAGCAGGTCTAGCCTCGTATATAACATATTAAACAGGGCCAAAGTTCGTCAAGTGGGAGCTGTCGATGTTAATATGCGTTAGTAGCCTCAATTCCCACTAAGGAGATAGTCCTGGCAAGGGGATAGGCAGATGGAAATAGTCCACATCTTAGATGGAAATGATGGGCTGATGGAAATAAGATAGCCAGCTGGTGAATACAAGGCTGCAGCTAAGGGATAGTTCGTAATGGGCGGTAGGGGCGGGTAGCCCATAATAAGTAAGTAGTAAATGAGTGTGGGGGGGGCGGGTTGTAGTGAGCGCAGCAGAGTACAGAATCAAACCTTCTGCATGGGCCTCTGGTGTTCCAACGCCTCCGTTCCATGGCCTGCCTTTATTATAAATAGTCCTCCGTCCATTTGGCCACCCATAATCGTTGTTATTGGGCCCAGGGGGGGGCGGGGGGGCTGCACCGGCCTCCCTGCGGCCTCCCTGCAGCCTTCCTGCCGATCTTTCCACTTCCTCCGGCGCCTCAGGCCTCACTCTCCTTCCCTTCTTCCCTCCGGCGCCTCGGGCCTCCCTTGGGCCTTGCTCTCCTTCCCGCGGCCCTCTCGCCGGTCTAGGCTCACAATCACTGGCCAGTTTGGAGCTCAGCGTCCCCTGGATCGCTATTCGGGCCGCTCAGCTTTCTTGGGTCGCCACCATCCCTCTATAGTACTTTCAAACAATCAGACCACCACCGCCGTCCTCCAGCCTCCTCCAGCCTCCTCCGCCCCCTCCGCTCAGGCCTCTACCGTGTCACCGCTCCGCCGCTCCACCGCTCCTGCTCAAAAACGCCAGCCACCATGCCGCGCCAACCGGCGCACTATCCTCCTCCTGCCCGGCTGCCTGACCGACCTGGCGGGCCAGCCTGGACCCGGGCAGGGGCCAGTATGTTCGGCGCCAAAAATCCCGACCCTCGAGTTGGAAATGAGGGTCGGCAGCATCCCTGCCCGTCAGAGCCCTCCGCATTAAGCGGAGCTCAGGGGCAGCCCTCCATTCCCTCCGGAAGCTCCTCCTCCTCTTTTGTAATATGTATGTCTTGTCTATATATTTATTTCATATGTTTTATTGTACGCCGCCCCGAGTCCTTCGGGAGAGGGTGCGGCTAAGAAATAAATATTTTATTATTATTATTATTATTATTATTATTATTATTATTATTATTATTATTATTATTATTATTATTATTCTGCGCATGCACATGCATCAATCACGCTCTGCGTGCAAAGCACCCACGAGCAAACCGGCAGTAGTGACTGCTGGAACCCACCTCTGCTCCCCTTTCATGATTTGGCAATGGCACCTTACTTAACTTCAACCCAAGCATTTAACTTCTGCTTTGCTGAGGATACTCTTGCTAAGTGATTCCTACCTGATATCCACATTACAGATTACATGTCATCCCTGAAACGGAGAAATAGCCATTTTAGAATCGGAGACATTAGTTCAACAACAAATATGAAACAATATAGACTTTGCTTGGCTAGCAATGCTTTATAGAAAAGAAAAAAAGTATTCCAAGTTTATCTTAAACATTTAAACACATTATATCTAATAACAATCATATGCCCAGGTGATATTTAAACTATTTGATATAGCTTCATATGTGGCTGTTTTAGCCTGTATCTCATTCTATGGAAGGTACCTGAGACCCCTTACTTTTAAAGGGTAGAATGT
Source organism: Natrix helvetica (assembly GCF_964273705.1). Taxonomy (NCBI): domain Eukaryota; kingdom Metazoa; phylum Chordata; class Lepidosauria; order Squamata; family Natricidae; genus Natrix; species Natrix helvetica. Next base: position 24,602,221 of record NC_138552.1, on the reverse strand, counting down.
GTATTTATGTGTATTTATTACTTTTATATGTAATTTTAAAAAAATTACAATGTTTTTCAAACAAACAAATATGCCCTACGTAACCATTGACAACACAATTACAGTATTTATCAAGGAATCTGTCCAATCCTCACCAGTGTTTCCATGATTCGAAATGAAGACCAAGAGTGAATGGTCAAGGGTTGATCGACAACATTGATTTCTGTCCATGGTTTTTTGTTCTGTTTTTGTTTTAAAAGAGCAGATGCTTTTCCATGCTGGATTATTTCATCAGCATTTCGGTGAGAGGAATATTTGACAGATGGTTCCTTTAAATCATTCACATGCAAGTGACTGCCAACTCTAAAGGCTGGAAAATTATTCATTTGTCTCAGAGCAGACCATTCAGATCCACTTTCCACGATGGAAGTCCAGATTCAGATGTCTGACAATTGGCATTCATACCCATCTCTTCCTCTAATGAGTGTGTTAAATACTTCGCTTCTATTTCTGTTCGTTGCTGTTCCAAGAATGTGCTGATTGCCTCACCTCTGTGTTTGACTGGCATAATAACATTACTGTGCAACTTATGGCTCTAGTAACCAGGCGCCCTGATTCTCTGCAGGACTTTGGCTGACTTTTTATTTATTTATTATATATGTATTTAAAAAATCATGCATTTATTACTTAATAAGGAAGTCAGAATGATGATCATACATAATATTCCTTCCTCTTCCTATTTTCCCTCAGCAACAACCCTGTGAGGTGGGTTGGGTTGAAAAAGAGTGACTGTCCCAAAATCACCCACCTGGTTTTCATGGTTAAGGCAGCACTAGAATTTACAGTCTTCTAGTTTCTAGTCCAGTGCCACAACCACTGGACCAAACTGTCTCTCTAAATAATATAAAAAGGTCAAGTCAATATGCGATGTGATGCCAGGCAAGACAATGCAATGCAATGCAATACAGCACACAAATGATATTATACAATGTCAGGAATATGACACTGTGGCATCTTCTTTGACATTCAACCAACAGTCTGACCTCCTGACTTCCTTTCCCAATGAGAAACTGACTAATTGAAAAGCAAAGTATCATCCACTAATATCAACTTTCTACCCAAGCTTCCCTATGGCTTCATTTAGGCCACAATACAGGTCAGAGACCCCTTCTGTTTCTTAAAGCACTTCATTTGGAAATAATCCTCTGTCCCAAAACTCAGTATATGGGTAAATAGCCATCTGCCAAGATAAAAGACAACAGGTAAAATGAAAGAGGCATTTTCTGGAAGGGAATGGGGGAAAAAAAGGAAGATGGTAGCTGTGATTGCATGTTCGACACTGCACCTATTTTAATATGCATACATTTTAAAGGGATGGGATCAGATGTGGTATTCAGCGGGTTGTGACCAGTTCTTGAGAACTGGTAGCAGAAATTTTGAGTAGTTCACCTCTGACTGGCCCCGCCCCCATCTATTCTCTGTCTCCTGAGTCCCAGCTGATCAGGAGGGAATGGGGATTTTTCAGTAACCTTCCCATGGAGTGGGGAGGGAATGGAGATTTTCCTTCCCCTGCCACGCCCACAAAGCCACACCCACCAAACCAGTAGTAAAAAAAAATTAAATCCCACCACTGGATGGGATTCTGATCCCACAGCCCCTTACCATATTTCATGTGATTTACAAAAAAAGTTTTACCCTGAGCATTGTATGAATCTCTCTCATAAATTCTGTTCAGTATACCAGAGCCAACTTGTGACATACTTTTTGAATTAAATAAGCTTTAGCTACCCAATTATAAATGTTTTTAAGCAATAACAGTCATAAAACACAATAAGAGAAAGAAAAAAAGCCACCCCTTTCTTGCCATCTCTGCTCCTATTCCACTAAGAGTTAAGAAGATTTTAACTCAAGGAGATTTCCCCCCCTGACTCCTAATGACCCATTGTGTGGGTCAATGCTTGCTCAAGGCAACCTATCAGGACAGAAATGTCAGCAGGATCTACTGCTGCTGTCCAATTGATCAAAGGGGTTTTACTCCTTTCATTGGTGCATGCAACTTTGTATACAAGAATGAAGAAAGTGGAAATGCTTGGCTTATGATGGCACAGGGCTGTCCCATCTTCAATTCATCTGCAGATATTTTTGAAGTAGGGTTAACTTAAACTTCTTAAAGAGTTACTGCATGTTTGTTATTTTTAAATGTAAGAAATAGAAGCTTTGTTTCCTTAGAGTAACTCAAAAAGAAATGCCTGGGCATGTGAACCACTGCCAGATAATACTATGCGAACAATAAGTAAAAGAAAATTAATGATCTTACATGCACTGTAAATTTAATGCTCATGAATGTACAAACACAGGAAGATGTTCTAGATCAGATCAGGGAGCCATTCAGCTGCAATCTGGAACTCAGAATAACTAGCTTGTTGGAATCTGCCAAAGATAGGTAAAAGTAATATTACCATGCTTGGTATTGGAGATAATATATAGTACGTAGAAGAATAACTATGAAGAGTTATTGAAAGTTCAATGAATCCTCCATACACTTGTCTACTCCTCTTTAAAACCATTCAAGTTAGTTGTCATTGCTGTACCTTCCAGCTGTCAATTTTAATGTTTAACAAAATGCTGTATTAAGGAGTTATTGGTATCTGACTGAAATCTCCAATCATTCTGTTTTGCAGGGTAGAGTATGCTGGTTTTTATGTAATAATGTTATTGATTATATTGTATTACATTATTATAATTACAATAGTAAAAACTAATAAACTAAAAAAGGGAGAAGAATTTCTTCTAATAGAAAGTGCAAAAAAAGGAAAAAATGGAAATGGAAAAGAAATAAAAATAAGAATATATTAAAGAAAAAGGAAAAACTACATAAAGATGTGACTTCCTGCCTTCATCATAATAAAGAAAAACTTTTAGCAATTTATCATCTCCTCTTAAAATACAACTTCTTGCTTCTTCCCATATCTCATTTCTGTCCATAAACAGATCCATAAAGCATTGTCATTTTAGTCCTGGTATTAGCAAAAGTCCATTAAGTATTGTGAAAAATAATAACACATCTATATTAACCTTGATCAAATAAACCAATTTTATATTCCTTCTTTTTAGTTCTAACAATCTTAATATTTAGTCCATTGATATAAGGTCTTAGAAGCTTATTTCTTTTCTTTTTCTTTCTTTCTTTGTCACTTCTCTTAAGATGCTTCCAAACTTTAGCAAGTCTTTTTTGCAAATCCAATGTAGGAAAATTATTCACTTCACTTGCTTGGTTTGCAGTTTGTATATTCATTTATTTATTAAAACGTTGTCCATTTTTTTTGCTCTTTTATGCCCAGCTTAACATCTTTTCCATGTCATTCATGTAGCCTGTGATTTGTAAATCCACTTGCAATCTTCTCAGGGAAAACTGCTTTAACGTTAATGCAAAATGTTACAATATTTTGATTCATTCTGTAATTGAAAATTGAGTTTATGAGTTCTTCTCCTTTAATTGTAATATTTAGTGTCCCTCTAGTGTCAAAGTTCATTGCCAAAGAGAAGATATCATGAAGCAAAACACTGCCAGCGTGTTTGTTTAGACTGAGAAATTTGGTCGGTCAGGGAAGCTTCAGAGTAATAAAAGGATATGTAACAGAAAACAACAACAACAGGACCACCTTTACCACTTACTTTACCACTTTTTGGCGAAGGTTGTAGAGAGTGTGGTGGCCTACCAGTTTCCATGGCATCTGGAGGAAAATGATTATCTAGACCCGCGCCAGTCCGGCTTCCGCCCCGGTCACAGCACGGAGACGGCCTTGGTCGCGTTGGTGGATGATCTCTGGAGGGCCAGAGACAGAGGTTGTTCCTCTATCCTGGTCCTATTAGACCTCTCAGCGGCTTTTGATACCATCGACCATGGTATCCTGCTGCGCCGGCTGGAGGGGTTGGGGGTCCGGGGCACCGTTTTGCGGTGGTTCGGCTCCTACCTTTCTGGCCGGACGCAGCGTGTGTTGGCAGGGGAGGAGAGGTCGACCCTACACCCCCTTACTTGTGGGGTGCCACAGGGGTCGGTCCTCTCGCCACTCCTGTTCAACACATATATGAAGCCGCTGGGTGAGATCATCCGTGGTTTCGGGGTGGGATACCATCTGTACGCTGATGATACTCAGCTGTACTTTTCCACCCCGAACCACCCCAACGAGGCCATCGAAGTGATGTCCCGGTGTGTGGAAGCCGTATGGATCTGGATGGATGACAACCGACTCAAGCTCAACCCTTCCAAGACGGAGTGGCTGTGGGTACCAGCCCCTCGGTTCAGCCAATTAATCCCATCATTGGCCATTGGGGGCATTCATCTTGCCCCCGTGGAGCAGGCGCGCAATTTGGGCGTCCTCCTGGATGCCCGGCTGTCCATGGATGACCATGTGACAGCCGTGGCAAGGGGGGCGTTCCACCAGGTTCGCCTGGTGCGCCAATTGCGCCCCCTACTGGACCGGGATGCCTTGCGCACAGTCACTCATGCGCTGGTGACGTCTCGCTTGGACTACTGTAATGCTCTCTACATGGGGCTTCCCTTGAAATGCACCCGGAGGCTGCAGTTGGTCCAGAACGCAGCCGCGCAGGTGATTATGGGGAGTACTAGGTACTCCCATGTGACACCGTTCCTGCGCGAGCTGCACTGGCTTCCTGTGGTCTATCGGGTGCGTTTCAAGGTTTTGATAACTATCTTTAAAGCGCTCCATGGCTTAGGACCTAGTTACTTGCGGGATCGTATTCTGCCCCATACATCCCTGCGACCAATTCGCTCGCACAGAGAGGGGCTCCTCCAGGTGCCGTCCGCTAGACAATGTCGTGGGGCGGCGCCTAGGAGTAGAGCCTTCTCTGTGGCGGGCCCAGCACTGTGGAATGACCTCCCTCCGGATATTAGGAATACCTCTGACCTCCGCTCCTTCCGTATTAAGCTGAAGACCCACCTATTTCAAGCAGCTGGCCTGGCTCAACTCTGATCTAACCATATCGCTCCTGACGGGTTTTTAACTGGGTATTTTAATTATATTTAATTTCTAGGGGTTTTAAATACTGTATTTTAATTGTTTTATTAATCGACCTCCTCCTTGTGTATGTTTCAGTGTATGTCTTTGTTATATGTTTGTTTTGTTTACATATTTATTTCGTATGTTTCGTTGTACGCCGCCCCGAGTCCTTCGGGAGAGGGTGCGGCTAAGAAATAAATATATTATTATTATTATTATTATAAGCTATATAGCTTACTATATAAGCTAAACAAGCAAACAAACACAAAGGAAAATTCCAAACAAACATAAAACAAATTATCCTATTCAAGTGCCTGCAAAGTAAGATCCAAGAAGATTCCACAACCAATTGCATCCTGATTGTGGTGACCCTGAGTGCCCAGATAAACTTCCATGTGGCCTCAACAGCTCCCAGAGAATGTTAACAACCAGATGACTGCAAATAAATACAATCCTCCCATCCTATTCCCAACATCCTATCAGAACCTATCCTTTCATCCTCCCAGCATCCAGTCTCAACTATCAATGCCAATCCTTTCACCTCCCTCCATCAGAAGTGATGAAGCTTCTTGGATGAGAAGCAAAACATTTTCTTCTTCTTCAAGCAAAAAAAACAGTCCAGTTGCCTTTTGAAGAAACAAGAAAGTACCTTTCAGACAACTATGACTTGGATGACTGAGAATCTCCACAGACACAACACAGAACAACTGACTTTTTTTTCTGCAGAGGAAGAAATCATTAGCTCTTCTCTTGCTGAATGTTGAATGGCCATAACACTACTCCTTCCTCTTACTTTCCTGCAAATATAGCAATAGCAATAAAACTTACGTATTGCTTCACAATGCTTTATAGTCCTCTCTAAGCAGTTTATAGAGTCAGCGTATTGCCCTCAACAATCCGTGTCCTCAGTTTACCAACCTCGGAAGAATGGAAGGCTGAGTCAACCTTAAGGCTGGTGAGATTCGAATTTCCAAATTACAGGCAGTTGGCAGTCAGCAGAAGAAGCCTGCAGTACTGCATTCTAACCACTGCACCACTGTGGCTCACATAAACTGATCCATTCCAAAGACTTTGCTCTGTAAAGTTCTACACAACTAGAGTTTTCTTTCTATTCCACAGAGACCCTTAGCTATGTAGGACTTAGATTCTGGGACAGAAATCATAGTTCTTTCCTGCACCAGCTGTTGAGCGAAGTCATGAAAAAAACAGAAGCTTTGCTATGAACTGTACATGCTCCCTCTGAAAGCCATTTTCCCCCTCATAAGCAGAAGAATAAGTTCTCTAAATGGCTAATTGAATGAAAGGCGTATGTAAACTCATAAGCTATTCATGAAGTTACTCTTTCACGTGCCAAATACAATGTGGAATGAAAAATAAATATATGTCCACCACAGTCCATAGACTTTATTTTTCATTACTAGACAGATAAAATCTATATCCTAACTAACTAAAGGCCTTGAGAAAGGCAGCTTCACATATATTGTAACTGAGAAAAAAAAAACCGAGTAAAAAAAGAGAGTGCACTTCAGATTTTTCATCTGCCAGTTCTCTAGCAATTGTAAGTTTGCCATAATTTTGACCAGTTAACTTGGGACAAACTTCATGCTCCATGACTGATCAGGCAATACTAATTAATTTGGGCTTTAGTGGTCTTTCAAAGCATCTTCCAGATGAGGAGTGCCTTTTCTCAGATGGCTAAACTCTCACTCGCTCCACTACAGAGAGAGAGAGAGCTCAGATCTTGCAAATTAAATCCCTTCCTTTCCCTTCTCAAGTCATCTAACTTGTACAAGCAATTGAGTGCTGAACTGTAACAGCTGGCTAAATCCACCTTCCCCTTATGTGAATCTGTATTGCCCTGCTTTCTTAGCTTTTTTTGTAAATTGGCAGGAACAACCAGCCTGGATCACAAAACCAGGACATTCCTAGACAAATTAGGTGTATGGTGAACCTAGACAGTATAGACTTTGAAAGAGATGACCATTATAGGAGCACATCTTAGCCTCTTTCTGGGTGAGATGTTCTTCCTTGAGCAGTTTTCCATTTCTAGTGACAAACAGAAGTGGTTTCAGCTTCCCCCACTTTTCAGGGTGTGGGTCACAGTAATTCCCCAAAGAGGGTAGCTTGGAATTGGCAATTGCAACAGCTAAAGGCTAATCATCATAGAGTAAGTCCTTCTCAAAGCTACCATAATTTGGCTACAAGAAATCCTTAGCAGTCATAGATGACCGCAAAGAACTTTCTGTATCTCTTTACTGCCATCCAATGATTGTCCAGATTTTTTGCACCCCATGCTCTGCTAATCAAAAGAGGAGTGATGAGGTGGTCTAGAGGTGGAGCTCTCACCTCACAATCAGGAGGCAGAGAGTTCGGTCCTAGGTAGATAGTTCTCTCTCTGGGCACAATGGGAATATATCTGCTGAATATAACTCCGCATTGGTGACAGGAAGGGCATCTGGCCATTAATACTCCATTTAGTTGCCCAGATTCCACCCCGCAAGGGATTATGGGGTTATTCAAAGATGATGATGATGATGCTCTGCTAATCAAAAGAAGACCTGGAAATAGTCAAATATAATAGTTTCTCTTTTACTATGATTACCTCATTTTGTTTTTAGGGGTCATTATGTTAATATTTCTTAATATTTATTAAAATTAAAATTTAATAATATTTATTAAACATTAAGCAAACTCAAAGCCAGGAAGTGGTGCGGGCTTTTTGGAAAACCTTTAAGCTAACTCAAACTATGTTTCTACAGCTGTGTCTCTGAATGACTCTCCTCCCCTGGACAGGAAGCTCAGAAAATGGATTGTGTCTCAGAGAGACTCCCTGAACAGTGTTGACAAAAGGTGAGCTCCTGGCTGAGAAACAAATCATTTGAAACCTCTGTAAGAGGAAACCTGCCCATTCAGCACCTGTTCTTTTACTTTGCCAAGAAGCAATTTCAGTTTTTCCAAGCTGAAACTCCTATTTGAAATCCAATAAAAACATCTCTGTGTTTTGGATATTCTAAGTAATTACACTCACCTCATTTATTAGTTGAGCTGATCCACTTGTCTGCAGCAGGGAAACTTGTTTAGCATTACTCTCTCTTGCATTAATTATTAGTATGTAATTTTCTTATGTACAGAGGCCTCATTTATATGCATGGTCCCTAGAATCAATTAGATTTCTTGCCAATTCATCAAGAATTCAGGTCTGATAGAAATAAGAGTAGATGAAGGCACAGCAGAGAAAAAACATCCATTGTTTTGTTTGCGTTTTCTTTTAAACGAATGCACATACACTTTCTTCTTTCATAATGGCATTTGTATGCTGTCCAATAACAGGACTCTGCCAGGAAGCTTATAATAATTATTAAAAACAACATGAAACTCATACTAACTTTAGTATTATAACTGATTGCATCAGATTACATGAATTATTTAAAGAAAAGAGGGTTTCTTGTTAAAATCCCAAATCTGAGAAACAGTCAACCTAAATAATATGCATTGTTCTCTTTAGGTGGTGAATTTGTCATCTCTGAATGTTATCAGGAATAATGTCTACAGTTTAAGAAAGAGGTTGACTTTTTAAAAAAAAATATAGGGCTTATTCCTCACAGTTTCCAGAAGCCAACAATGAATCTAAGGCACAATATCTATCTATCTATCTATCTATCATCTATCTATCTATCTATCTATCTATCTATCTATCTATCTATCTATCTATCTATCTATCATCTATCTATCTATCTATCTATCTATCTATCTATCTATCTATCTATCATCTGTCTGTCTGTCTGTCTATCTACCTATCTATCTACCTACCTATAATCTATCTATCATCTATCTACCTTCTACCAGCTATCTATCTTGAGATATACAGTAGATATGTCAGAGAGAGAGGGGGGGGGAGGAAGGGAGAGGGATAGAGAGAGAGAGAGAGAGAGAATGAACAAAGGAGAATGTTAAGAGATAGTCAAATCTTCTAATCTCTCGCATTGGTGTTTTGTTGGCGACTATGACTAGCTGCAATTTTTTAAAAAAATATTTCCAGTAAGTCCACATACTGTACACTCTTCTCTATGATCTCGTTTGTGGAAATTGTCCAATGGAGGATTTCCACGTTTCAGTATGAGAAGATGACCAACTTGTTTTATTTGTTTGTCCAAACATTTGTCAGTTTTGATTTGAAGTGGTCCAATGGTTCACTTGTAACTAAGTGCATTACATTACAATATATAAATAGAAAATTTGGACGCTTTTGATGAATGTTTTCTCAGATGTTGCTCACAAAGCATTCTTGGGAGTTTGAGTAAATTTTTCAGCCAATCCATCTGAAGCAGAGGGATATAAATATCACACATCTAATTCCCTTCTTTTTCAGGAATGCCTGAATTTTGTTACAAATTGTCCATTGTCACTCACTAATTGTTCTGGAATTAGTTGCTTCCCCAGAGAATTTTCTCAAATCATTTGTATAGTTATTGCTGAAGTCAATGGAAATATTCTTGGCACTCTGAACATGGATTCACCACAATTTTAAAAATGTGCTTATAAATTTTCCTGCAAAGTTTGTATGAATTCTAGCAAGGCAGGCCATTTCCACAGGATATTTTTGGCATCTTTTGGATACATTGGCATCCTGGTCAATTAACTGCAGGCTGTTAAATTTGTTGATGCATTCCCTGCCACCAAACTGCAAAGTAGTGTCTTTGTTTTTACTACTCGAGGATGTCCAACACTATTTCAATCCTTGAGCTCCCAGTTTGGATAAGATGAATGAGATGATAAGAAAATACTTGTTTATAGAATTGTGAATTCTATTTTGCGTCTATGTCCTTTATGTGGAAAACACCCTCCCAATACTCCATTCAAGAAGCTGCTGTTAGTGGAATTCCTCCTCTTGGATCAAACATTGAACATAGTAGCTCATAATTAATGAGGAGAGTAAAAAGGGGTGGGCTGCTGTGGGTTTGCATGGGTTCGGGCGATCCGGATTCTGCCCAGTTCAGCAAATCCCCAAATGACACCACTGGCTGGCCACGCCCACCCCGCCCCTCCCAGGAATCTCCTCATGGTCCATTCATCATGCCAGGTAAGTGCAGAGTGTGCGTGGAAGCTCAGGAAGGGGGGAAAACAGACATACCAGAGGTTCTGGAAGTCCAGAAATAGTCCTGTTTCTGGCTTCCGGAGGGCCTCTGGAGTCCGGGGGAAGTAGTTTTCGCCCTCCCAGAGGCTCAAGGAAAGCCTCCAGAGCCTAGGGAAGGAAAAAAATGCCACCACCCACCCATGGTTCAGGAGGCTGGCCACCCACCATGGCCACGCCCACCCAACAACGGGACAGCGAAACCATTGGTGCAATTTTTGAAGCCCACCCCTGAGAGTAACTAGCTTTTGTGCGAGGACTGGTTGAAAGGATTAACTCCTCAAATAAAATTCAGCAGTCTTTTACTATTTCTGTATAATTTTCCTGTGCAACTTTGAGGGAATGGAATGGGAAAAGTACTGATTGTTCACTTCTCTATCTTTCATGATATCTGAGCTAACTGTGCCAACACCATATTCTGAGACATAATACGCCAATTTCAGGTCAGGATGGGTTAATATATGTATTTTGTCCACTTCATCCTCCTCCCTCCTGCTAAAAAAGTGTCGAAGGGAACGAACATGGACACAATCTGTTAGAATTAATTAATCCTAAAAAAGATTGTAACTCTGATACATCTTGTGGCCTGGGTATTCACAACGGTTACAATTTTCCCTGTACACTTGCCTTGTACTTCTACACAAACCTAATATGCAATACTAGCTTTAAATAGCTCACACTTGCCCTAGAGTATTCTGAGGTCATTGTCCACCAGTCTCTGCGGTACTATCTTGAGGTTTTGCAGATGCAGCCACCATTTTCTCTGGTGACAGTGATGTCATCTGAATAGCAATGGGTTTCTGAACAGCCTTGTAATATTTGGGCCATGGCTTTCTGCCCAGACACTAGTGCTGATATTACTAGACAATCCTGTTACAATGATATAACCTTTGGAGTGCATTATGATGTGAAATAGCATGCAAAAGGCCTTGATTTCTATTTGTAAAAAAAGCCTCTGTTTGTATTTGCTAATATATTATCTTCCCACCACTGGTGAGATGGTAAAATGTCTTCGGTTCCAGCCACAGAGAATTGTTCGTTTTAGTAGATTAATGGTAACTTTAGAATTATTCCAGATTCTGATAGTTTTCTTCTTTTAGCTACTGGATAGAACAATTAACTAGTGGAATGACTTGCCTCCTGAAGTTTTGTATACTCCAACACTGGAGGTTTTTAAGAAGACATTGGATAACCATTTGTGTGAAATGGTGTAGGGTCTCCTGCCTGAGCTGGGGGTTGGAGTAGAAGATTTCCAAGGTCTGTGTTATTCTGTTATAAAGCCCATGACCTCCAACCAATATTTGAAAGAAAGCTGTTTGATTCTGTCTCACCTAATTCACCTTCTATTCGTTTTTATAGAGCATACAGAACTGAGATTGCCTTATGAAACAAAGGTTGGCATTTCCCAGCATTATGTTTTACCTTTAGGGACTTGGGGGTGCCGATGTTATTTTTGAAGAAAGCTGCATCACATTGGTGTGGTTTGGCTATTTCACTCTGGATCTGAACCATATTGCTAGCCTCCTTCCTTCCTTCCTTCCTTCCTTCCTTCCTTCCTTCCTTCCTTCCTTCCTTCCTTCCCTCCCTCCCTCCCTCCCTCCCTCCCTCCCTCCCTCCCTCCCTCCCTCCCTCCTTCCTTCCTTCCTTCCTTCCTTCCTTCCTTCCTTCCTTCCTTCCTTCCTTCCTTCCTTCCTTCCTTCCTTCCTTCAATTTATATGTCACCCATTCCATTTTGAAATGCTCATCTGAGCAGGGTTATGCTATAGATTTCCTTGTTAGCTATTTCTATTTCATTTTCATTATCAAACACTTCAATTCTAGAATTGTGCTCTTTTTAAAGTAGTACTGTGTTCTTAGTTTTAGGAAATGGTTTGCTTTTCCCTCAGGAACAGGCTCTGTAAATATCTCTCATTTTATTGCAGTTTGTACATGTTTCTCTTTTAAATCTGCATGAGTGTGAATTTTGAATTGTTACTCACAGTATGCTATTGCAAGTTTGTTTTCACTTGTTTTTTTATTCCTGATTGGAGCTTTATTACATATTTTGCAGTAGTTTTCATGGGAAGAGCAATTTCAAATGCATTCTTAAATGTTAAACCTATCTGTTATGAATCTCTTGCTTTCAGAATTTGACAGTCCAGTCAGATCTCTCAATGCACCGTTTAGCTTTAGCCCTCCGGTAAATTTGCAACATTCAGATGCTTTTTGAGTTTAGCTGCATGTGCTACAATATATTCTTCCTTTTTCTGTTTGCTTTATGAAACCAAATAATAATGGTTTTAATCCCAAACATTCCAGCATTATTTTTCAATTTATTTATCATGTTTGTATGGCCCTCTGTCTCACAAGAGAATGACTAGGTGTCATACAGCACTTTTTTTAAAAAAAAACCAATAAATATAAATTGTGAGGATAAAACATATTGATATATCTGAGCACCATGCCTCCCATAGCATTCAGTAAAACCCACATCTTCTGTTCAAGTTCTTCAATATATAATGTCCAATCTACTGTGACACTATCAAGCAGGCTAATCTTCCCAATATAACTACCTACCCTACTGTGATGTTTTCTCTTTACTCATCAATTTAATGTTATTCTTTTCTTTGTTTGTTTGTTGTACCATCCTTTACCCCCCCGTCTAGAGATAAAGTGAGGTTCAAGAGCCTTTTTAAGCAATTCTATCCCATTCACCACTGCCATGACTTTTCTATTGATGATTTCAGGCTCAAGAGTAAGTTTTTCAGCTGCTTGCTATACTGAAGCTTCTAGAAAAGAACTAATTCAAGTAAGTCTGTAAGAATTATAACACATATAGCCCATGGTAATACAGTAAAGTATTACTGGTTAAACCCATCAATAATAAGAGGACAGTGGTGGGTTGTTGCTGGTTTTACTACAGTTTGCAGAACCGGCAGTAACCCAGGCCTGCCACGCCCCCGAACCGGTTCCCTCGCCGCCGCTGGGCAGCCACCATTTTGGTTTTGAGTCACTGTGCGTGTGCTATTAAATGTCAATTGTTCTTTGTAAACAGTCATTCAAAACCAAAATGGCAGCAGCCCAGCGGCGGTGAGGGAACCAGTTCAGGGGCATGGCAGGCCTGGGTCGCTGCCAGTTCTGTGACCCTGGCCTGAATTCCACTACCGGTTCAGCCGAACCGGGAGCAACCCACCTCTGTAACAGGAACACTTTACATTACATTTCAACTAGTACATGTTTAAAACTTAAAAATGCACTGTGACATTTGTAAAGGAGTATGTTTCAAATGCATTTGTACGTTTCTTTTTTGGAAATGCGAAAATATTCTCTTCCTTTCCATCGTGCAATATGTTGACGCATCACTGGAGAACATAAACTGTTTCTATAGTACAGTTTCATCAACTAAGATATAAGCATTCATTCATTCATGGTACAAGCAACAAATCCAGGAATGCTTTGATTGGTTACATTACACAGATGCGGTGGCAGAGTGTTTAGAGTGCAGTACTGCAGGCTACTTTTGCTCACTGACTGCTGACTGTAATTTGGCAGATCGAATCTCACCAGCCTCAAGATTGACTCAGCCTTGCATCTTTCTGAGGTCGGTAAAATGACTCAGATTATTAGGGGCAATATGCCGACTCTGTAAACTGCTTAGAGAGGGTTGAAAAACATTGTAAAGCAGTATATAAGTGTAAGTGCTATTGCTAGTGCTACATTTCAATCAGATTGGGAAATAGTTTTGATTCCCTTTGGAGCAAGCTTGGATATTGAATTCTAAAAAAAACCACAAAAAAGGAATGATCCCTTAAGATTGTCCTATTAATTCAGAGAAGGAGTAAAAGTGAAATAAGTTCTGAACTAGGCCACACAATGTCCATACCTTAACATTGATTAATTTATTGATTGATTATATCTTTAAGGCCACCCAACCCAAGCAGTGGGACTGCATAAAAACAATCCATCAAAGAACTACCCACATAACAATAGACAATGCAGTATATAAATGTTGTTGTTGTTAGTTGCGAAGTCATGTTCAACCCATTGTGACCCCATTCACAATGTTCCTCTAGGCCAGTGGTTCTCAACCTTCCCAATGCCACAACCCTTTAATACAGTTCCTCATGTTGTGGTGACCCCCCCCCAACCATAAAATTGGTGTCTCGGTTCCTAAAACCATTGAAAATAAGTGTTTTCGATGCTCTTAGGTGACCCCTGTGAAAGGGTCATTTGACCCCCAAAGGGGTCTCAACCCACAGGTTGAGAACCACTGCTCTAGGCCTTCCTGTCCTCTACCATCCTCTGGAGTCCATTTAAGCACACGCCTACTGCTTCAGTGACTCCATCCATCCACCTCATTCTCTGTCGCCCCCTTCTTCTTTTGCCCTCAATCTTTCCCAGCATTAGGCTCTTCTCTAGTGACTATATAAATACCAAATATGAAATTTTAACCAAGCCCATTTATTCTCTGCAATTTAGTTGAACACTAGAAAGAAGGTACAGAAATAGGATCAGATGTTTGACTATCTGCCTACCAGCAGGATAATTCTCCAACAACCAAACACAGCTGGACCAAATTTGGTACGTTGAAGCAAATCAACTAAAGAAGGTTCAAGTTCAAACTAAATCTGATCAGTTACCAAAAAAACCCAGGACAGATGTAGAAGAAAATGTCTCTTCCAATTTCCCCAACTCATCTCTATTTGAGCAGATGAACAGATCAAAATGCTGCCAACTTTACCATTATTTGCCTCCCTCACTTTTTTTTACAATAATTTTATTAGAATTTAACAATGTAAAGATGAATTACTAAAGAAAATATAAAAAGGAAAGAAAAAAAGTGCAGAGATAGAAAAAAGAAAAAGAACAAAAAGTCTATTAAGAGCTATATATTAACATATAAAAATTATGTTATGATTTATAAAGTTGTAATATAAAATTAATAAAAATCCATTTTGTAATCCAATTTTATATTTTTTCTAAGAAATGAACCAAAATAATTCTTTCCCCACTTATAAACACATTAAAGTATTTCATTCAGTCCTAGTCAAAAAGAAATTAATAGCTACCACAAACCATAATGTGTATATTTTAACCTTGATCATATACTATAGATTCACTTGGTAGACTTTCAGTTTACTTTCTGAAAAGCTTGATCTTAAGTCCCAGCAAATGATTAATTTGATTAATTCCACTCTATAATGCCTTGGTAAGGCCATACTTGGAATACTGCATCCAGTTTTGGTCGCCGTGATGTAAAAAAGATGTGGAGACTCTAGAAAGAGTGCAGAGAAGAGCAACAAAGATGATTAGGGGACTGAAGGCTAAAACATATGAAGAATGGTTTCTGGAACTGGATATGTCTACTTTAATGAAAAGAAGGACTAGGGGAGACATGATAGCAGTTCCAATATCTCAGGGGCTGCCACAAAGAAGAGAGAGTCAAGCACTTAAGGGCAGGACAAGAAGCAATGGGTGGAAACCAATGAAGGACAGAAGCAACTTAGAACTAAGGAAAAAATTTCCTGACAGAACAATTAATCAATGGAACAACTTGCTTCCAGAAGTTGTGAATGCTCCAATACTGGAAGTTTTTAAGATGTTGGATATCCATTTGTCTGAAATGGTCTAAGGTTTCCTGCCTAAGCAGAGGGTTGGACTAGAAGACCTCCAAGGTCTCTTCCAACTCTGTTATTCTATTAATGTTCTCCAAGTTGATTTCTTATCATTTTCTCCTTTCAGGAACAGCTTCAGTAAATCTCTGTCTCCTCTCAGTAACAGTTTTCTTGGTTTCACATGTTCTTTTTGTAAATCCAAGATAAGAAGGCTTTCCAAGCCACTCTTCTGATTATTTGTATTTTATTTATTTATTTTTTATTTTCTTCGAATTTCTAGACCGCCCCCTCTCCCGAAAAGGACTCGGGGCGGTGTACAGTCCACATAACAAACAACAAGTATCAAATACAAATATAAATACAGATATAAATACACATAAGGAGGAGGTTAAAAATTTAAAAGAACTGTACGGAAGAATATAAATATGGTTCTAAAAACTCTAAAATCAGTTAAATTTAAAACCGTACCCTATAAATAACTAGGTAAGAATATGTTTCCAGGAGGTAACAGTTGTCACAATTATAATTATGCCAGGCCAGCTAATCGAAACTGGTGAGTCTTCAGTTTTTGTCGGAAGGAGCGGAAGTCTGTGATGGTTCTGATATCGGGGGGGAGGTCATTCCAGAGGGTTGGGCCCATCACAGAGAAGGCCCTACTCCTTGGCGCCGCCCGCTGGCATTGCCTAGTGGACGGCACCTGGAGAAGCCCCTCCCTGTGAGAGCGGATTGGCCGCAGGGATGTATGTGGGAGGATGCGATCCCGCAAGTAACTAGGTCCTGTGCCATGGAGCGCTTTAAAGATGGCAATCAGGACCTTGAAACGCACCCGAAAAACTACAGGTAGCCAGTGCAGCTCGCGCAGGAGTGGTGTTACATGGGAGTATCTAGAGCTCCCCATGACAACCCGCGCGGCCACGTTCTGGACTAGCTGCAGTCTCCGGGCGCGTCCCAAGGGAAGCCCCATGTAGAGAGCGTTACAGTAGTCTAGGCGAGACGTCACCAGCGCATGAGTGACTGTGCGTAGGGCATCCCGATCCAGAAGGGGCTGCAATTGGCGCACCAGGCGAACCTGGTGGAACGCCCCCCTTGCCACGGCTGCCACATGGTCATCCATTGACAGCCGGGCATCTAGGAGGACGCCCAAATTGCGTGCCCGTTCCACAGGGGGCAATTGCTCGCCCCCTATGGCCAGCAATGGGGTCAGCTGGCTGAACCGAGGCGCCGGTAGCCACAGCCACTCAGTCTTGGAGGGGTTGAGTTTGAGTCTGTTGTCCCCCATCCAGACCCCGACGGCTTCCAAACACCGGGACATCACTTCAACAGCCTCGTTGGGGTGGCTCGGGGTTGAAATGTACAGCTGAGTGTCGTCAGCGTACAGATGGTATTCAACCCCGAAACCACGGATGATCTCGCCCAGTGGCTTCACATATGTATTGAACAGAAGGGGCGAGAGGACCGACCCCTGCAGCACTCCACAAGAGAGTGGCCTCAGGGTCGATCTCTGCCCCCCCGTCAACACATATTGCATCCGGCCGGAGAGGTAGGAGCAGAACCACCGCAAAACGGTGCCTCCGACTCCCATCCCCTCCAGCCGGCGCAGTAGGATACCATGGTCGATGGTATCAAAAGCCGCTGAGAGGTCTAATAGGACCAGGATAGAGGAATAACCTCTATCTCTGGCCCTCCAGAGATCATCGACCAACGCGACCAAGGCTGTCTCTGTGCTGTGTCCGGGTCGGAAGCCGGACTGGCGTGGGTCTAGATAGTCGGATTCATCAAGGTGACGTGGAAATTGCTGCGCCACCACATTCTCAACAACCTTCGCCAGAAAGGGAAGGTTGGAGACTGAACAATAATTAGCTAGCTCCATTGGGTCAAGCGAAGGCCTCTTGAGTAAGGGCCTCACCACCGCCTCTTTCAAGGCAGATGGTAAGGATCCCTCCCCCAACGAGGCATTCACCAGGCCCAGAAGCCAGCCTCGTGTCACCTCCCAGGATGCCAGTACCAACCAGGAGGGACACGGGTCCAATGAACATGTGGTGGGTCGCAGCCGTCCACGCAACCTGTCCAAATCCTCGGGGGCAACAGAGTCAAACTCCTCCCAGAGTGGATTCACAAGACTCGCTGTTGACGGCCCGTCCAGACCACTGGAGGGGGCCCATCTGCTTCGGATCTGAGCGACTTTGTTCTGTAGATATTCTCCAAACTCCTCTGCTCTTCCCTGTAAGGGTGCCCCCCGTGTCTCCTGAACCAAGAGGGAGTGGGTCACCCTAAACAGGGCAGCAGGGCGGTTATCCGCAGATGCAATAAGAGCGGCGCAATGTCTACGTTTGGCCGCTCTCAGTGCCACAAGGTAGGTCCGTAAATAGGCTCTTACCTGTCAGACTCGGAGCGTGAGGACCTCCACCTGCTCTCTAGACGTCTTCTATGGCGCTTCATCACCCTGAGCTCCTCGGTATACCAAGGTGCCCGGGTGAGTCGCTGCCGTAGGAGAGGTCGCAAAGGCGCAACCCGGTCCAAGGCCCCAGCCGTCGCCCTATTCCAGGCGGCCACTAGGTCCTCCGACCGAGCGCGGGTCAGGGCTACAGGTAATGGCCCAAGCTCCATCTGGAACCTATCTGGTGCTTGGGGCGGTACCAGCTTGGACGAACTGGCTCCGCCTCCTCGCGGTGGGGGGTAGCGCCAGGGAAGTATGTTGCCTTAATTATTAACACCTCAGAAAATTCCATTTATAAATTCATTTTGGCATCTTTTTCCATATCTCTCTCCTACACTGATGTATTCTTTCATCTGGCTCCTTAACTTTCCATTATAATTTCACTTTTGCTGTTTGTCTAAAAGTGAAGAGCAAAGTCTTAATTTTTTTTAATCCTTAAATTTACCTCAGAGCTTCTTTCATCCAAATTTCAGTTACCTTTTCAACCAGTGGGTTCCATCACTGGCCATCGGGGGCGAACAGCTGGCCCCCGTGGAGCGGGCGCGCAATTTGGGCATCCACATGGATGCCCGGCTGTCAATGGATGACCATGTGACGGCCGTGGCAAGGGGGGCGTTCCACCAGGTTCGCTTGGTGCGCCAATTGCGCCCCCTATTGGACCGGGGAGCCCTGCACACAGTCACCCATGCACTGGTGACGTCCCGACTGGACTATTGCAATGCTCTCTACATGGGGCTTCCCTTGAGATGCACCCGAAGGCTGCAGTTGGTCCAGAACGCGGCCGCGCAGGCAATTATGGGAGGTACCAGATACTCCCATGTAACACCTCTCCTGCGCGGGCTGCACTGGCTACCTGTGGCTTTTCGGGTGCGTTTCAAGGTGTTGACTATCATCTTTAAAGCGCTCCATGGCACAGGACCTAGCTACCTGCGGGATCGCATCCTGCCCCATACATCCCTGCGGCCGATTCGCTCTCACAGGGAGGGACTCCTCCGGGTGCCGTCCACTAGGCAGTGCCAGTGGGCAACACCCAGGAGTAGGGCCTTCTCTGTGATGGGCCCGACCCTCTGGAATGACCTCCCCCCGACATTAGAATAACGACCGATCTCCGCTCTTTCCGTAAGAAACTTAAGACCCACCTGTTTAACTTAGCTGGCCTGGCCTAACTGTAGTTTTTGTGTCCCTCTAGCCTGTATTTTAAATTTTAAATTTTTAGGGATAGATTTTTTAGGTTGTTTTAATTTTTAACTATACTGTACAGCCTATCATTTAATTTGTTTTAATGAGTATTTATAATTATCTAAGTTTTGTATATTGTTTTATTTGTGGTCTGTACACCGCCCCGAGTCCCTTTGGGGAGAGGGGGCGGTCTATAAATTTAATAAAATTAAATTAAATTAAAAGCTTCTTGGGACAAGCATGATCTGGATGACTGAGAATCCCCATAGATAATAAGCAGCTTCCTCAAATAGTTAAGGAGATGTGGTGGCTCAGCCGTTCAGATGCTGAGCTTGTCGATCAGAAAGGTCGGCAGTTCGGCGGTTCAAATCCCTAGTGCCGTGTAACGGAGTGATCTCCCATAACTTGTCCCAGCTTCTGCCAACCTAGCAGTTCAAAAGCATGTAAACATGCAAGTAGAAAAATAGGAACCACTTCTGGTGGGAAAGTAACAGTGCTCCGTGTGTCTTCAGGGTTTAGTCATGCCAGCCACAGGACCACAGGAGACCTCTGGGGACAGCGCTGGCTCTTTGGCTTTGAAACGGAGATGAGCACTGCCCCCTAGAGTCGGGAACAACTAGCACATATGTGCGAGGGGAACCTTTACCTTTACCTTAAAGTAGTTAAGAAACAAAGGTGAACCAAATGTCTCTTTGAAAGATGCCAAACACCAACTTAGATAGGATGATTCCCTCCCTCCCCTCCCCCCCCCAGTTCCCAGAGCATTCAAACCTGCTGGGATCTGCTATTTTACAATCTCTATGTAGGGCAAACCTGTGGGCAATCCTTGTCCTCTCCTTGATCCAGATATAAATTCTGATCCATTCTGACGTTGATGCTGATCCATTTCCACCATGATTGTCTGCTTTGCAAAAAGCAGAGCTGTGTTCAGTCCACCATTGCTGTCCCTAGAAAACTCCATTCTAAGTTTCCCTCCTAATCCCAAACCATGATACTTGCTTCCTCCATGCACATCCTAATACACAGGCAAACACCACACACAGTTACAATAATAGCAGGAGAAAGCAGACATTTTCCCACAGAGTCACCGTATATTACTTAATTACACAGAAGAAAGTACAGGTGCTTCCTATGGTCACTGTTGCTAAGGGTTGGAAAAAAAGTCAAGAAATCATTCTCTTCCTGCTTTCCCGACTTACAGCAGGCATGCATGCTGCGTTTTATAAATAAAAAGGCATTGCTTAATTTCCCCCACACTGTATTTTTCTCCTTCATGTAGTGGTATCAGCGAGAATGATTATCCTTCAACTCATGTCTTCGTAAATTAGAGCAAGGAAGAAAATGTAGCTAATCAAAGATCTTGTCACATGAACAGCTCACAAACCACTCTTGAATGCTAAATGGAGCTACACAGATGGCTGAGGAAGCTTACCAGTGAGATGGAGAAAATAATGAAGGGCTGCAGGACCTGGAAATATTAAGAAGATACCACTGTGAATCAGCAACAAAAAAAGCTGGATGATGACTTACTGGCAAACAGAACTGGAAGAGAATTCTGATATGGATAGCAGAAGAAAGGGAGTGTCATACACACACACACACACACACACACACACACACACACAGACACAAACCAACCATGGCATTGTCAACAAATGGGTTAAACAACCTACACTGTAGCTTAATATAAATGAATATCTGAGGACTAGGAGACAGAATGAACTCTCATCTTTCTTCTCACTGCATCCTTGGCTTATTGATTTTTTTTTCTGTACATTTTTTTTGTCTTGCTGAAGCCAGTGGTTGGTTAATTCGGCTTAAGTGGAAAACTTTAAATAGAACAGAATAACAGAGTTGGAAAGAAACTTGGAGGTCTTCTAGTCCCTTCCACTTCTCAAACAGGAGACCCTATGCCTGTGATGGTGAACCTATGGCACGTGTGCCAGAGGTGGCATGCAGAGTCCTCTCTGCTGGCATGCGCGCCCTTGCCCCAGGTCAGCTCTCCATGGCGTTTCTTTCCTGAGCTTCTGTTTCCCTGAAAACGACGAAACAGAAGTTCACGAAAGAAAATGGTCCTACTTCGTGCCAGTGTCCCCCACCGGCCAGCTGGTCTCTGCTGCGTATGTGCGCATGTCTCCATGCATGTCCGGCACGCGCCTTTCAGTTTGGGTATGTGCACGCACAGTTTGGGCACCCAGTGTCTAAAAGGTTCGCCATCACTATCCTATACTATTGCAGACGAGTGGATGTCCAGTCTCTTTTTAAAAGCCTCCAGTGATAGACAACTTCTGAAGGTAAGCCATTCCACATGGTTAATTATTCTTGCTGTTAGGAAATTTCTCCTTAGTTCTAGGTTGCTTCTCTGCTTCATTAGTTTCCATCCATTGTTTTTTGTCTTGCCTTCTGGTGCTTTGGAGAATAGGGTGACACCCCCCCCATCACGTCCCCACTAGTCCTTTTTTCACTAGAGTAGACATACCCAATTCCTGAAACTGTTCTTCATGTATTTTAGCTTCCAGCCCTCTAATTACCTTTGTTGACCTTTTCTGCACTCTGGACAGATGAAATGATACTGAAACTGAGGTATTTAAGAAATTTCTATTTTAGTGTATCAGTTTTAGTCAGTTTGAATGGAAGGTTTTGCCTGATTTATTGCTAGCTATAAAGTGGCAAAAGGTTGGGTATCTTGTGTTTTACAACCTTTTTTTCTAGTGGTCTCAGGACTCCTTGGCTTTCATGCTTTCCTTTAGTTCCAAAGAAAGATTTCCCATATTGCAAACTGAGGGCTGCTAGGAATGTTGGAGAATGATGAGAAAGAGAAAGAAAAAGAGAAGGAGAAGGAAGAGAAGGAGGAGGAGACGAAGGAGAAGAAGAAGAAGAAGCCATAGCACCCTGTACCAGCGATGGCAAACCTTTTTTTGCTCACGTGGCATAAGCTGGGGGAAGCAAGGAGGTCATGTGTGGGCATGCCACACCCATAATGCAATGTGTGACCCCCAGCGCACATGCATGCATAACAGGTGCTCCCCCCATTTTTGCATGCTTTTTTTGCCCTCCTCAGGCTCCAGAGGCTTTATAGGAGCCTGGGGAGGGCCAAAACAGCCTCCCCCGGAGGCCCTCCAGAGTCTTCAGGAGTTTCCCTGAAGCCTCCGGAGGGCAAAAAATGACCCTACGAGCAAAGCAGAAGTCACTTCCGGGTTGCTTGCAGGGCCAATTTTAGCCCTCCGGAGTCTTCAGGGAACATAAGGAGGCTTCCCTGAAGCCTCCGGAGGACTAAAAATGCCCCTACGAGCAAACCGGAAGTCCGGTTTGCTTGTAGGGTAATTTTTTGCTCTCCGGAGGCTTCAGGGAAGCTCCTGAAGCCCCCGGAGGGTGCAGGGAGGCTCTTTTTGCCCTCCCCAGGCTCCTATAAAGCCTCTGGAGCCTGTGGAGGGTGAAAAATGGCTTTCAAAAAAGGCTGAACTCAACTTGCCAGTGCGCACATGCGCATTGGCCAGCTGACAGGGCAACGCCTCGCAGGACATGACAAATGCCATAGGTTCGCCATCCCGGCCCTGTACT
The DNA here is from genome assembly GCF_964273705.1 of Natrix helvetica. Classification (NCBI taxonomy): domain Eukaryota; kingdom Metazoa; phylum Chordata; class Lepidosauria; order Squamata; family Natricidae; genus Natrix; species Natrix helvetica. Next base: position 24,579,319 of record NC_138552.1, on the reverse strand, counting down.
ATGTAAGAATAAAATAAGCTCATAAATACTATCAAAAGACCTTGAATTAAAATTTAAAGATGTGGAATATGATAGACTTCTTTTACACAAAGAAAGAATTTTTTTTATAAAACTAGAAGATGGACAGAGGATAATAGCTATATTGATAACAGAGACAAAAAATGCTGTATCTGGCTGTATTTACTCCTTTTATTTTTTAGCTGTTTCAGTTGAAGAAGCCCTTTCTAATGCCACAGTAGTGGAGGCTGTCTGTAATAAAGTTGTTCCCATAATAAAAGGAGGAATATTTCATTTCATTCACCTTTATTGTATTTAGTGGCTTCTATTGTTTCCTTGCACATGATTTTTCAAGGGAATCTCATCAATGTGTATTTGTTTCCAGTGCGATCTCTATAATAATGTACTTCTACAAAACAGCTGGGCTGAAGCTTCACAACAGCTGGACAGCTTTACAGTAAGGGAGAGAGCAGAGACTCCTTGAAGATTTATTGTGTTTTTCTGTCTGCTGCAGAAAGTTTGGTTGCAGGGGCCATGCGGCTTTCTGTCCAGAAGCTTTTTTAATTAAAAAAAATACATTTTAAAATGTTGTATGATCGTCATATGGACATTAACCAATGTGCAAAACAGATGGATGCTTGCAAATACTTTGGAGCACATGAAATGTGAAAGCTGAATCAGATTCCTAGCAACTGATCTTCAGAACTGCAGGAGTTCCCACATATCCTTAATTCTGACCACTGTAGATGAAGCTACAGTTGGAGACTTGGTCATGTTTCCCTTAGAAGCCACATGCTTTCATATTGTGTTCATATTATGAAAGCAGCTGACATTCTTGTCACATGATGTCCTCAGCTCATGACATTTATAAAACTCTCCCACCCATTTGCCAGATAATATGCCCCAACAAAATTCCTCAAATTGCTATAGCATAACTTCCAAATATCGTGCAATCGGAGTGGACAACTATGGCACATTTATGACCTGTGAACTTCAATTCCCAGAATTCCTGAGCCAGCCAATTGTGGGAGTTAAAGTCCATAGTTTGAAAAGGGGCCATAGTTGTCCACCTTGTCATACAGTTATGTCTCATAGTATCCTGACATTTAATAGACCTGCCTACGTAGCAGCAAAAATGACTTTTTAACAAAGCCATTCTATACTATGAAAAAATCACCTTCACAAAATTTGGCTACCATGCGGCAAAATAATATTTTGTCAAACTGATTGATACCTTCTTGGCTTGCTCTTTTAAAAAAACCTTTACATTGACTCTATGAATCATCATAAAGAATAATAAAGACTTTGTATAATAAAATATGGGGCTGATTTATACAAAATAAGGTAAAAGGTAAAGGTTCCCCTTGCATATATGTGCTAGTTGTTAACAACTCCAGGCAGCAGTGCTCATCTCCGTTTCAAAGCCAAAGAGCCAGCGCTGTCTGAAGACGTCTCCGTGGTCATGTGGCCAGTATGACTAAATGCTGAAGGGGCACGGAACACTGTTACCTTCCCACCAAAGGTGGTCCCTATTTTTCTACTTGCATTTTTATATGCATTCAAACTGCTACTTTGGCAGAAGCTGGGGCATGTAATGGGAGCTCACTCCTTTATGTGGTGCTAGGGATTCGAACCGCTGACCTTTCTGATCGACAAGCTCAGTGTCTTAGCTGCTGAACCACCACGTCCCTCGATTCGTATAAAATACAGTAGATTAAAATATGCATGATAGTTATATAAATGATTTAGAGACTATATGTGTCTGTGTGTATATTTGTACACCCTTTGCATTAAATGATTATATATAAAATTGTCATTCTTTACTGTTATAGTAACATATTCTCTGTATTCTAATTTGTTGTTGTATTTTTCTTTACTTATTTTAACTACTTACATATTGTTTTGGAAAATGTACCTGTATGTATCTTTGTATTTTGTTCCACTTGTGTTTTTTTCTTTTTCTGTTATTTTAAGAGCAATAAAATATTGCTCTTGTTAACAAAAATATTGCTCTTATTAACAAAATAGTTTCTAGTGTGCCAAATATCAATTTTTTTTAAAAAAAGATTCTGTAGGTATGAGTATAGAATAATGGTGAAACAATACATACAGGCCAAGAATGAAAGTGGGACATATTTGTGTCAGTCAACATTGGAGAGATACATAAAATATGGAATTGTGATTGACTATGACTTTTAAATATTTCTAACTCTCTTCCCTATTTAATCCTTTTCTCCATTCAGAATTCCATCTTTCTCCATGAATTCCCAAATATTGCTTTTTCATTATTGACTCCCCTTTGCTGAAGGCTCACTCATCACTATTCTTAATTCCTTTTCCGGGTGCTGTGCTCCTAACAGAGTAATCTATTTAAAAAGGACAGCCCTACAAAGTTTTGAAGGCAGCTGTCAGTTTGAAACTGCTTGTAAGAATAACAAATCCTTGTACTTCTACAAAGTGAGATTGCCTTGTTTCTTTACTTTGTACACTTTTGACTGCCTTCTTTAGCAACTATGCATGTGCATAAACCTTCCTGCTGGATATCCTGAAGAAGGTCCCAGAAGTGACACGAAGTAGCAGGTTTCGTTGTTATTCTCCACAATGCAATTTTTGTTGCTTCTGCAGAACCCAGTGGCTCATTGAGGTGAACACAGTGATATAGATTTTGAGCCAAAGACACAAGCAGAGCCACCAAAATAGGCACAGATGGACACAAGCAGAGACAGTTCTAAACAGACAGCAGAACAATAGATGTTCATCATGTAAACTTTTCAAAGGTTTTACATCCTCCGTGACTAAATTAATTGTCCCAAAGGCCAGCCTGAAATCTTAAACATATACCATGACACCGAGATATGGACAAACAACAGCTTTCATCAAATTATGATGAAACATATATATTCCACACCCATTTGCACCATTCAGGTGACCTTGGAGGGCACAGATAAATCTCTGGATGGCCTCAATGACTCTCAGAAAGAATACTAATGACCAGACGACTGCAGGGAATATAAATCTTTCCATTCTCCACCATTATTCAGAACTGAAGAAGCTTCTTGGGTGAGAAAGGAAATGTCTTCAAATAAAAAAAAAACAAAGTTCACTTGCCTTTTGAAAAAGTGCCTTTTGGACTTGGATGACTAAGAATCTCCATAGACATTTAAACATATACAGTTATATACATACTGATACACAAACACACACACATACATGTTCAGACCCCCCCCCCCTCCTTCTTCCCTCGCCAACACAGAACATACTCCGGACCAAAACTACTTCAACAGGATTTATTGCACAGACAGACAGACAGATCCTTGGCAGCAATCCACCACAACAAGACTCTCAGAACCCTCCGACACAGAGACACGATAGCAGCTGTCCAGCATGCTAAGCTTCCAAGACAGAACTTTCCGAATAGTTCCTTTGTTGACTTCTGCAAAGGGCGTATGCTCAATCAATCCTTTTATAGACTGAAGGGGAGTCTACTTATCAGCAGCTGAGAGCAATTACCGCCGGTAACTGTGCCCTTGCTCCTTGCGCCTGTAGGCGCGGTGATAACGGGCATCTAAGAACTCCCTGCTTATGTCTGAGTCACTGTCCCGTGACTCCTCCCCACTGCTCTAAGGCATGGCATCTGGAGCCCCCCTCCTTTGGCTCTCACCACTGCTCCATGCCTCAGGCGCCTCCTGGTGGCCGACCAGACTCTCTGATCCCTGCTCAGAGTTAGAACCCTGCCCAGGGTCCTCCAGAGCCGACTCATAGGGACCCTCGCTCTCAGAGTCTGGTGGCAGCTCCAACGGCTCCTGCTGGGCCACAACACATATGTATATACTGTATAAATGTGTGTGTTTGTTTGTGTGTGTGTGTGTGTGTGTGTGTGTAGAACTACCCAACCCTCTTCCTTCCCTTAAAAGGAAAATTGCAATCAACTACGGTTAATCCTTCCTGATGCTTAACTAGCAATAGCAATAGCACTTAGACTCACAGTACTTTTACAGCCCTCTCTAAAGATATAAAGTTCTGAATCAACATCCCAGAAAAGTCTTTGGACCCACACACTGTTCACATTTTGACTTCAACTTGCCACTCAAAGTTTGGTACAGCCCTTGAGCCAATGAAAATTGCATATTGCTGCTCTAGAATATAAACGCTAATTCCTCACGCCAGCTATAGCGCACTGAGCAATATACAGCTCCCAAAAGAGAGGTTAAACCTATTGTCTATTAAATGCATCATTTGCAGCTGTTCCTGCTAATTTTCTCTTAATTAGAGGAAGGGCATGGAATCACTTTTTCCTCCAGAAGTGAACAGTGGTATAGAAATAAACAATAATACTCCCGCTGAAGATTTTGAAAATGTAATTTAAATCTATAGGCTGCGCTTTGGAGTGGCTGAGCTATAACTAGCGATTGCACTATCTTTAATAAATGTAAGCTGAGATTTTCTGCTGTTCACATTTTGTATTTTTAATCTTATTGTTTGCTCTGACAGAATCTAATTTTTAAGATAAGACAGCTGCTGCTGAAGAACTCTGCTTCCTTCAAAATTCAAAATAGGCGTAGAATATCAGTATTTGGTCACATTGTAATTCTATGGTTTGAATATAACATAAAACTTACCTTCCTGATGAATTTATACCATACGGTGAATGGAGATGTGTGTCAGCCCTGCCATTTCGGTGGAGAACCGAGAAGCAGAGATTGCCTTTTACATAGGGATATGGCCACCATGACACTAAATCCACTGAACCGCAGAGCCCACAAGACCTGTTGCCACTGCTGACATCAACACCATACAGCTGATGGGTGGCCAAGCAGCTGAAACCAAAATGGAAGATTGCGGGCATGCGAACTGAGTGTGGCTGATGGAGGAATTCTGTTGGCTTCCCTGCTAAATGGCTATTGACTCGGCTTAGGGAAGAATAGAGGGTGGGTGGAGCTAGGGAACAGTTTAAAAAGGTGGGACAGTTACTGGACGGTTAGTTCTGACTTTGAATTGCCTGCTAATGGATGCCAGTTCGTGCCAGTGGTTGTGAGGGATATAAAAAATACTCAATTCAGAAGTGTGATTTTGTTTTTGTTTTTTCTCACTATTACATCGGAACCTGACAATGTGAAGTACAAATGAACAGCTTGAAATTGAATGTACCAATATCGTGCTTGTTCTACAACATGGTTTACGATATCAGAATATATAGCATTACATACATGGATGACATACGTGGATACTAAGAGCAAAGTTATATAGGTGACAGCAAGCAATAGGGCAACTTTTGTGTATTATAATACTCCATGTTATTTCTTCTTTAAGAAAGCTGAAAGAAGGATACAGTAGATCACCTTTGCTTGAAATTGGGCAATATATACACTCAGTTATATTGGAGGACATCTACTTTAACAATACCAGTCTGAGTTAGCTAGAGAACCAGTGAGAAACTGTTGCAAATCCCACATTTTATAAATGGTTTAGAACCTAAAGTGAGAAGATAATGTTCCCAGCCTCCCTGTGGAGGTAGACTAGTCCCTTCCTTGCTGATGAGCCATAAATTTTTGAACATGGAATTGTTTTGGTGGGCTCTCCCTTGAGCTTTTGCTGAAATCATCTTTTTGATTACTTGTGTTGCTTTTAGTTTTCTTTTGGGGGTGAAGTTTTATTTTATGGTGGTTATTTGTTCATTTCTGTCTGTTTGAAAAGAGACCAAGGATGTTTTAGTTTTACTTTATAGTCAGTATAAACCATCAAGAGTCATTCTGATTGTAGTGGAACATCGTAATGTTCTGTGTGTGCACTCCTGGAGATAGTAAACTTTTGAAATGTCATAAATAAATGGAGAGTGACAAAACAAGAACTAAAGCCCTGGGATTGTCTGGAAGAATTAAATGCTGAAATTCTCCTCAAAATCTCACATTCTCTTGGAATTTTATTAGACTGAAATTCTATGAAGAGAAAACTTTGCCCAGGATAAAACTTAAGCGATAATCCTTAAGTGGTTGTCGCTGGTTCCAAGTTCACAAGTAACTTTGAATTATTGCCTTCTTTTCATATATATAAATAAATAATAGAGATGTATAAAAGTAACACAAACTAATATTTAGAATAACAAAGGAAGAAAAGCAAGACAAAAAGAAAAGCTGAAAGTGTGGGGGAAAAGGAGAAGGAAAAAAATAAAGAAATCACTTCCGGTTTTCTTCAGAGAATAAATTTGCCTCTTACTCTATGGTTACAACAGGAATTTTCTTTTTTCTATAATCTACTCCCCCAACTCTAATGATCAAACCATACTTCAAAGTTTTCCAGCATTGAGAAAATCCAAAGTCTTAAAGTTGCCAAGGTTGGAAAATTCTGCCATATATCAGAAATACTTTTTTTCTGTTTCACATAAAAAGCCCAAAATCGGATTTGAGTCAACAATAAACTTTGGTCACGTCTTCTCTCTGACCATAGATGGCAATTTGGCCATCTGATCGTTCATCTTCATGATCCATTCCTCCATTCTGGATAATGTTTAATCTCTCTACCTTTGTGCATAATTACAAGAAGCTTCTTCTTAGATGATTTAGTCTATTCTGCCAATTCAGGTTGGAGCAGGTGGACCTGCATACATGCAGCTGGCCAAACCGTAAAAGGCTTTATAGGTCAAAACCAGCACTGTAAATTATATTCAAAAACCAAATGGATAGTCCAAGCCAGATGGCTTTCCCTGCTGAGCTGCTCTCAGAGAAGTTCTCTAATTTCATCTCACAAAAATGCTGCTTCTTTCCAAGTTTAAATGCATTTTATTACCATCTCTGCCACATCTGGAATTTCTACAATTCAGTACCTTAAAGTCTGCTATTTCCCATCAGGTCAGAAGGCATAAACAATTACTGCTGCAATAAAATACAAATCATAGACACCTTTCCTGAAATTGAACCAGGCAGGTTAGATTCCTGTAGATATTATAGCACTTTTTGATTGACTGTCATCTTCGGTCATCATTTTTCATACTCTAATTCAGAATCAGGAAGTACTAGGGTCCAGTTGGGCTGCAAAGCCTAGATTAAATGGCAGCAAAAAGTAACCTGGTCCTATGTCACGAAGGCCTTAATGGTTTTAAACTTGAATTGCACCTGGAAGAAGCCAATGCAGCTCACACAACAGAGATGTAACAAGGGTGAACCTAGATGCACCCAGCACTATGTACACCACTGCATTGTGAACCAATTGTAACTTCTGAGTGTTCTTCAAAGCCTGTCCATGTAAAGCACAAGGCTGAAATCCAACCAGGAAGTGACCAAGGCATAAAGAAGAACCTTCACATCCATGAAAGGGCAAAACTGTTGAACAGATGAATCTGTGTAAGAGCCACAATAGACACTGCTGCCACCTGCTCCTTGAGCTGCAGTTTTGAGTCTAGGTGTTCTGACCTAGGATTCCTGAGAAAGCGTAAATCACAATCTTACTCCCAAAAACCCTCTTTTATTTAAACGGCTGTGAATTATGGTCATTCACAGCCCATAATGATTCACAAACAGTTTGTAAAGAGTCCAACAGATGTCTGCTCAAGTTGCCACAGTCTTTCAGGGTAATGTTGATAAGCACCCACATTTATCTCCCTTGAAACGCTGCCAGAAATCTAATTGCCATTTAGTTTTTCAAGGCCAAATGTAGCACAGAGTCAAACAGGACTTCTCAGAACTTGAACCAGCTAGATGAACTAATTGCTTCCTGAAATGGCTCATGTGACTTTGCTCCTCTTTTATGTCTTATGGGAGGCGCCAATCATCTCCAAGCCTTACTCCAGAGTCACCCTTTTTGTCTTAACTATTCTTGCCTTCTGGCAACTCTGCGTATGCAGAGACAGGCTCAGACCTGTTCTTCTACCTCGCTGATGTTAAATTCCAGAGGTAGGATGTAACTACCAGATACCCCTGGCCCCCTCTCTGCCTCCGACACAGAGCCCTCATCTGAACCTTCCCTGGATTCCAAGACTGGCCCATGTTCCTCCCCAACCACCTCACTGTCCAACTCTGCTACCAGCTCTGCAGGCTGCTGGCGGACCACAATACTAGGTCTCCAAAATTGTGCACCAGTTCAGGCCACCCCATTTAGAGTCAAAGATGACACATCACCTGTCTGTGGGAACCAAACTCCAAAGCTTGCCAGAGTTGAGTTGGAGTCAGTTCCTCTCCATCCATATTCACATAGCATCCAGACACTGGACCAGCTCCACAACCAGCATCAACTGCCTGACCCAAGGTGGGAATGTGTAATTGAATGTCATCAGTATACCAGTCCAGAAAGATAACACAGTAAATGGTATTGAAATATACCAAGATGTCTAAGAAAGTCAGGACAGCATCTCCATCCTGAGCTCTCCCACCCCAAAATGTTATCAGCAAGAGCAATCAATACTGTCTCAATACTGTAACATGGCCTAAATCCAGGATGAAAAAGGTCCAGTTAATATGCTTCACTCAGGGTGCTCTGTAATTGAACACCAACCATCCTACTGAGACTTGATGGAAGTTGTCCAAAACATTTGCTCAAGAATGCTGTCTTGAAAAGGGAGCACACTATCAACTCCCTTCAAAGCAAGCAATATTACCCTTCCTACAAAAAAGGCATTTACCACTGCTTGGATCCATCCACATCCAGGGAGACCTTGACCAATCAGGAAGGCAAATGGCCAAACTCACAACTGTAAGGACCCCATCTATCTCCTTAGGATAACAGGGAGTAGATTTTTTGCTGCCCCTATCATCACAGATTAGTCATATGCTTGGTCAACTTCACCACTTCCTATCTTACTTAATGGACCAAGGTAACTAATAGGATATTATGTTGCAGAACTAACCTTTTATTTTTAAAAGTATGAAAATTCAGATTTGTTATGGCGAATAGAAATATTCAAAAATAAAAAACCCAACCCAAAACCTTTTCTGTGTCAAAGTTCCTGCTGCGAGATGCAATGTGTGTGTGTGTGTGTGTGTGTATGCATGCATGCATGTATGTATGTATGTATTATGTATGTATGTATGTTTCTCATAGTTACATCTTACTTTTCATCCAGGAACTCAAAAATAGTATAGACAATACTTCTTCCCATTTTTCTTCAGAACAACTTTATGCAGAAGCTTGAATTAAAAGACAATGATTGATCCAATGTCATCTAGTGAGCTTCATTGAGAAAGTATTTGCACATCATTCTTTATGACCCTACATCCAACCAAGTTTGTTGATTCAATTAGCACTTTAATCCATAATCCATAGCTGCCAAACTCTTTATGAAACACCATCAAGACTAGAAAGTGAGCTTCAATATGTAACTCATAGACTGAATCTATAGCTAGTGCTTGATGTTAATAGTTGCTCCTAGCATTAGGAGGCATGAGAGGGAAAGAATATTCTTCCCAGCCAAAAATCAAAATCTGTCTATTTCCAAAATATTTAGATCATTATACAGGATCCTTAGTTTCAGAAAGACCCTTCCAACTCTACTATTGTATTGTACTGTATTGTATTGTGTTGTGTTGTGTTGTGTTGTATAAGCAAACAATACAATTCTAAAATGATGAAGACGGTAAGCAACAAATAAATAGAGTAATAAAGTAGAGTAATAAATTAAATTTAAACCAAATAAAATAATATCCATAAAAAGCAAATGGAATTTTGGTCAGTAGCTGCAGCAAAATAATAATAATAATAATAATAATAATAATAATAATAATAATAATAATAATAATAATAATAATAATAATAATAATAATAATAATAATAATAATAATAATAATAATAATAATTATATATAATGTATAATATTTATATTTATATATAATGTATAATATTAAATAACGAATATTAAATTATTATTATTATTATTATTATTATTATTATTATTATTATTATTATTATTATTATTATTATTATTATTATTATTATTATTATTATTGCATCAACAGAATTGCATCACAGTGGCCAGTTGTTTCGCCGGATTTGGCATTAATTACTAGTCGAGCCCCACCCAGGGGCCTAGGACGTCGTAACGTATTTTCGTAATATGTGTGCGGATCCAAGCAGTGCGGCCTTTTGCATTTGACTGATGGTGATTTTGTCAATTTTTAACTGTTTTAAATGTAATTCCAGTGCTTTTGGAATAGCACCCAGTGTGCCGATTACCACTGGTGGTTTGTGCCACAATCGTTGGATTTTGATTTTTAAGTCCTGGTATTTCGCGATTTTTTCATGTTCCTTCTCGTTGAACCTGCTATCACCTGGTATTGCGATGTCTATGATTGTAGCCTTCTTTTTCTCAACCAGTGTGATGTCTGGTGTGTTCTGCGCCAGTATTTTGTCTGTTTGTATACAAAAATCCCATAGGATCTTGACCATCTGATTTTCGGTGACCTTTTCAGGCTTATGTTCCCACCAGTTTGTTGTTTTAATATTATAATTTTTGCACAAATTCCAGTGGATCATTTGTGCCACTGAATTGTGCCGCATTTTATAGTCAGTCTGCGCGATTCTTTTACAGCAGCTGAGTATGTGGTCAACAGTTTCATCAGCCTCTTTGCAAAGTCTAGGATTTTTCGATTTTGGCCTTAATGGCATTTGTGCGGATAGCTTGTTCTTGCGCAGCCAGGATTAGTGACTCTGTTTCTTTCTTTAATGTACCTGTTGTTAACCATAACCAAGTTTTTTCACTGTCCACTTTATCTTTTATGTTTTCCAGAAATTGGCCATGCAATGCTTTGTTCTGCCAACTCTCCATTCTTAATTTTATCACATCTTTTCTGTATTCTTGTTTCGTCTGTTGGGCCTTCAATAGATTTTTGTTCTTTACTTCGATTAATAGATGTTCTTGACTTTCTTTTAAATAATCAGCCAGTGCATGTTTTTCTTCTTCAACTATTTGCTTCACTTGTAATAATCCTCTGCCACCTGATTTTCGGGGTAGGTATAGTCGATCAGTGTCACCGTGTGGATGTAAACTGTAGTGCATTGTCATTAGTTTCCTGGTTTTTCAGTCCAAAATGTCCAAATCAGCTTGTGTCCAGTTAATTATACCAGCTGTGTATCTTATAACTGGTATTGCCCAGGTGTTTATGGCCTTGATTGTATTTCCACCATTCAATTTAGATTTCAAAATTTTCCTAACTCTGTTGGTGTACTCTCCCCTGACAATAGTTTTTACTTCTCCATGCTTGATGTTATCCAACTGCAGAATGCCTAATTATTTGTAGGCTTCATTTTTGTTGCATTTAATTAGTTGGCCATTGGGCATTTCAATCCCCTCATATGTAGTGATTTTGCCCCTTTTTATGGATACAGTGGCACACTTTTCCATGCCAAACTGCATTGAAATATCGGTGCTGAATATTCGGACTGTGTTTGTCAATGATTGGATTTCTATTTCTGACTTTCCATAGAGTTTCAAATCATCCATAAATGCGATTTTTTTTTGGCTTCTTTGGCTGTTTGGTAGCCTAATTTCATTTTTTTAAAGATTACTGATAGTGGGATCATCGCAATGATAAAGAGAAGAGGTGAAAGTGAATCACCCTGGAAAATTCCTCGCTTGATATTAACCATTCCGTAGTTCTCATTCCCTACTACCAACTCAGTTCTCCATTGTTTCATCGCCTTTTCAGTAAAGGATGTAATATTTTTGCTAATGCCAGTTGTTTCTAAGCATTTTATGATCCAACTATGTGGCAATGAGTCGAATGCCTTTTTGTAATCAATCCAGACCATATTCAAGTTCGTTTTTCTGTTCTTACAATTTTCTAATATCATTTTATCAATTAGGAGCTGATCTTTTGTGCCCCTGCTCCTTCTTTTGTTGCCTTTCTGCTCTACTGGCAAGATGTTGTTTGTTTCCAAATAATCCATAATGTTATCTGCAATAATGCCTGTGAGTAATTTGAAGGTTGTTGGCAAGCATGTTATTGGTCTGTAGTTTTCAGGTATTGTTCCTTTAGTTGCATCTTTCTGAATCAAGTATGTTTTTCCAGTTGTCAACCATTCATCAATTTGGCCATTTTGTAAAATCTCATTCAGTTGCCTGGCCAATATTGCATGGTCAGATATTTGAGCCAGAAACCATGTAATTGGTCCTTTCCAGGTGATGTCCAATTCTTTACTTTTTTTACTCAATTTTTGACCATCTCAGTTGTTATTTCTAATACTTAAAGTCATGTATCCATTTTGCTTCCTTATTGTAGTCCTTTGCATTTTCCCACAATTCTTTCCAGAATTCAACTGTGGCCTGCTTTTCTGGTTTTTGACTTTTGGTGCCAAAAGTAGTAGTAGTAGTAGTAGTAGTAGTAGTAGTAGTAGTAGTAGTAGTAGTAGTTGTAGTAGTAGTAGTAGTAGTAGTAGTAGTTGTTGTTGTTGTTGTTGTTGTTGTTGTTATTATTATTATTATTATTATTATTATTATTATTATTATTATTATTATTATTATTTAGAAGAATTATTTTTCCAGAAAGTTTGCAAGTGCAGGATCTCTACTATTTAAAACAGCTACATCCTTTTTCAGGCTTGTTTGTAAATCTCTTTTAATGCAATGCCTGACCCAACTATTAAAATGCAACTGCATCTTCTTCCAGACTCACACAAAATCCTGAAAAAAGACATAGCTACTTGAATGAGTGGCATTTTATTGTTGCTTATATAAGTTTGATACATTTCTTCTGAATCATGTTCAAAGCACACACAGCCATTTTAAAATCAGTTGTGGTCGGAATGAACTAGATATTTTCAGACATATAAAATATACCTTTCCTTTGCAGGTAGGTAGAATCTACTCTGGAGAAGCTTAATGTATTTTTCCCAGGCACATTCCTACATGGGTACAGCATAGCTTCAGGATTGTGGCAATTACAATTATTTCAACCTTTCCATTGAACATTAAAGTAGATGATCTCTGCTTAAGAAACAACTGTCATTTTCCAGCTGTCCTTAGTCACCCTAAAGCAATTAGTAACATTAAATGGCACAAGCACAGATTAGTATCAAAGAAGGAATCTCCATGTGACATGTGGAATTAGGAATATGTGTTTGTCTGTGTCTCCCTATAATCCTAATGATTCAGCACTGTTATTCCTAGGCTCATACAAAAGGAATAGGACAATCACTTCAAACTCTTGTTTAGACAGAATGTTTTGTAACCAGGCTTCTAAAACAGATTTCAGTGATGTGTTCCAAAATTATATCATGTCTAGGCCTTTTAACAGAACAGCACAGACAATACTTGTAAAGCATGTACAGATATACATGAAGCATCTCTTTTCTTCTTTTTATCAATAGTCTAAGGGCAAAATCTCCCATTATGGAACCTGTAGATTTAAAGCAACAGACATTTTAAACACAGACAATGGGAAACAGCAAATCATGAAAGCCTATGATTTCTGAATATTGGAACGGTTTGCAAAGTTAACTTTTGTTAAAGATCAATAGCACTCGGACACAAAATGTTCGTATGTTAGCAATTATTTTTAAATGACACTTTTCAGAATGGGATATGCATTATGCAATAGAGTTGTGTTTTGCTACTCTTGCTATATCTTCTTTTCTATGTATATTATTGTAATTTCATTCTTGAAAAGAAAATGAAGAAGAAAATGAAATATGACTGTGAGTTTTGGAACCTGGCAGAGTTTGTTAGCATCCTGATTTTGCTCCTTCATAGGATAGCAAAAAATATTGCAATGAGAGAGATACAAAATGTTCTGGCAGATTATTGTAAAATAGTGCTGCTCACAGGTTTTCTGTTTGCCTATCATTTTGTTGGATTAGAGGATCAGAACTGGGCAAAGCTATGCTCAAATCCTCACTAAATTACACAATTTCCAGGATGATTTTGGGTAAATCTCTGTGGATATAATTTACAGGATTTTTAGAAAGAAAAAAAGTGCCCTTCTTCGCCAAAAAGAAAGGTAGAATAGAAATAAGAGTTATTTAAAATTCTGAAACAATGCTTAAAAAAACATGACTTCAAAGTTACTTTGTAAAGCAGGGATGCCCACAGGAGGGCATGATAAAAAATCATGATAGGTACCACCAGACTGCAAACAAAGCTTTTGTCTTCTTTTCGTATGTGTTTCATAAATCATTTATGTGTTGCATAAATCATGTGTGTTGTGGAACTTTGATCTCACTGAAGTAGTCACTATCTTGATTTTCTTCTTCATCACACCCTGAGCATACACATCTTTTGCAGCTGTGTGGCCCCTTTTCTTCTAAAACCAAAACCTGGCTTGACCCCTCTCCAGTTTTTCCACCCTATATGCCAAGTTGTGCGAAATACATCATGATGGTTAAAATTATAGGAGATTATAGTGAAGACTCTACTGAGTTTGACTTCTGAAAGCTACATTTTGTGGGTGGGGAAAATATAATAAGTGTTTCTCTTTGACTTTCTTCAGAAAGCTTTTTCATCTTCCCACTCTTAAAATTTTTCTAACTTCAATATCTGATTCTTCTTAATTTGTTGGCAGTTGCTGCCAGATGGTTTAAAGTCATATTCAGTCATAGGATTTGAGTGATTCTGGGTATCTCACCAATAAGCTGAAGCAGAACTTTAAAAGGGATACACAATGTTAAACATGCTTCCTATTCTTCCACCTGTGATGCTCAAGATCACAAAGAATGAAAGAACACCCCCTGTAAACCCTCGGGGAGATTTTTCAATTATTGTGACCTTGAAGCACTGCACCTGAGATGACCAGAGTGATATGAAATTGCACAATTGGTGAAGGACCTTGGAGGTCATCTTGTTGATGCAGGAATTTTGTAAGTATGACAGTGTCTAGACATTCCTTCAACATCGGCCATGAAGGAAAGCTCACCAAGTACACAGGCAATGTGTCTCAGATACAACAGGTCTCAGCCTTATGAATTTTTCTTGACATTGGTTTTCTTAAGAGCCAAGGTGGCAGGGTGGTTAGAGTGCAGTACTACAGACTACTTCTACTGACTGCTAGCTGCAGTTCGGCAGTTCAAATCTCACCAGGCTCAAGGTTGACTCAGCCTTCCATCCTTCTGAGATGGGTAAAATGAGGATCCAGATTTTTGGGGCAACATGCTGACTCTGTAAACCGCTTAGAGAGGGATGCAAAAGCACTATATAAGTCTAAGTACTATTGCTACTATTAGCAGATATTTCTAGTCCTTTCTCTTTCCGGCAGTGTTTCTTAGCGGCTTAAAGATGTCCAGCGATAGCTGGGGAATTCTCAAGAGTTGTGGTCCATAACATCTTCAAATTGCCAATTCTTGAGAAGCATTACCAGCAACTGAAACCAGGTTCCCCCTCGAGAGCCACAGTGTTTTCACACCTCTGTAAGGGCTCAATCTCACCAGCAGTTACAACTCGGCGTTGGGTGTGTGTGTGCGTGTGCGAACTACCACCTATGCATCAGTCAACCTGCCTTGCCCATTGCAGCGCGCAGCCTAACGCCGCCTTCTGACTCCACCACCCACTTTTGACAGAACCCGCAGCGTCCCTGCCGTTCTGAGGGACGGCTTGGCAAGGGAGCGGGAGGTGAGGGGGGCACCTTTCCGCTGGTTTTCCTGCGTGTACTGTGGACCATCCGTAACTCTTTCTCTTTAAACCAGAGTGTCCGAACTCAGAAATGAGGATCCAAATCCAAGCCACCCGGCAGGTCATGCTTGGAGCGCCCGCACCTCACCGAGTGGGGAGGCGGTTTTGGAAAAGAAAACGCCGGTTCAGCCAAGCTGAAGGAAAAGGCCCGTCCCTCCTCTCTCTCTCTCTCTCTCTCTCTCTCTCTCTCTCTCTCTCTCTCTCTTTCTTTCTCTCAGTGTCTCTCAAGGGCTCCGCCGGGTCGCTCAATGTCGAGACGAGGGAAGGGGCCGAAGGGGCGGGGCGGGGCGGAGCGTTCAACCAACCGAGGGCGCGGAGCGGTAGGCTCCGGCTTTTTCTTTCTCGCTGTCTCTCCCCGCCCCTCTCGGTCGGTGCCAGAGTGAGAAGCGGCTCTTGCCGGCTTGGCCAATGCCAGGAGCGGCACAGGGCAGTGAAGCGCTGCTGAAGGGCGGGTAGGACCTGCCAGCAGCGCCGCCACCGCCTCCTCCTCCTCCAGTCCTCCTCCTCTCAGTGTTCCGAGAGAGCCGGCTCGCCTAGCTGGCTCTCTCCCATTTCCTCCGCCGGCGGCTCGAGTGGAGCCGGACAGGCTGGAGCGCTCTCCTGGTCGCTGGACCTTGCCATGGAGGGCAACAAGCCGGGTGCCTCGCCCGGCAGCCGGGACGAAGGCAGTCCCAGCACCAACGCCTGCTCCCAGGCAAAGGCGTCAGCGGAGAAGGCGCTGAGCAGCCCGGGCGCCGGCGGGAGCCTTAAGGAGCATGGCAATTCGGTGTGTTTCAAAGTGGAAGGCAACGGCGGCGCCGAGGAACCGGCGGGGGGCTTCGACAATGCCGACGGCGCGCGGCGCCAGTACGGCTTCATGCAGCGGCAGTTAACGTCCATGCTGCAGCCCGGGGTCAACAAATTCTCCCTCCGCATGTTCGGCAGCCAGAGAGCGGTGGAGAAGGAGCAGGAAAGGGTTAAAACTGCAGGATTCTGGATCATCCATCCCTACAGCGACTTCAGGTGAGGGGCGCTTGGTTGGGCGGCAGAAAGAGAGCCGGTTTGCAACTGGTGAGCTTGAGCAGGCGTGGGGCCAACTCTGAACAAGCCCCAGTCCGACTGCAAGGGGCGGATTTGGTCCTTTGGCGGTGCCAGCCGGATGCTCGGTCCTGTACAATATCTGGATGTCAAACACAGAAGTGTGTGGCACTCTTGAGTTGATAACTCGGGGAGAGAGAAGGAGGGATAGGATGAAATGTTTCTGTCTGTCGCCTTAGTCAGCATTGTCTGTCTCTCTCTTCAGCCCACTCCAATAATTTGATATAGCTGCTGATGAGAATTGTGGGGGGGAAATGCCAGGATTTCTTCTAAAAGCACATCCTATTTTTATTTTTTATTTTTTTGAAAATCTCAGACAGAGATTTCCTCCCTGACAAAGTTTTCTTCACCCAGAAGTCATTCCTGTCTCAAGAAAGACCATCCAAGGAACTAGAAGCGAGGACGTTTCTGTACTAGAAGTTACAGAGCTTCTTACTCCTTTTCCCATTTCTTCTGTCTTCCTGCAAAAACAAGAATCAAATTCCATTTCCATTTGGAAAACACATCCCGGTCTTGTCCATAAATCTAAATACGCTCCTGGGCACACTTACTTTGTTATTTTAAAATTATATCTCATCTTTCCTCTGAGACATTAAGGTGATGGAAATGAAGAAAGTTCTCTGTCATTTCCTGTCCACCGTAATTATCTAATGTAGGATACTGAACATTTCTTGGCCCCAAATCGTACAGTAGTGGCTTTTTCCACACACAAATTGCTTAACTCGGGAACTAAGTTTATTCATTTTTTTTAATTCATTCCTTGGTTTACATGGTAATACGTTGATCCATGAATGTAACTGAACAGGTTAGGTTCACATGTAGCCCCTAATCTACAAATAAATAAATTTCAAAATCAACTTTATCATTAACCAAGCATAGACCATGTAAAAGCAGGAAATGGAATTGTTAGCTGATTTGGTTAAACAAGTTGGGGGGGGGGGCGTGGAATATAACCTCTGAATTCCTTGTTGAATGGAGACTTGAACCTGGATTTCTCTGATTCCAATTCAAGCCCTTAAGCAGAGATGACACTGGCTCTCAGAATGCTACCATAACCTTTGGGATTTGAACTGGCAAGCTGGCTCATTTTCATGGCTTTCAGTCCCAATGGAACAGACTATTCTTAAACACCTGACAAGAAGCTAATTTTTTTTCTTCCTATCAGCTTCAGAATATGTTGCTTGAACAGATAACCTGATTCACCTAGCCTTGCTTTAAGGGGGGAAAAACCCAATGCCTCTTTTTTTAAAATCCCATATATTTATTTCATTGTATATCTTGCCTTCTATTCAAGAATTGAAGCAAAAGTATGTATTGCTTCCCACCATTTTACTTTCATAAGAAGCCCACAAAGTTGAATATGCTGACAGGTGACGACTTGTCCAAGGTCATCATATGAGTTTCATTCCTGAGACAGTATTTGATCCCAGGTTGCACTAGTCTCAGTCTGCTAATGTAACCATTGTATAATATTATTTCTTATGACCTTCAGTTTTGAAGGATAGACGGGTTGGGATTTTAAAAATCTCTCTTTTTTCTTAACAAGTAAAAATATTTCACTGATTTTTTACAATATATTTTATACATATTTTTAATCCATTCCATTCATTCATCCAATATTAATATTAGACCTTGCATTACAAAAATGAAACCTTTCACAGCAAAAGCAAGAAATGTGAAATATGACTTTACTGCCATTCCCATTTTCCAATAATAGGACTGTTCCTTACTTTATCTTCTGCGAAAAGTATTCATTCTCTGAAGTGAAAAGGCGGTGGTTGCTGGCACATTGTGTGGAATCTGTTGAAAGTTGATAGATGCTGTTTTTCAACAAACCAAGAACCACTAATGTCTAAAAACTGTACATTCATTGTTGTAGCAAGTAACAATTTCCCCTCCAGCTGACCAAAGAGGACAAACAAATGTACACTGTTTTCTTCTGAAAGGTGAGGGGAAAAAAGTATTTGCATGTAACTCTTTGGGTGATGCCAAAATTAGAAACAATGTGATTGACCTTGACTACAGCCCTGTGCAAAATGCTCTTTTCTGAGCACAGAAAATTGGGGGAGAAGCCACTTTGGTGCATTTAACGTTTGTATTAGAGATTGATTCAAAACCATTTAAGTCATTTCTGCCCTAATCAATTCAGAAAATCAAATGGAATTGACTCAGTTTTATGAATAGATTGAAATAATTAGATTGGTTATTTGAATTAAATTAATGACTTTGTTTGGATTGGAGTTGATCTGTATACCCTAAATATATATGTTAAACGTAATATCTGAGAAATGTTTTACGTGGGTAAATACCTCGGACATTAACTGACTGCTTATTTTATATGCAGTATTTAGTCATTCATTTCTTTATATCAACATAGGTTCTCTGGACTGCTTTAAAAAAAAAGCAAGAATGGGATAGAGTGCAACAGTTAGGATTGTACAAATAATCCAATCTTCTTCAACATATATAGGCAAGCACATACAGTATTCTGTGGTTTATAGAGTACAATTTTACACATACAATTAGGCTCCACATATATAGGCCAGTGTGAAAGAATCTCTAACCAGCATAAGTTGGTAGACACAGAACATATTTGGGACACTGTAACAAAATGGCTGTTATGCTACAGATAAACAATTTTTTAAAAAAATTACAATGAGGTAAAACTGGTAAGATAATTTATCATAATCTCTTTTCAAAATGTTGTATAGCTCCTTAGCATACTCTGTTTTCTGGAAAGGTGAACACTCTTCCAAAATTTTGGTCTCTAGCTATCAACTACATTATTTTTTAAGAATGCCTCTCAGACTCTAAAGTATTGTTGGGGGCAAAAAGATGCTGTTCTTGGGGAAAATATTTTGCTTTTTGATATGCCAGCTTCTTATTTTTAATTAAAAGAAGTTAGATCAATTGGCTGGCATTAATAGTGGGCAGTGAAGAAAATGTCAGTGGTTATAAGCATCTGTCTGGGGATCCAGGGTTTAAGTGAATTGTGGTTATCAGCCACATCAAGAGGCTATGGTTTCTAATAAATGTAATATTTAAACAACATATCTCTGAGTTCTTCACTAATCTTTGAACCTTCTTTTCTGATACACAACAAGATGAGGCATCAATATTAGGAAACCAAAAATATCCCATGAAATCAGATTAAGATTTTATTTTTCGTTAGTTTAGAAATGCTGTTTTTGCTCTGAAATGCTGTTTTTACTCTGAAAAAAAAATCAGCTCTATGCCTGAGTCCCACTGCTTTGTGAGAAATTTGGAAAGACAGTCTTGGTTGAATCATGCACATTGAATAGCTTATGCTGGTTTGTGCATAAAATAGCTTTTGTATGATAATACATGCATGTTTAGCTGTCTTCCTCAATACTTTGGATACAGGCTATTATCATCTTGATAGAAAATTAGGATTTTGCAGGGAAGACGAAGAGCATGGATTGAGAGCAACTGGGATTTTGAATAATATTTTTTGGATACAATGGATTTGGTCCTTATTAATTTATCTGCTGCTTGCAAACCAGAGAGTAATATCTTTTAAGATAGACAGTATTAGTTTTCATTGAGGTCTGTCAGAGGGGAGAAATATTAGAATCTTTAACTGGGAGCTATCCAAGGTGTTGAATAATAGAGCTTTTGGAAATCCCATATTTAACCTTGGAATGCCTGCCCTGTCCTTTCAACTACTGTATTTGTTGCTGTGTATAATATATTAATTTTCCTCTCAGGCATATTGAAGAGAGAAGGGAAAAAAATTAAATAGTGATGACCTTCTGAGATCAACCATTAACAGATTAGCAGGATCTTCCACATTTATTTAAAAGCTATATAGACCAAGTAGCATTTTAGCAAATTACAGAATAAACATTATATCTTTCATTAATGTCACTTTATTCAACCATGTAAAGAGAACACTAATTCTATTTATTGATGCTAATTATTATAAGCACTAAATGTGAGGTAAAGATTATATATCTTAGTATCCTAAAATGACTCTTTAATGCAGATACGTTTGGAGAAAATATTATAGCATTGGTGCACAATAATTTGAACTTAATTTATTTAAAACATTTTGTAGTAAGTCCTGGATTGTTTGTGGATATTATAAAATGTAGATTTGTATAATTTCTCGCTGGCTATTTCAAACTTTTAGTAGACTTTGACAGTGCTGTCAGTTCATACAATATAAATTAATTTTATCTGTTTGAAGGAAAAACTTTCAATAGAATAGAATATATGAAACTGAGGGTTGAACTGTGGAGTTCTTTAATTTTAGAAATAAAATTTATGCAAGCAAACAATCAAGCTCAGAGAACACCAAGGACCCTACAAGGAGAAGCATGTTTGAAATTCATGTTTTAAATAAATACAAGAGAAAGCTTTATTCACAAGCATAAACACAAACAGTGGATCTTATGGATGATTGTTATCATTGGGTGCTAGTAGAATCTGATATTCCAAAGAGCTGTGCCATCATTGGAGAACTGCCTCAAAGTAAAATATCTGAAAAAAAGAGGCTAGTAAATGTCAAACATGACACCGTTTTTCATCTCAAAGTCAATTAACTTTAAATACAATATGGAAGATTAAAATATCCACTTCCCCTTATAATAAATGTGGATTCAGCAATCATCCCCAAACTTTTTCTGATCAATGATTGTTAGCTCGGTTATATTTATACATGAGTTTAGGTAATGCATCGCATAAAAATATTCCTCTTGAATCCAGATATCATGTCTAGTCTTTTTTTCTACACAAATCTCCTTGCATTTGTTGAACAACCTTACATGTCACTTTGTGAAAACATGATTCTCACTACTCAAATTATCTATCTTGATTTTTGATATTTTTTGTCACACCTTCCAATGCCCTCATTAATTCCATACAAGGGAGCTCCAATTACTGTAGGGTCTGTGGGACCCTTGATACCCTCTGGTCTTGTTGGTTTTCTTGCAACATTTCATTACCAAACTGGGTAATATCATCAGATGATGTTGACTAGTTTGGTAGCGAAACAACTGCAAGAAAATCACCAAGCTCATAGAGCACCAAGAATCCCGCAGTTCTGTTCTGAACTACAAATATTCTCTTCTGTTGGTTCTGTAGTTTCTCCTACAAAGAGAAGAACTTCATCTCTTTAATTTGGTTGCAAATTTGGTACTCCTAGCTTTATAATGTCCTTATTAAATTATGTAGACCAGAACTTGCATGTACAGGTGAAACTCGAAAAATTAGAACATCGTGCAAAAGTTCATTTATTTCAGTAATGCAACTTAAAAGGTGAAACTAATATATGAGATAAGACTCATTACATGCCCAAAGCACCAAAACCTGGTTCAATGACCGTGGGATTACTGTGCTTAATTGGCCAGCAAACTCGCCTGACTTGAACCCCATAGATAATCTCTATGGGGCACTGCCAAGAGAAAGATGAGAGACATGAGACCAAACAATGCAGAAGAGCTGAAGGCTGCTATTGAAGCAGCCTGGTCTTCCATAACACCTCAGCAGTGCCACAGACAGATAGCTTCCATGCCACACCACATTTAGGCAGTAATTGCTGCAAAAGGGGCCCAAACCCAGTACTGAGTACATATGCATGCTTATACTTTTCAGAGGTCCGATATTGTTCTATGTACAATCCTTGTTTTATTGATTGCATGTAATATTCTAATTTTCTGAGATTGTGGATTTGATGTTTTCATGAGCTGTAAGCCATAATCATCACCATTATGACAAATCACGGCATGAACTATCTTGCTTTGCATGTAATGAGTCTTATCTCATATATTAGTTTCACCTTTTAAGTTGCATTACTGAAATAAATGAACTTTTGCATGATATTCTAATTTTTCGAGTTTCACCTGTATTGTTCTGCTGTTATAAACAACAAAATAAACCCAAGCATACATAGAAACACACATACATATACACCATGAGTATACACACTGAGATTGAGATTTGTTTATTTTTGCTGTGTATACAAATATTTAGGAAACTATTGGATACATACATGGAATAATGTTATATTAGATGCAATGCTCCCAAAAAATTTTTGGGAAGTCAACTCAGAAATCCATGTGTGCATTTATGTGTGTGTGTGTGTGTGTGTGTGTGTGTGTGTGTGTGTGTACCAGAAGCAGAGCGTAAAATTGATTGATGGATCAATTATATACCATCAAGTTGTTGTCAAGTCTTAGCGATCACATAGATAAATTTTCTCCGATATGTCCCTAGCCTCTTTCAAGTCTACAAATGGTGCGCCTATCATCAATCTCTCTTAGTCCTTCACTAATTGAATTAATTCCTGTTAAGTAAAATGAATCCTATGAAATAACATATTTTTTACAAGATTCAGTGATATTCTATTTGCATGGGTCATCCATTATGTCTCAAATATATAAATTAGTGTCACAAACACAAAATACACAAGCAAACATGAACACCTTCCACTCTTTCCTTCCAGAACAAGCAACAGAAGAGAGGAAGAAAAATACTCGATAGAGATGGGGTAGGAGGAAAGGGTTGCTGCACTGAGAAGGACAGGGAGAGAAAAGGGAAAAAAAGGTGGATGGGGATGAAGAAGAGACCATGGGAGTAGGAATAATAAGAAAAGAAAGTTAAGCCTTTTTAGCATTCTGAACGAAAGAGTTAAATTCTCAAGTAAACATTGCCATCCAAGTAGAAATTAATTTCCAAAGCTTTTCAGATGCATTTGCAGTTCAGATTAATTCTTTTGTTTTCAACAGTGATTGTTATCAGCAGACATAAGATGTCAATTTCTCAAATTAATAAGTAATTATTTGAGGGAAAATATTATTATTAAATACACACACACACACACAAACACACACACACACACACACAGATTGTCTTGGCAACATTTTGGCGAGGTCTCACTCGCCATCCTCAGGCTGGTGTTTTTGGCTATCCTGAGGATGAGACCTTGCCGAAACGTTGCCAAGACAATCTGAGTCTTACACGGGAAAAGACCCGAATACAACAAGACCAGCATACACACACACACACACACACACACACACACACACACACACACATGCACACATACATACACACACAAACATATATATATGAATTAAGTGCTGTGTGTGTGTGTGTGTGTGTGTATTTGTGTTGATAAATAAATAAAGGGAGACTAGTATAGATCCATTTCGAGCTATCTAGTCTCCCTTTATTTATTTATCAGCACAAATACAACACAAATATAAAAAGGCAACATTAAAAATAAAAATATGGTTTTCTGCCTGGATGGTTTTCTGTGATGAGCCGAAGGACAGAAGGAGGGAGTAGTGAGCTTTCTCCCATATTTGGGCATACCAGGGGTTGTAACACACATACATACGTACGTACGTACGTACGTACGTACGTACATACATACATACATATAATATTTATTTATATCCCACCTTTATTATTTTTATAAATAACTTATAGCCAACCTTCCTCCTCCTATTTCCCCACAACAATCCTGTAAGGTGTGTTGGACTGACAGAGCGTGATTGTCTCAAAGTTACTCAGCTGGCTTTCATGGCTAGGCAGAACCTGAACTCAAGGCCTTCTAACATGGTGCCTTAACCACTAGACCGATTTGGCTCTAATTATCCCGTATAACTACCGGTAGTTCTGACCCATTTATTATTTTTGTCTGGCTCTTAACTAGTTTTCCATTACCTAATTTACCTCCAAAACAGAGAAGGGTAGAGGATTAAGGGAGGCATGCATCCTGAAATCTTCTGGATGTTTTAGACTACATTTTCTATTACTTGCCACACTAGCTGATGCCGTTGGAGTGAAATTCCAAAACAATTGGAGGTAGCAGGAAGACAGAGGGAATAATGAAAGACAGAAGAAATCATAGTGCATCTAAGCAGTGAAGAAGCAAGAACATAAGAATTGGTCTGTCTCTGGAAATAAAGTTTAAAAAGACATTAATACCTGCTTTTATGTTATATTATTGAGCTTCTTACTCCTGAGATGGTATAGTTCGGAATACATGCTTTTCATGCAGAAAATTTCAAATTGGCTTCTAGATTGGACCTACCATTTCTAGATTGGATTGTTCTACCAGATCTGAGTTGAAAAAGTGTGGTTGGACATTAGATGGCAGCTGAGAGATATATTCTGCATTAAATTTAACAATACCTTTCATCAGCAGTTAATAGACAACTCGCTTATAGAAGACAGGGAATAATCTTTCAAGGCCAGCCTGAATTCAGTGATGTTGGCAAATAGCTCTAAGAGACAAGCAACAACAACAAAATGAGAGAGAAGGAGAGAGGGAGAAAGAGGGAGAGAGACAGGGAGAGAGGGTGAGAGGGAGAGGGAGGGAGAGGGAGAGGGAGAGGGAAAAAGAAAATAGCCAAAGATGATTTTTCAAGAGTTATTGAGCATGCAGAACTCCTTCTAAAGCCAAAGTCTATGGTCAGATATTCATTAGTTTTAAAAGAACCCCTGAGCAATGCATTATTCTATACTATCGATATTGTTAATTACTATCTTTAACATACTAGGAAGTTCCATTGTACAAAAACAACATTTAGCTAATTGTAGTATGCACTTAAATTTAAAAAAAGAAAAAAGAAAAAAATTGTGATACAAAGATTATGCAATTCATGCATAAGGTTCTGAATTCTAAATGGATAGATGTATAATTGAAAAGCCTTGAAGATGCACTTAATACACACAAAACACACAGAATAGAGAGGAGATATTTTCTTTAATAATGGTATGTGGTCATTAGGACAAGGAGAATAGGCTACTCTGATGGGAATTAAGCTCTAATTAGCAAACCATTATGTAAGCAACATGATAAACCTTTGCCTTTACAGCCCCGGTTGTGACATTCAGGCTATGCACTTGAGATTTCTTCCTGACAGCTTTTATTTCTTCATAATCCACTTGTGATACTGATACGATATACCTGAAGGTTCCTTCTCCACAGCAGCCGTGTTGCCCTTGTAACCTCTAAACGTATTTTAGTTTCAGATGGAGTAGCAAGTTGAGGAGTCAAACTGATTTGTCTTGTATTGTCTGTGAAATGTGGGTAGGGCTCCCATACTGAAGGGCCATTCACTTAGGCAAATAGCTGTCTATACTCTCAACTTGTAGAAAACAAAACAAATGTTTTAGTCTTGGCACAGTGTCATATCCAGGATATAAAAGCATTCCTTAATCTTGGTGACCAATTTATCTTCTCTATTGAATGTGTGTGTGTGTGCGCGTGTGCGTGTGCGTGCATACGTACGTACGTACCAGCATAACTCGGGAATGCCTTGAACAATTTCAACCAAACCTGGTACACAGATGACTTATCTTCTGGAAACAAATACTGGGGAGGGGGAGAAACACCCCTGGGGTGTGTGTGTGTGTGTGTGTGTGTGTGTGTGTGTGTGTGTGTGCCAGCATAAATCTGGAACGCCTGGCCCTTTAAGGAGAGTGAGAGCGTCATCCTAGAGCAGCAATTGTTTGCGATGTCATGGGAGGGAGAAGGGAGAGCCTAGGCCATTAAGGCGAGGAAGGGAGGTGTCCTTGTATTATTTTAAAAATAGAGGTGAGAGCTATTATATATTACATACACACCAAGCTATTTCTTTTCAGACCAAGCAATAGAAACAGAGATCCCAAGTTCCAATCCCATTTTAAGCATGAAACCAGACTTTGGGCCAGTCATTTCCTGTCAGCCCTAAGAAGCAAGCAATAGCAAACTACTTCTGAAAAACCTTGTCAAGAAAACTGCAGGGACTGGCCCACATAGTCGCCAGAAGGCAATGCTGACTCAAAGGCAAACTTCAGAAAACTTCAAAAAACACGATAAGGAACAATGTGATCATTTGGAATCGAAATTGAAGAATTCAGGGGTCAAAGAAAGCATTTCCCCCTTGATAACTTTTTCTGTTTTTTCTTCTTCTCCAAGTTCTTTTGTACAATTTTCTCAGGCTTGGAAGAAAAAAAATAATTTACAAAATTCTTTCATCCATAACTTTCAGTTTATTTTCTAGAAGTTTCCATTTCTAATACTAGTTTAGATATGTTATTTAATAATAACCTTGTTAAATTAATGCTCGTTTTTAGTATTCTGCTTTTGTCACCTCTGAGTGACATAATTATTTGTAAGATGGCATTTCCATTCATAATTGCTAAATCTTGCATTAATTAAGTATACTGGCAGATAATCGTTCTAGGGAAAAATTCCATTAAATCAAGGCGTAGAGCACTCTATAGTTTAGGCTATGCAACCCAAAAGAACCTTAAGCCAGTTCATAAGGCAAATCACTTTGTGATTGTATAAATAGAATAAACATTTCATGAAAGAAATGGAAAGACATATGGCTTTTCCTCTCTGACAATGATAAAGAGAGCATTATCTCTTTACTACATTAAAACTTCAGAGCTCCTTTCATTTGTGTTGGAAAAGAAGGAGAGAAGCAAATAACAAAAGTGAGCCACAGTTAAATCAACTATCTGACTAGCCCAGAATTTTCAGTCAACATGCCATTAGCAGGGCATTCTGGAAATAAAATGTCTGGAATACTTAGACTTCAGCAAGTTGAGAAAGGTTGATATAGTGCAGTATTTAGGAAGCAAAAGATTTAAGAGCAAAATTTCCTTTGTATGTTGCAACTTAATTTAGAAAACTCTTCTTCCATCTGTCTGCCCTTATTTTTGAAGAAGTAATTGTTTTCAAGAAGTCACCTGCAATTAAGATTTGTAGAATATATTGATTGGTATTCGGCTACTAACTTGATCCTGACTTAATCTTGAAAATTTACAGATATAGCTGTCTCAATAACTTAAATGGGAATTACACGGACAATAGAATAATTGTCTTAAGGACTGCAGCCTATTAGCCACTTTATTATTTAGAAATAGAAGAAACTTCTGTTGACAGCTTATATCTCTTCTAATATTATGACACCAAAACGTAAGTGCAGTCAGTGGAAAAGTAAGAACATTCTACTAAAAACAAGGCTGAATTTTTATGTGCCAAAAAAAATTTTCTTAGATAAGCAGAAAAGTTCCTAGCAAGCTTTCCAGACTGGTATTTATCATAGTTAATTTGACAGTGTCTGAAATCTGTGAAAGACAATCATGTTATGTATTTATGAAGAATGGATTAAAAGTGAAGATAAAGAATTTGACGACTGAATAAATGGTCCTGCATACTATGTATATTAGAATATGAGTCTCCTCTGTCTGGCATTAATGACACAACAAAATGCCAACATGGCATTTTGCAAATTTAAATACAACACTGATAGTGGACTAGTTTTTCTATTGTAAAATTGCTTTGATCTGTAAAATTAGTGATTCTAGTGACAGAACAAATAAAGGTTACAGTTGGGGGAAAAAAAGAAGAAATATCCAGTGTATTTATCTTTAGCAACATAGAAATCTGCTTTGTGTTAGCTCAGACTACTTGTTCATTTGCTGTCCCAATTTACTTTCTTATTTCTATATTGGTTAATGTGGTTCCTCAAGAACTTGGGCTGAGACTACTCTAGTCATCTGTTATTTGTTCTTTTTTAAAAAATGTGGATGTCAAGAATTAATTCTAGGATCTCCAGGTAAGAAGAAAGGATAGGCATATCAGAACTTTCTGTTGGAACAATTTGCAGGATTCACAAACAGGTTTGAATGGGACCTATTAGCATCTGTCTTCTATGTAAGAGCTACACAAAAATAACCTATTCATTTATGAGAAATGAATTTGCAAAGTAATATATATCTGTGTTTCAGAAAACCCTTCCTTCCTTCTTCCTTCCTCAGATAGAAGAAACAAAACACAACCAATACAATTAAAGTCCAAGTTGCCCCAAGCTGAAAACTGGTACATGTTTTAAGGTAGTATGTACTTCCATCCATAATTTCAAAATTAAACAAGTCATAAAATAACACTGTAAAAATTGGAAATGTGATAAAGAAGGAACATTTTATCATATGTGGTGGTCATGTAAGAAGATTCAAAAAGCATTGATCAGAAAAAGTAAAAACAAAGCTTGGATGGAAACTTCACTTCCTTCTATTAGGAACCTTTCTACAATAAATAATTTCTTAAATATCACAATTTACTAAAGTATATTCTGAAACCCTGATATACAAATAAGGACAAATTAGTCCCAAAATGGGAAAAGAGGTATTTTGCTGACAATATCAGACTGAGAAACCATACTTAGACAATATGCACAATGGCAAAATTAACATTATATATCAAGAAGATATGTATGCCCAATTTTAAATAAGAATGAGCTCAGAATATGGTTTTTAAGAGTTGTACAACAATGCAGATGTTTCAAGTCATGAATCTTGCAGATCCTGGAACTGTTTCAAGAGTATCCTCATGTACAATGCATCTTAACAGCTAAAGTAGGTTGTTATACGATCAGGGTATGGAGTATACCTGTAATAGTGCAAATGTTCGCAAGAGCAGCAATAGCTGAGATCCTACTACCAATTTGTGAAAGTGCTTCTTCTGGGGAATCCAGACTAAGCTTTATTTCTATCACAGAATACAGATTTTTCTTTGTTAAAGTCCATTTAGTTTCTTATTCAGTCCATTATTAAGTTAATTTCTCATCTGATTTTTTTTTCTTGGAGTTATTATGTTATTAGTAGGACTGAATGTAATCAATATATTGACATGGCTCAACTCCAAAGTTCTACATGACTTCCTTCAATGATTTGATGTACATATTAAAAAGCATAGGAGAAAAGATGGCCAACAAGGTAGGTGATGGACAGTAATCCCCTAGCACTCTCTGCCACACACAATTCAGAAACTACTGCCAAATAATACCCTAAAATCCCATATGACAAAGTGGTACAGAATAATGCCACATTGATAGTAATAAAAGCTACTGAGATACAATGTATAAACTGATTGAAAATAGTAATAGAATTAACATGCTGATTATATATGATTATGTATTAATGTTTTATACTCAGATGTACTCTATGAGTTTGGAGGGAGGGGGCGCCTGCCACACTTTGCAACTGCCAAAATTTGTATACCTTTCCATTTACCTTTTCCCTTATAAATGTTAAAAAAACCAATAAAATTTAAAAAAAAAAAAAGCTACTGAGAGGTCAGCAGAGCATTGCAATTTTGTTACGAGAACAAATTTTCCATTGTCTATTTTAGGTAACACCAGTTTCTCACATTAATTTTAGAACGATATCTGGTAGTCATTCTGTCTGACTCCCTTTCCATCTACATGCAAATCTGTTTCCCATTATTGGTGTTTTGGGGTTCCTATGTAGCCTGGGCTTTGTTATTCACAGCAGCTACCTTAGTAATGTAATATAGTAACGTTCTCAACTTTATTCCAATCTTCTTACAGCCATTTCATAAAGTCATCCCTTCATCTCTCAATTTATATGCTAAAATGGATTTTACAGATTCTCTCTCTCTCTCTCTCTCTCTCTCTCTCTCTCTCTCTCTCTCTCTCTCTCTCTCTCTCTCTCTCTCTCTCTCTCTCTCTCTCTCTCTCTCTCTCTCTCTCTCTCTCTCTCTCTCTCTCTCTCTCTCTCTCCAAGTAGTATTTCTGAGTTGCCATATTACATATAAATGAATCAAAATTCATAAAAATCCACTGAAGACCATGAGAAAATACTAATTAGTGTTGCAATTCAATAATAAGACTTATCCAGTCATTGTTGAATCATACCTATTTGATTGCTAAGATTTTTGAGATAAATGCTTAACCTACTTTTTGATTTAAAGAAAAAATGAGTAAAGGAGACAACTTACTAATTGTCAAAAAGCTTTTCAGCAGTCTATTTCTCTAATTCTATTTTTCCCAGAGATGGTATTTCAATTTTGAAATTCATGGCCCATGAAGTGCTAATTCCTAGAGGATGTATTCTAGACATATCAAATCAGGTTAATGGCACACAAAAACACGTTCAATATGTACATTCATATTGTCATTGGTGACACTAAAGTATCAGTAGGCTTTCTTAAAGATATGTTAATGGGCATGATTTTAAGTAGAGATAATAAATAATTTTTTTGCGTATGAAGATATAGATCCATCAGCAACTGGGTCCTGTAGTTTTTATGCTTGAATAAAGGTTTTTCATATCAAATTAAAATAAATGTTTATATGCTATTGTGACATATTTTAGAGCCAAACCAATGCATACAGTTTTTAAATTGCAAATAGTAAGTTGCAGAAATATGTCAAAGGGAAATTGAGTATTTTTTCCATTCTCCTTTTTAGAGTTTTGATAATAAATTTCCTTTGCAAAGATTAATAAAATGTATTGATTATCTAGAAAATGGAAGCTGTAGTTCATTGTTAAAGGAAGGGTTGAATTTATGTTTTACTATATCTTCTTTAAAGGAAATCAGAGATTATGTTTTTCTTTTATGCTTTTCTTTCTGTTTATAATTTTTATTTTTCCCAATTCTGTCTCTTATCTTACTTTTCCATTTTTTCTCTTTGACTGTTTGTTTTTGTTTTTTATCTTTATGTTTTACAAAAAACATTAAACCTATACTAAAAAGAAAATATAAATATTTAGTACTAGCCGTACCCGGCCACGCGTTGCTTTGGCCCAGTCTGGTTAAATGGAAAAGAAAGAAAAGAGAAAGCGCAAGTTTCTAATATGTTTAATTTCACAAGGCTTGTGGGTATACAATATTTTTTGTTGTTCCATTGTCTGTGCAGATATAGAGATTGTCTGGATTGCCTACTCTAGAACACGCAACAGATAATTGTCCATGTGAGAAACAATTTTCAATTGCTGGAAAGACGTTGGACCGGGCACATTTACCAAAAGCATGCGAAGAAAGAAACATTCCCAGGGTGGTTCCCTCTGAGCAGGGCCATGCGGTTACCAGCAGTGGCAAGGTTCATGAGGGTCTTGCCCATCTGGCGGGCCCTGCCACTTGCTGCACCAGCCATGGCTCCCCTGGCAGAGGCATGGAAGTGAGCCATGGTGGCCCTTGCAAGAGTTGCCACGGAGGACGCCCCAGCCTGGAACCCTCCAAGGGCCCCACGATGGGCAGCCTCCAGAAGGACGGGCTGGATAGGGCCCCTCCAGACCCCAGCATGGGAGGGAGGCTGGGGGTATCTCCCATAGGTGTAGTGGGGCTTTGGGTGGGTGCTGCTGTTGGTCAGGCCTTGGGGCTGCTGAGCCGGGCGAGGCTGGTTGGGGGAGACAGCATCGGGGCTGTCGGCCTCGTGGAAGTTGTTGAGCATCTCCTTGGAGGAGCTGCGCTCAGGCTCCCCCAAGTCAGTGGCCCGGGAGAGCAAGACATCCAGGATCTTGGAGGAGAAGTCCTCGGTGTGCGACTTGTCCAGGTCGTCGTAGCTCTCCGTGTCTTCGGCGATGTTGTTGTTGGAGCTGAGGCTGGCCGAGATCTACGCAAGGGTCATACTGGTGATCTGGAAGCCGCTCTTCTTCTTCAACATCCCAGATGCTTCCTCCTCCCTGCAAGAGCAGTGCCGGGCTCTGTGGCGAAGATGCCCCAGGAGGGCAGGAGGAGACCAAGATGGAGGCGGCATCAGAGGCCGGGGGAGGTGGCGTTGGCTGGGCCAGCAGGTTGGGTGGGAAGTCCTCCAAGCCGGTGCTGCTGCTGCTGCTACCGGCCCGCCGAGGCAGCATCGTGGGCTGCGCCATCTTCTTCCTCTCCCGCGCCTCCGCTGCTGCGTCAGGCTGCTGTGGCTGCAGCTGCATTGGGGCCGGCAGAACGCCCGACGCCGCCACCAATGATAAGGACACCTCCCTCAGGTGCTGGCCCAGCCGGGCTGAGGAGGAGAGGAGGAGAAGGTGGTGGCCGCCCCTGACACAGCGTTCCTCAGTGGCGGCAGCGAGAGGAGGTGGCCAGTGTCCCCTGAGGAGCAGGATGAGGAGGAGGAGGAAGGACGCAAGGCAACCCCTGCCAGCTGCGGCCCCATCCAGAGATGCTGCCACCGCTGCAGCCACCACCTCATGGGGCACCCAGTGGGCGCCCCAGCCCCAATGCACCTCAGGCTGCCACTGCTGCCACTGCCCCCCGTCAGAGCTGCCTTGGCGAGGCAGTAGCTGGCTCGCTGTGAAGGGGGGGGTGGAGAGCGCGCATTGCCAGCCGGGCTGAGGAGATGCTCCGCCTCCGCCTCCTCTGGAGCTCTGCTGGGCTGGACAGGGGGAGGCGGCCGATGGATGGTGCAGGCGCCACTCCACCTCAGACAGCAAAGGCCTGGTGGGAGGAGAGGGGAGAAAAGCATGTTTTTACCTGTCACAGGTGTGACATCTATATAATATACGTATATAAAAACATGCATGTATTTGAATGCAATGTTGTGTCAAACTTTCAAAGCAATCGGTGAAGAACGTTCGGAGATTTGAGATTTTGAACAAACAAACATTACATTTTTATTTATATAGATTAGAATTATGACTTGATGCCAGTGGGGCTTTGCCCCCTTTAAAGAAAAGCATCACAAGACAGATTTCTGAGGGGGAAAAAAGGGAAGGATTCCTTTCTGGCTCTAGATACTTCCACAGTTGAATGAGGGATGCGGTGACTCAGTGCCTAAGATGCTGAGCTTGTCAATCAGAAGGTCAGCAGTTCAGTAGTTCGAACACCTAGTGCCGCTTAATGGAGTGAGCTCCCATTACTTGTCCCAGCTTCTGCCAAACTAGCAGTTCGAAAGCATGTAAAAATGCAAGTAGAAAAATAGGGATCACCTTGGTGGGAAGGTAACAGAAGTGCATGCACCTTTGGTGTTTAGTCATGCAGCCACATGACCACAGAGACATCTTTGGACAGTGCTGGCTCTTTGGCTTTGAAACAGAGATGAGCACCGCCCCCTAGAGCCGGAAACATGCATGTGTGGAGGAACCTTTGCCTTATAGTTGAATGTGAGCTTCTATGGATTAGCTATGATTCATATTGCCCGTTAATGTTGCAGGATCAAGATTACTGAAAGGAAGCCACACTTTTTCCTGGCATTATTCTTGGATAGGATAATCAAGCTATTGTGGCATTATTCTTGGATATGTAGTCAAGCGATCAGCATGTAGATTTCTCCCCTGTGATCTCAGGTCTATCCATCCAAGTGATCTCAGCTAATGTCATGCAATGCATTAAGAGACCCTCAGATTCCATGAAGTAAGGCTGCATAAGGTAAGGGTATATGAATAAGTCTAGTTTCCATTCAAATTTATGAATCAATTGGAAAATCTACGTTAATTTAATTCAGAGTTTCAAATGAAATTGATTGATATTGATTTTTGAATTAAAAGGATATGTGAACATTCAAGCACTTTAATTTTCAAGTTTCAAGACACAATGACAGATGATTCTGAACAACTTAGGTTTCATTCAGAAATTCATAGGGATTACATTGATAGAAATATTGCATTACATGAATTGAATGTTTGCCTAATTCTATGAAAATCTGTATCAATAGTGAAGAAACATTTATGAAGAAATGGAAACATCATTTATTTCTATTTATATCTATTCAATATCTTATTGACTAGGCATATTATCATAAACCTCAACCAGTCAATAAACTATCTCACAGTACTTTTAACTTTTTTAACTTTAACTTTATAAAACTTTGTCACTTGCAATGTACACTAATTGGCATACATTAAAATGAAATGAAATATCTCAAACTCTCAATGGGTCACCACCACTAATATACACTACATAACCATGGTAGAATGAATACACGAATGAAAGAATGAATGAATGAATGAATGAATGAATGAATGAATGAATAAATAAATAAATAAATAAATAAATAAATACAAAATTATGCACATACCCACATATACAATAATACAATAGTAGAGTTGGAAGGGATCTTGGAGGTCTTCTAGTCCAACCCCCTGCCTAGGCAGGAAACCCTATACCGTTTCAGACAGATGGCTATCCAACATCTTTTTAAAGACTTCCAGTGTTGGGGCATTCACAACTTCTGGAGGCAAGCTGTTCCACTGATTAATTGTTCTAACTGTCAGGAAATTTCTCCTCAGTTCTAAGTTGCTTCTCTCCTTGATTAGTATCTCCCCATTGCTTCTTGTTCTACCCTCAGGTGCCTTGGAGAATAGTTTGACTCCCTCTTCTTTGTGGCAAACCATATATTATATGACATAGAACCAACACAGTCTAGTTCAGATGTATATAGGTATATGGTGAGAAAAACAAACCCTATGAATTTACCAGACAGATGCCACAGGAAACAAAGCTGTTGCAGAATCTGGTACTCATGTTATAAATACTTTGAAACCTCCTCCCAGAGGGGAGCAACAGAAACAGACTGTGAAGTGGGTGTGTGGGGTCTCTAACAATGCTTTGAGCTCTGAGCACATAGTGCTTATAGGCAGTATCCTGAATAAGGAAGCAAGCTTCCTATAATCTTCTTGGCTGTCCTTACCACTCTCTGTATGGTCTTTCTATCTGAGGCACTGCTGCCACCAAACCAAACAGTAATGCAGTTTGTTAAAACACTCTCAATCATGCCTCTGTAAAAAGTGGCGAAGATAGAAGGAGAAGGATATGCTCTCCTCATCCGATGTAGACAAAGTGATGCAATAATTGACCCAAATGTACATGTTAAATGCTGCTGAATTAAATTAGACAAAGTGCCTACTTGGTTCATGTTGTGTTGCCAAAGTGGAGAATGGATGGCAATAGAACGTTTGTTAGCAAAATATGAATGCAAAACTTGTGTTTTCTGCAAAGTAAACAAATAGACAATTTTTTAAAATACGGACGATTACGAAATTACAATCATCAATACAGACGTCATCTATCATGACTGAAATTGCAAAGCATTACTTTACCTGCAGCATTATTTCTTGAAATGCTGCTGAGACACAAATGGGCCCTATGTTCCTTTTCAGAAAATAAAAATGGTGTACTGCTGAAGCCAAGTGCTTTATTTAAAACCACCTGCCTCACACAAAAATACAAAGGAAATCTGTACCTTGAGGCTAAATAAAATGACAGGAACAGCTTCACCAGTTTACCTGCTGGTAAATGAATGTTTTGCTCTTAAAGTGTCTACCATGCTAGTTGTTACATGAAATGACCC
This sequence comes from Natrix helvetica, assembly GCF_964273705.1. Taxonomy (NCBI): domain Eukaryota; kingdom Metazoa; phylum Chordata; class Lepidosauria; order Squamata; family Natricidae; genus Natrix; species Natrix helvetica. The sequence continues at coordinate 24,543,607 of NC_138552.1, read as the reverse complement.
ATGGTATAGTCTCAGAAGTCCTGAAGTGCCTTGTTTCCTACCATATAACCACAACTGTTCAGTTATTTATAGGTTTATCTCCCATAATGCCACCCATTCTGATGCTGTAATTCCTTCCCTGCAATTATTTAGCACAGTATTCCAATTTCAGTCTTTCTTGGACTGGTAAAGATGCCCTTGAACTCAGCTGGATTTCTGGTAATTCTATAGACATATCCACAGAGCTTTCTTACCAATGGTATGAAAATGGTTTGCCATTGTGCTAATTTCTATTTTAGTGTAGAGCCCTGGAATTCACCAGTGTTCTGCCATCAAATACAAAGAAGGACTGATTCTGCAAATCCAGGGAGCTCAGACTTGGATCTTGAATCCTTAGCATGGTTAACCAGTGCTGCAATTGGCAATTACATCAATATAAGTGGAGGGGGGAAATTATCTGTCTCCCATTTGCTGTTAAGACCTAGTGTTTCTTTCAAACCAAATGTTTCCTCTGTACACTTTTGTCTGAGAGCCAATTTGGTCTAGTACAGGAGTCGCCAGCCTTAAACACTCAAAGAGCCATTTGGACCTGTTTCCCACAGAAAAGAAAACATTGGGAGCCACAAAATCCTTCCCGTGCCTGACTATTTCCTGAGTGCCCACAAAACTAGCATATATATATTTGATTTAAAGGTTCTGTTTTCTTCTGAAACTTTACTTTTCTTGACTTTATCCATGGTTGGCCTACTGGGGGTCGAAAAGCTCAAGAAATCATGTGCTGACGGGTGTCGCACATTGGTGCTTGTGCAGTGGTGGGTTTCAAATCCCGTTCCAACCAGTACGGTTGGAACGGGGCTGACGGCATCCTCATGGATGCATGCAGCGCGGGTGAGCACACGCGCAGCTCGCACATGCATCTTAGCGCCTCCATGATGTTCCACGACACTCCAGCTGCTCCCGGTGCTGTATGTATCATGCACGTGCGTGGCAGTGCAAAAGCTTTAAAACACAGGTAAGGAGCTCGAGCGGGCGGGTGGGCCCTCTGGAGCACCGTACTGGAATGGTATCCTGTGCTCTGGGCTGGCTCCTGTACGCCTGTACCGGGGCGTACCGCCTGCAACCCACCATTGTGCTTGTGACACAGGGAGTGGCAGCAGAGGGATGAAAGAGGAACATACTACTCCAGAGCCATGGGTTACTGATCCCTGATCTAGTAATTAAGGCACCAGGTCAGAAGTCTGGAGATTGAATTCAGGTCCTGTCAAAGCCATGAAAGCCATCTGGGTGACTTTTGGACTTTTGTTGTTGTGGGGAAAATAGGAAGATTAAGGTGTGTGGGTTCCAAATAGCATCTTCCACAAACATAAGAATCTGAGGCAAGAGGTTCCTCAAAACTCTAATTTATTAAAAAATGACTCCCAGGCCTGACAAAAGGTGTGTTGCAATGGTGGGTTACGACCAGTATGCCCCAGTAAGGGTGTACCGGTGCCTGCTGGGAGCACTGGGTACCGGTACAGTGCTCTGGAGGGCCCACCTGCACGCCCATGCCCCTTACCGGTATTTGAGCTCTTTGGGGCTTCCGCGCACGGAGCATATGGCACCTGCACGATGCTTCACCGAGCAGCTGGAGCATCGCGGAGTATGCATGCACATGTGCATGTGTTTATGTGGTGGCCGCCAGGCCCCATTGCACCATACCAATTGCACGGGGATCTGGAACCCACCACTGGTGTGTTGGATCTGTTTTCTACCTTGAATTATTTGTAAAAATAATAAAGGTGGATAAAAATAAATAAAACTTAACAAACAGGATGTAGATTTAGGTGTTCCTATTAAAATGAAGCAGAAGAATAATTATCTATGGAGGGTTGATTTTCTAGATACGTGCTTATAAGAATAAAATGTGCCTTGCTTATCAAGTCATTGACAGAATTACTAGCTGTCAATCAGGGAATTTTAATCACTTTGCTAAGGATTCAAGATGCTATTCTGACTTATATTTCCATCCTCTAGGAGGGCACTATGTTTTTTAATGAAGGCCTCTGCCTCCACAACTGTGTTAATTCTAATTCTGTTTCCCTCCCAGAAGATCAGCATTCCTTCTGGCAATAACCATCTAAACCAAATTCCTTTATTATATAATTTCTTTGATAAGGAGGAATACTTCCTCCTCTTATCTCTTATTTTTTTTCGGAATTTGCTTAAGAATGGCAATTTCTTTATCTTTATATTTTAGTGGTCCCCCCCCCCTTTGAGCCCCTAGAATCTCATCCCTCGTGGTCTTCCTAAGAAATTTAACATGTACTTCCCTTGGAACATTATGTGTTTTGGCATATGCTGAATTAATCCTATAAACCAGATCCATATCCTACCACAACTGTTCTTTATCTCTTTTAATATATTCTGCTAAAATTGTACTCATAATATCCTTAAGATCTTCATCTTCTGTCTCTGGTAGGTTCTGGAATCTGAGAAGGACATTCTTTCAAGTTCTATCTTTGCCATGAAATTTTCCAATTCTATATTCTCTTTCTGGACTACCTTAACCTCCTCCCCCAGCCCAACTACGCCCTCCTCCAGCACACCAATTCTCTGTTTATTTTCTGTTATTTGTTGCTGCACACTTTTAAGCTCTTCTCTAAAATCTGCTACTTCCTTTTTCAACTCATTTTGTCTCTGCATAAGAGCCTGAAACATTTGAGTAACAGATAAATCTTTTGAACTCTCTCCAGTCCTTTCTTGTGAAAATGATGAAATTTTTGTCTGTTGAATCGTTGGACTGGATGTAGAAGAAGTCGGTGCCGAGGCTGCTTTGCCTGTAGGTGGTTTTCTGGGCCCCATTGTCTAAGTTCAGAAAGATTATAAATCTTTTGCAAAAGAAATGGCATCTGTGAAGCGCGCAGTCGAACGAGTCTGAGAAGACAGGAAAATCCAAAAGTGAAAATTAACCCTCTGTCACAGTTCCAAGCCAAGAAGTCACTCAAAAAAAGAAAAGAAATCAAATAATCCAAATCCAGAAAGACCACGTAACAGGAGGGGCTCCAAAAGTCCTTCAGGTGGGATAATATAAAGCCAGACTTTCTTCAAAAGTAGTTTCAAAAGGCAGACTTCATTTATAAGTGTGAAGAAGAAGACGGAAGCAGGCCATCTTAGCTCCCCCTTGGAATTAGGAGCGGAACATCAAAAACTTCCATAAAGCTTTCAAAACAACTCAGCAATCAGCTCTTGCAGTTATTATATAAATCTTTTCACATAGTTAGTTCAAGTGGCTAATTCAACTTTTTGCTCTCTCTCTCTCCATTCCGAGATTGAGAGATAGTCCAAATGCCGCTTTGCCTGAGAGGGGTAGAAGAAAAAAGCAACCCCCCTCCAATCTTCAAACAGATTGAACCCACAACTTACAAAAAAGCTGCTGCTCATCAATTAAAAGCAGTTAAGGAGATTGGGGCAAACTTCTTACCTCCAGCACTTCAGCCGCTGCATGTAGTTAACTCTTTCCTTCCGGAATCCATTCAGCGGAGGTGCTGCTATGCACCCCCTATGCTCCCCGGCTCCTGATGCGAAACTGGAACCCCCCCATGGCTGCCGCCTATCCAGGGGGTTCCAGCAAGCCGCCCTATGGCAGGTAGTCCCTCCAAGACCGCCTGTGCTCCTAAAAGGAGCCCACTGGAGAAGCGAATCGCGGACCAACATCCGTCGCCTTCGGAAACCGGAAGTGATCTCCATGCGTAGTCATTTCTAATGTTCAAAGGCCTCTTAAAAAAAATTGTGGTAATATTTGAGGTTCTGAACCTTAAGAAGGTTGAGGCCTAATTGCATGTCTGAAGACTGTTGTGGACGGAAGGCAGGAAAGGAGAAAGGAAGGGAAAGGAAGGAAAGGGAAGGGAAGGGAAGGAGGAAGCCTTTGAGGTATAGTTACCATATGTTTCTGGTGCTTTAAGTATAGATAATCTATGATATTCCAAAAGTAGAAAAGGAGGTCAGAACATTTTTGTACTTGACAAAAATAGCTAAATACAAGGCTCTCCACTTGAATCTGAGACCCAAATTACTGAAAAATGTATACAGCAGGCTAGAAACCAGTAGATTGCAAGATGATGTTCTGCCTTAGGCATGAAAAGCTGGCTGGGTAACTCTGGGCCAGTGTCTCTCAATTCACAATATCAGGCTCTGGTGAAAAGTCACTCAGTCACTTTCTATTACAACCAATGGATAAATACTCAGTTGATCTGAAAAAAACAGACCTGGCCTTCCACTTGTGTGAAAATGCTAGGAAGAAAAAAAATGTTTAAAAAGAGACTTAAAATAAAGGTTTGAAGTAGCATCTTTACTTAGAAGTAGTATTTCTTGAAAAAATATTCCAATCCAGCTATAGCTATTTCTCCCAATCCTGATTATTTTAATTATTTTAAAAAATCCAATGTGAAAATAAAGCCCAATAATTTACTTAACCAATTCAGATAAAGAATTAAAGATGTTATTTTATACTAACTTACCTGAGAATAAACCCATTAAACTCATCAAGATTTCTGAAAATAAATACTTCTTAATATGCTGTAGAATATAAATCAATTGAAAAACTGCATTTTGGGAATACTTAAGCTTTAAGTGGTAAGTAAATACTATAAATGCATTCAGTGTATTCCCATCTGCACAATTTCCCATTAAGTCTTCTGTTAATTTCAGTGTTAATAAAGATTTTTTATTGCTATCTATAAAATGTTTTCTATTAGATTATGAGCTCTTGTTGGGTTTTTTCTGGGCCATAAGCATGGCAGTTTAGAAAGAAAAATTGAAATGATTTTTCTTTTCAATTAACTTTTCTTTTTATTTAACCAATTAAATTATTAATCAAGATGGTTTAAAAATGCAGTGAGCTTTAGTTCAGAGACCAAAAGGAGATTTTTTTAAAGGCATAAAGTTATTTTTTTTTTTGACAAACATAAATAGAAAAAACAGTGGTGGGACTAAAATGACCTAAATTTCTCAAGTGCTTGTTTTAAGAGCAACTAATCATGAGCAACTTGCTCAACTGGAAGGACTTTTCACTGTCACCTTAGGTTGTGTTCTATGTATTGAAGTAAAGAAACAGCCACGGAACTGCTGAATAAATAATTGCACAATTGGGTCTACGTGGCATTCAAGAATCAGAGAGAACATTTGTTCCAAGTGGAAGGCATGCTACACAATATCATTCATTTACAATACAATACAATACAATACAATACAATACAATACAATACAATACAATAGTAGAGTTGAAAGGGACCTTGGAGGTCTTCTAGTCCAACCCCCTGCCTAGGCAGGAAACCCTATACTGTTTCAGACAAATGGCTATCCAACATCTTCTTAAAGACTTCCACTGTTGGGGCATTCACAACTTCTGGAGGCAAGCTGTTCCACTGATTAATTGTTCTAACTGTCAGGAAGTTTCTCCTCAGTTCTAAGCTGCTTCTCTCCTTGATTAGTTTCCTCCCATTGCTTCTTGTTCTACCCTCAGGTGCCTTGGAAAATAGTTTGACTCCCTCTTCTTTGTGGCAACCCCTGAGATATTGGAACACTGCTATCATTTCTCCCTTAGTCCTTCTTTCTCTTAAAATAGACATACCCAGTTCCTGCAACCATTCCTCGTATGTTTTAGTCTCCAGTCCCCTAATCATCTTTGTTGCTCTTCTGTGCACTCTTTCTAGAGTCTCCACATCTTTTCTACATCGTGGTGACCAAAACTATTTCCTCTCTATAAGCTATGGCTTTCATACAAGGTCACAGGAGCCACCTGCCCAACTTTGCATATGAACAAACATTTTAAAATCAATATGACACTTAGCAACTTTATTGAAGAAAACCCCTTCTGATGTCCTATAAACAACTGAACATAGATAAATCCATGATGGATGATTTTTCTAAAGAATTTGAGATAAATAGGGCAGTTTAGTTCTGTCCTTGTAATTAGCTTGAAATATCTATCAAATAATACTTAACCATGATTTGACCTGACCTTGGCTGATTTTAAAAATAAGGCCTTCCTTTTCTATATACCTTGTAATCACCAACAAAGCTATAAATAAGACCTTCAAAGTCTTTGCACTTAAAATTCAGGCATAACGTCTCCTGGGTAAAGCATTATTTGGAGCTTTAGCACAAAGCTGCTCTAACCTCTTGTCACCTATAAGTCCTGCGGCTAGCAGATCTTTATAAAACTGGGCTCCAGGTTTTCTATCAGGTCATGCTTTGTAATAGTTTGAGTTCATAGCCAAGGCAAGCGAGTTCACTTGGGGAGCTACAGGGCTTAACTTAACCTCTTCTAATAGGTTTCCAATCTGTAGTGGTTTGATTGACTTGCTGGGTGGTATAACACCTTCAGGGACAACTGGAGAATCTTCCTGTTTGCATCAAAATGACAAATGAGTGTACAAAAGGAACAGGACTTTTTTTTAAAAAAACAAAGTTTTATTGGTTTTTTTAAAATTTTACAGGGAAAAAGGTAATGGAAAGGTACAAATTTTGGCGGTTGCAATGTGTGGTAGGTGCCCCCTCCCTCCATACTCAAAGTATACATTTACAGAAAATTCCATTACTAAATAGTAACATATAGTCAGCATATAAATTCAATTAATAATTTCGGAGGAACAGGACTTTTGTTATGATGATGAATCCCCCTTTGTGTCTATGGACGACACTGTTCCTCACTGTGATCAACCCCACCCCCCGTAACCATTCTATCTGCATTTGTTGTGTAGTATTTATGAAACTCTTGTCAACTAGAGACACACATGTTCCATTTCTTGTTGGTTTTTATATTCATTTTAAAGGCTGTTCTGTCCCAGATTAATATTCCTCTATACCGTGATGGCGAACATATGGCACGCATGGCCACACATGGCACACAGAGCCATCACCCCAGCCCAGCCTTACTGCAAATGCGCGTGCGCCTCCTGCCACCAGCTCGTCTCTGCTGCGCATGCGTGAGGATGGGGTGAATGCGGGGGATGCATGCAGCGAGGCATATGTGTGGGGATGCTCACATTCCATTTTGGGGGTTCACCCGCGCGCTTTGGACACTCCGCACCAAAAAGGTTAGCCAACACTGCTTTATACAGTATAGGGAGGGTGAGTTTATGCCTTGCACTAAAACCTACAGATGTCTTAAGAAAATACAGTTGCTGTGCTTTTGTGCTGTGTAGAATAATCATAAACCTAAATGGGAAGGCCCAGGTCATACTATATAAAATAATAACTGGGTTTTCTATACACATTCACTCATAAGTAGTCCACTTCAGTTTTCATTAACTTGTAAAACACACAAACACACATGTAGATACACAAAGTACAAAAAGCACACAAAAAATAACATTTCAGTCCATAGATTGCAACATCTTTTCAGTTATACTTTTAAAAATATTTTGGGAAATAAATTCACCTGAGAAAAGCTTTTCCTCAAAGAATTGATTCTATGTATTGGCATACATACACATCATTTTAGCTTCAGTGATTTGCAAAGGCAGGATCAAATTGTCTTGATTGGCTGATCTGTCTTACTACAAGCAAGCATGTCAGTCACAGGGGCTGCTGTCAGTGGTGCATTAACCATTAAGCAGAGTAAGCACGTGCTTAGGGCACCAGGCCTAAAGGAGGCACCACAACGTTGAGAAAGAAAAAAAACCTCAATGAATATTTGTACAGTATGTACAAAGGAGGGGGGGCATCAAGATTTGTCAGTGCTTAGGGGACCAGTGAACCTTAATCCGCAACTGGCTGCTGTACTAGGTGGAACAATAAGTATGTTGACTTCATAACATTGCTTCAGAGCAGACACAAGATGTGAAGGAGGGAGGGGCCGCGGCTCTGCCAGCAGACAGGGGGGGAGGATGCAACACTTAGAAGACTCAGATCACAAAAATGAGTTGAAACATATTGCAATTGTTGTTATAATGTAACTCTTGGAAGTGATACAAAAGACGATTGAATATATTGATGGTTGAATGTAAAAACAAAAAGCTGCCAATGTTTATTCAAATTTTGATTTTTTTTCTTTCTTTTTTTTTGTTAAAGTTGTGAGATTCGGGGGGATTTCTACCTCCCGCATGATGTAGCTGTCAAAATTTTCTATACCTATTTACCTTTTTCTCTAAAATATTTGTAAAAAACCAATAAAAATTTTACAATACAAAAAACATTGCTTCAGAGTAGGGATGTCTAGTCAAGATAGCAGCAGTGTCTATATGACCAAAACTCCACCCCTCTTTTTTAAACTTTCCAGTAAGAACACAATAATAGACCTGTGTAGCTCTAATGATCCACAACAAAATAAGCTTGCTTTAGAACAGGGGTGTCCAAACTTGGGAACTTTAAGACTTGTGGACTTCAACTCCCAGAATTCCCCAGCCAGCCATGCTGGCTGGGGAATTCTGGGAGTTGAAGTCCACAAGTCTTAAAGTTCCCAAGTTTGGACACCCCTGCTTTAGAATGTCAGGATAAAATTCAGATTTGTTCAGCAAATTGGGGAATTTCAAACTTTTTTAGGCTATAGAACCTGTTTTAAAAAATCTGGAAACTCTATTCAAGAAGAAAATTCTAAGTGACGGAAAGTTAGCAATAAAATGAAACATAATAAATAAAGGGAATAATAAACAATAAACTAAAAATAGCATGAAATATACAGAAGGATACATATCTAGGCCGGGTGTTAACAGTTCAATATTGTGTGACTGAAAAGTATGCATGAGAATTATTATTTTTTGTCACTTAGAATTCCACTTAGGAATGGAAAATTAATGGCATGGATTTTTTCTACTTTGAATGCCTGGTGGAATCTACTTAAGTTCTGATAGATTCAGAATCCAGACATCACAGGGCTCATTCCAAAATGCCTCCTCCCTTTGGAGGGTTTATTCTTTTTATACAGTTTTTACAAGCAAAGCAATGACCATATAGCAACAGTATTATAATTGGCTTATTCTCCTTGTCAGTCTCTAAGAACATCCCACCCAGGGCAGAGGCTTCACATAACTTAATAGTTCCTGGTAGTGCCTGTTGTTGTTAATTAGGTGAGCTCATAGGTTAAGAGGTAACCAGCGACTGAGATCATGGCAATGTGCTGCACATGTCTTTACGTAACCTTTCCTCTATTCCTACAAAGCTCCCATTTCCTTATCCCCCACCTGCTTTTGCAAACTTCTCATGTACATGTATTCACACCGTGGTCATGTGTAATGAAGCTACATTTCTTTAATTCCCACACAGCTGTGGAGGACTTACTCCTAATAGGTGTGCAGAGAATGCCATCTTAACTTGGCATATCTCTTCACGACTCATACATGCATGCATATAATTGGAAAGTGAAGAGGGAGGGAAGGACTTCTGGGAATCGCTCCTGTGCTACTAAGCAAATTAGAAGCTCCTGCCTCCTGCCAGATTTCTATTGTCTCTGCTTTTAGCTTCCTTAGCTGCCCTTTAGAAGACTTTGATTGTTTAATGGCTAGGGAAATGTTTGTCAGAGCTTGGGGGCAGGCAGGAAATTGGATTTTGTTTGTGTATTCAAGAGAAGATGGAAGACTCAAGATGTGAGTCTTAAGGGACTTAGGGTAAGGCAACCAGTTTCTCCTCTGTGGACCTCTTGCAAATACTGAGGGATAACAAACATTAGAGACACACAACTAGTGAGATGCAAAGAGACAGTGTCAAGGTAGGAAGTAGATAGGATGACTGGGGTATGCATTCAAAACTACTGCATTTGAAAATGCTTTTTTCTTGTTAGTTCCTCATGGATAAAACTCAAGTTCTGCACTCAAAAACTAACTTTGGTCTCCAAGTGAAGCACACCTTAAGCACCTGATGAATAAGTCCTGAAGAGGCTATGGATTGGGCCTTGGGAACTCATTAAAGACAATATACTTGGCTATGAAATGGACTCAAGGAACAGATTAAGGACTTATGGCAGTTCTTCCTCAGCCATGTTCCTCTGATAGTTCATTATGCCCAACTAGGTCTTTCCCTTTGTATTCCCTTCCACCCTCAGCTCACAGAGTTTCTCTGAGTGCCCTAAACTTCCTCCCAGGTTTATCTCGGGTGCTCTGAGATGCTGCGGTTGAAAAAAGAAAACCAGAAGGCTCACCAGAATTTAGGAGGAAGCCGAAGAGATGGTTGAAAACTCTCACAAAAGTTTCTGATCTACTGGGAATTCTTTGGGGTGTCTTGTAGAACTTAATGTTCATAGAACTTCTATGTTTTATTTCAGAAGGCTGGAGAGCTTAGAACAGCAGGATAGCAGTAATTTAGTGACTCTTGGCTTTTAGAGCTTTCAATCTTATGAAAGACACAAACACCTTGCCATTCCCAAAAGGCATAATTGGAAGCTTGTTCTAACCACACCAATATTTTGAAAGTGTTTAGTTTATAAAATGTTACTGAGTGGCCACATGCTTATGTAAAAAATTAAATCCTATTACATTTAGACAAGTCAACTCAAACTGCCAAATAAGCATGGATAAGATTAATCTACAAGGGCATTTGAAATCTGCAGCTAATCTGGTGATTGCCCAAGCACCGGATCTATTTGTATTCTCTTTTCTTTAGTTCTTCCTTACCAACTAGCAAAAAAAAAAAATCACATTACAAACGGTGACTTTAATAAGATGTAAAAATGGAGCAGGTACTCTTTTGCATATGAATGCTGCTTAATAATTTAGCAAATCAGATTCTACTACCATCGTTCATAGAAAAATATTTGCATTTATTGAGAAATATTTGATCATCTTTATATTTGATATTGTTAGAACTGAACAAGGCACTGTGTTATGCTCCCTGTGCAAGCAAGTAATCAAGCAACCAAAACGGAGAAAAATAAATTTTAAAAATGGATTTTCCAGGCAATAAACGTCTGGTAAGATTACCATAAATACAATTGACTGGTGAGTTCATAAATACAGAAAGATCTGAAATTAATTTCTAAGGAACATTGGGCATAAGGGGGCTGAGAGGGGGTGTGAACATGCATTCCAGAGTGTGGGTAGGTACATTGGGGGGTGGGTGGGATTCTACAGGCAGGTGTTTTGGATTGTGGGTGGGTACAGAGGAGGTGCAGTGGGTAGGCAGGTTAAAAAGCAGTGGGATTGGGAGGGATTTCTGGCTTCCTGCCAATGTATTTTGTCAGTAGGAATGTCAAAAATTGTGATGATGTCACTATGGTTTGCTTTAACATCATAATTCAGGGCCCTACTCACGAGGGAGGCCACACCCTGGACCTTGTTTTTGTCTCTGGCCAGTGGACGAGTGATCTGGGAATAGGGGATCTAGACACTATTCCCCTGTCATGGTCGGATCACTCACTTCTCCGGCTGGACTTCCCTGGTGCTACCCCCCGCCGCGAGGAGGCGGAACTGGAAGGTATTAGATGGTTCCGCCCCAAGCGCCTGATGGAACCGGATAGGTTCCAGACGGAACTTGGGCCACCTCCTGTGGACCTGACCCGCCCCCGAGTAGAGGACCTGGTAGTCGCTTGGAATAGTGCGGCTACCGGGGCCCTAGACCGGGTGGCGCCTTTGCGGCCTCTCCTGCGGCGAAGAACCACCCTGGCACCTTGGTTCACCGAGGAGCTAAGGGTGATGAAACGCCACAAGAGACGCCTAGAGAGTCGTTGGAGATCCTCCCGCTCCGAATTTGACTGAGCACAGGCACGAGCCTATTTGAAGACGTACCTTGTGGCATTAAGAGCGGCCAAACGTCAACATTGCGCCGCTCTTATTGCGTCTGCAGATAACCGCCCTGCCGCCCTGTTTCGGGTGACCCGTTCCCTCTTGTTTGAGAGACCACGGGAAGCCCCTCTACAGGGCAGAGCAGAGGAGTTTGGGAATTATCTACAGGACAAAGTCGCTCAAATCCGGATGGGATGGACCCCTTTCAGTGGTTCAGTAGAGACGCCCGTTGCGAGTCTTGAGGGACCGCTTTGGGAGGAGTTTGACTCGGTTGCCATCGAGGATTTGGACAGGTTGCGTGGACGTCTGCGACCCACCACATGTTTATTGGACCCGTGTCCCTCCTGGCTTGTACTGGCATCCTGGGAGGTTACGCGCGACTGGCTCCTGGGCCTGGTGAACGCCTCGTTGGGTGAGGGGTCTCTACCGGCCGCCTTGAAAGAGGCGGTGGTGAGGCCCCTGCTCAAGAAGCCTTCCCTGGACCCAACGGACCTAGTCAATTATCGTCCAGTCTCCAACCTTCCTTTTTTAGCGAAGGTTGTAGAGAGTGTGGTAGCACAGCAGTTCCCACGTCACCTGGAGGAAAATGATTATCTAGACCCGCGCCAGTCCGGCTTCTGACCCGGGCACAGCACGGAGACGGCCTTGGTCGCATTGGTCGATGATCTCTGGAGGGCCAGAGATAGGGGTTGTTCCTCTATCCTGGTCCTATTAGATCTCTCGGCGGCGTTCGATACCATCGACCATGGTATCCTGTTGCACCGGCTGGAGGGGCTGGGAGTCAGAGGCACCGTTTTACGGTGGTTTGGCTCCTACCTCTCTGGTCGGACGCAACGTGTGTTGACAGGGGAGCAGAGTTCGACCCGGAGGTCACTCACATGTGGAGTGCCACAGGGATCGGTGCTCTCGCCTCTCCTGTTCAACACATATATGAAACCGCTGGGCGAGATCATCCGTGGTTTTGGAGTGGGATACCATCTGTATGCTGATGATACTCAGCTATACATTTCCACTCCGAACCACCCCAATGAGGCCGTCGAAATGATGTCCCGGTGTTTGGAGGCCGTACGGGTCTGGATGGATGGCAACCGACTAAAACTCAACCCTTCCAAGACGGAGTGGCTGTGGCTTCCGGCCTCCCGGTTCAACCAGGTGCTTCCATCTCTGGCCATCGGGGGCGTCCAACTAGCCCCCATGGAACAGGTGCGCAATTTGGGCGTCCTCCTGGATACCCGGCTGTCCATGGATAACCATGTAACAGCCGTGGCAAGGGGGGCGTTCCATCAGGTCCGCCTGATGCGCCAATTGCGCCCCTTATTGGACCGGGATGCCCTACGCACAGTCACCCATGCGCTAGTGACGTCTCGCCTGGATTACTGCAATGCTCTCTACATGGGGCTTCCCTTGAGATGCACTCGGAGACTACAGTTGGTCCAGAACGCGGCCGCGCGGGTGATTATGGGGAGGACTAGATACTCCCCTGTAACACCTCTCCTGCGCGAGCTGCACTGGCTGCCTGTGGTCTACCGAGTGCGTTTCAAGGTCTTGATTATGATCTTTAAAGCGCTCCATGGCACAGGGCCTAGTTATATGCAGGATCGCATCCTGCCCCACACATCCCTACGACCAATTCGCTCACACAGAGAGGGACTTCTCCGGGTGCCGTCCGCCAAACAGTGCCGGGGGGCGACACCCAGGAGCAGAGCCTTCTCTGTGATGGGCCCAGCCCTATGGAATGACCTCCCCCGTGACATCAGGATTATTTCCGATCTCCGCTCCTTCCGTGTACAGCTGAAGACCCACCTCTTTCAACTATCCGGCCTGGCTCAATCGCAATCGTAATTTTCCCATTCCTCCAAACTGTTTTGTAAATTGTTCTTAAATATTAATTTTATTGGGTTTTTACAATTGGGGTATTTTAAAGCAGATTTTTAACTGTCTATTGATGTAATTTGCTTCCTCCTCCGTGTATGTATGTGTGTTGTGTATGTATGTACGTTTGGTGTTGTTATATATTTTTTATGTTATATGCTCCATTGTACGCCGCCCCGAGTCCTACTTGGAAAGGGAGCGGCTAATAAATCCAAATTTATTATTATTATTATTATTAATTGCAAGCTTGCATACCGGATTGCAATCACATGACCAAGGGAATGCTGTGAGGGACACAATTTCATGGACTACTTGTAAATTTCTCTAGTTCAGTGCTATTGTAACTTTGGATAGTTGCTGAATAAGTGTTTATAACTCGAGGACTATCTGTAGATGCTTTGGAAACTATTATGGTTTATGCTAGAGATACAGAAGAAGTAAAGAAAACAATTGTTGCTAGTCTTCTGAAATAATTTCTGCCCATAGGTTGAATTCAGAAGGAGTAATTTTTCCCTAAACCAATTTGAAGAAATTGTCCACAATGATTCACTTACACAAAAGAGAAAAAAAAAAGATTTGTGTTTGGCCACATGGAAAAATATACCAAATGTTTATTTTTTCATGTTATCATTTCAATGTAAGTAAATATCTATCTTTACACAGTATAGACAGGATATAGAATGAGAATTATTCTAACTCCTTAAATAGACAACCAATTGTCAGCCAAGGGAAAATGCAACATACAGAATTCTAGAGTGAAAACTTTATGTTTTCAAATTGTTGTTCTAGGCCATATGCACTCAAATATGAATTTGATCAGTAGGGAGTGATACTGAAATTCTGACTCAACAGATTCCCAGAGAACTGCTGTTGTTTATCTTAAACTTTCAATCTGGAGAAAAGAAAACAGTAAATATTTGTAATGCAGTTATAGTCCATTAATGTTTTGTTACAGGTTCACAGCAAGAAACGCTAAAACTGCTTTGTTGCTGATTTACTTTTTGTAATATTTTATGTTTTTTAAAATCTATTGTACAACAATATTCTAAACATGTTAATATTTCAGATTTCTTGGGGATTTAATGATACAAAGGTTGATTTATTTTAATGTCTTAAATATATTATGAATTGCCTCAGGAGAGTTTGCCATAAAATATAACATATATATGTGGAAATAAAATTTCTGCTGATCTGTGTTATTAAGCAATTGGGGGAAAAAGCAGTGTATTCTTTTGATGGCCTATGAGTTTTGAGCTCATAAGATCATCTTGCAGCTTTATGCAAATATCCTCCACACCCATTCCTTTTAATTAGCCACCTCATAAATCTTTACTTTCCTGTGACAGGCCTTGACCTAATCTCATGGCACTTCATTATAACCATTTCGGTTCCAAGGAATCTCTGAATGTAGATTAGGAACGATTGAAAGTGTGCAGTATTTCCAAAAGAGTGAACCTGCTCAACTTCACCATAAGCTTTTGATAAGTGCCTATGGATTTTGATAAGTCACCAGTTGTTTTACAACTTAGGCATCTTTAGAGCCCTGTAGAATGTAGGATAGTCATTAGTTATACCAGAGATATAACTAAGAATGAGATAATTACTTTGTTGTTCATTTTTGGAGCCAAGCAACTCATTACAACCCTCACCATACAAATATCCTAAATTCAGTATTTGTAAAAATAAATCACTATACTTACAGAACAGTGAATTTATATTTGGGGATGGGGTGGGGAAACTACTATTATCTTTGAAGATACAGATTCCAAAAATAAAACAATATAATAAAATAATTTTTAAATGACAAAACATCTCATGGAATGCCCACCTCATTTGAAATCTTATGAAATGGTGATGATAATAATGGAAAGACATTACTGACATAAGGTAAATAAGCAGCTTTTAAAAACCTATATCACAGACCGTAGGGCTGTGCTGGCGAACATATGGCACGCTGGCGAACCTATGGCACGCATGCCACAGATGGCACCTGGAGGGCACGTGAGCTTTTGCCCAGGTCAGCTCCACTGCACATGTGCATGTGCCTCCCACTGGCCAGCTGATTTTCAGGTCTCTACGCGGGGGTGGGGGTCGCGCTTACATGTGCGGGGGTGGGGGATGTGACACACACACTGTTTTTGATCCCAAGAGGCTTCAGGGAGGCCTGCTAGCCTCAAAATTGGGGGTGGGGGGTATAGCGCCCCCCACGCCCAGTTTTTGGTCCCAGGAGGCTTCAGGGAGGCCTGCTAGTACTGAAATGGGTTGCGTGGGCATGCACGGGAGCAGCACAGGGAGTTGCACATTCATGCGCAGGGTCAGGGCCTGCAGGGAGGCATTAGATTATGGTTGTCGGTGTGTGTGTGCGCACTCTTGGTACCCAAAGAATTTTTTTTTTGCCACCACTGCCATAGGATATCTTACCATTATTGTTCAGGTATTCCTTATTATGAGTGTGTGATTCCCTTTTGTGTGGTAAGGAAACATTGATTTATTAATATATTTCAGATTTGAAAGGTAAAGTCGTGATGAGGGCAAGGAAGGAAACTATAGGATGGAATTCTCCAATCTGATCACTTTCAAATGTGTGTAATGCCAGGTTCTGAAATACTTAGTAAGTGATAGGCTTACTGGAAGTATGGGACTTGGAACCCATCCAGCCCATCTCCTGGAGAGAACTACGGGTAGGATGGAAAAGGTTATTGTAGGAAACTGTTCTGAAAACTTTGCTACTGGCATTTTAAATACACATAAGCATTCATATCGTTCAGCAATATGCATTTTTCTGAATTAATATAATGCTCCTTGGAATTGTGTAACATTTCACTCTGCAGGGAACTTGACAGCATTAATTACTTGATGTTGAAAAGTCCTTGAATGTTTTTTTTAAAAGTAGGAACTCTTTTTCCAGCACCTAAAGTTAGTGTTGCTTATGAGAATACAGATAAGTTTAGACACCTGAACATTTATTGATTATGGTCCATAACTGTCCTTAGAATTTGATACAAAATATTCCATCAGAATCTCTCTATAACAGAGAACCATTAAGTCATGTTCTGCTCTCTGACATAATGGGAAAGAGAACTTGGCCATCTTCAAACATTTAAAGAGTTACTATCATATCCTCAAAGGACCCTCTCCTTTTAGAGATAAAGGTCATGTCCAGTCCCTTGATTCTTGCTGTTCTCTGAATGTGTTCCAGTTTCTCTGAATCCAACAGTGTGTACCCCAGTCCTTGAATTGGACTTTGAATAGTGCAGAATAAAGTAGAACAGTTACTTCCCATTATTTGGAAAGATAAGTGATGTGCTCAGATAACTTGAATTGTGGCACAGAATTGTGCTATATATTTCTAAAAACAGCATTCTAATGTCATGGGAACAAGACTGGATACTTTTCTCAAAAAATAGCTTAAGTTGCTGTTCTAGCACAACAACTATTACTACTAATTCCGATTTTTAAAATTTTGGAATTTATAATGTCTTTCAATTATTTTAAATAGATGTCTTTCATCATTTGTGCTTGTGGGTTAAAAGAAATGCAATAGAGATATTTTAAGTCACTTCAAACTACATTTTTTACTCTCAGGTTGTTCCCTATATCTATTATCTTTTATCAGGGCAGTAGGCATTTTCTCAACTACAAACCGCTACCATATTTAAGTTCTAAAAAGTCTTTAGGGTCAATGTGGAATCCAAACAGATTACAGGTTATGCTTGCGGCTAATGCTTTACTTCTGCAGCTTTCTGTTCACTTAAAAATTAAAAATTAAAACAACAGCAGCAACAGCAAAATGAAGAATAGAAGAGAAACACAATAAAATGCCAAGACCTGGAAACAGAAATAGAATGAGGTAAAAGAAAGCAAAAATAGTACCAACAGTAATAAGCACCTTGGGTTCAATCCCAAGACAACTAGAGTACCACTCGAATACCATCAGCATTGACAAAATCACCATTAGTCAATTGCAAAAGGCAGCTTTACATAGAAACAATCCAACATCTGATGATACCTTTAACATCAACATTTGACTGTCCCAGGTCCTTGGGAAGGACTTGATAAGTGGACAAAAATGCCATATTCAGTCTGAATATCTGGCGATGTGAGGAACAATAATAATAAAATGACAAGGATGACTGGTAAACTCCAAAAAGTTTTGGTGGGTACCCTGTTGTTATTAACACCACATCTATAAACACTTGGTTGAAATATTCTTCTAAAATTTTAAGGATTTTATTTTGTTGCAGAAGCTTCATTGTTTCTGCCCATTGTTTGTTGCCTTACACAATCAAATATTTTACCAGTTTGGCATCTCTGATGCTTTATGTATAATTTTCATAAGATTTGTTTTATTTGTTGAGTCTGATTATTTTAATTGTCTTACTTATCTTAATACACAAAACAGGACAAAATATTTAAACTAAAATAACATGGCCTTACATCATGATTTATTTGTTTATTTATTTATCAAATTTCTACACAGTTCATCTCACATTAGTGTATCTGGTTTACAATTAAGACACACATAAGAAACCAATTTCGTTGTATTTAAGTACAATGACAATAAAAATTATACTTATACATAGTTAAAAACAGAAGAAAAGTAGAACTAAGACAAGGTTAAAATGAAGATGTTAAAAAGTTAAAAGAAACGGAGGGAATTCCCTCAAGCCACCAATGACCTCAGATTTACATATCATCGTTATATCCCCATGCTAGTATATCTACATCGTGCTTTCTAACAGTGATGTGCGGTGAGGTTTATAGCTGGTGAGGCATTGACACAGTGGTAGGTTTCAAATATTGGATTGGATATCTTTTCCAGTGGCTTGAAACCAGCTCCTCTGCCATCCCCCCATTCCCCTGCTGCCTTCCCCAAACACCTCCACCATTGCAAATGCAGCCTGCTGTCTGGGTGGGAAATGCCTGGAATGCAGTAAAGCCCACCCACTCACCTCCTGCTGGCAGGCTGGAGTGAGAGGAGAGGCAGAGAAGCCAGAGGGGAGCCAATCCGAGCCTTCCAAAAGAAAGAGGCTGGGGGAAAGTGTGTGTGCTACAGCATGGCTCTTTGCCTGGCTTCTGTGGATGACTCTGCTTAACTGTTAAAAAAAGCCTCTAAAAAGCGCCCTCTACTATGAGGCAGGAGAATTGCATGCCTCACCTACGTCAGGAATTTTTAGGCTTTTAACCCTTGCTTAACTCTGCTCGAGTGATCATAAAATGCCTAAAGTCAGACTAGAGGAGGCATGCAGGTGTCCTGCCTCATAGTAGAGGGCGCTTCTTTAGAGGCTTTTTTTAACAGTTAAGCAGAGTCATCACGGTGAGGCAGAAACTAGCTCAGCTTTTTCCTTTTACATTTTTTTTTCATGATGAGAGCGATGAGGCTGTTCCTCACTTGCCTCACCTGACTGCACGTCACTGCTTTCTAAGGATGAGAATCATCTCCAGTAGTTCTGATATTGATATACTGCCAAATCATGATTATGCAAATATAATGACACTATAATATATAATGAAAACTAAATGTCCACATATCACCGTGATGGTGAACCTATGGCACGTGCCACAGGTGGTACAGGAGCCATATTTGGTGGCACACCATGTGTCAGGTCTGGTGTCCATGTGCACGCTGGCCAGCTGATTTTTCACCCTTCCAGAGGTGTCTTCGCCCTCCCCAGGCTTCAGGAAAGCTTCTGGAGGCTGGGGAGGATGAAAAATGGCCCCAACGGGCCAACTCGAAGTTCAGAAATGACATGTTTCCAGCTTCCAGAGGGCCTTCGGGATGCTGGGGGAGGCCATTTTCATCCTCCCCAGGCTTCAGGAAAGCCCCCAGAGCCTGAGGGTTGTGCATACATGTGCGGGGAGGGGTTGTTGGCTGGGGAGATTGACTAGGCACGCATGTGGCACACAGTTTTGGCACGCCATAAGAAAAAGGTTTGCAATCACTTGCATATCACATTTATAGTAAATACTGGATCTAATTTATCCGTATATTGGGGGGGGGGGAATGCTACCTATCAAAATAGATTTCTGACTGCAAAATAAGAAACTTTCCCTATTTGTGCAATATATGTGATATACATTGTCCATTCTTCCTCAAATATTGTACCATATCTGAGACTTGCACTTATTTGAAGTTGTCCAAGAATGAATTGTTTCTGTCTACCATAAAGTCCATGGTTAACAGCAGGAATTTCTGTTTTAATGTCAACACCTTAATAGCTTATGACAGGAAGCCTGAGAAAAATGCCACCTAACCCTTCAAATATGACATGGGATAATAAGGTAATTCTGTGGCACGATGACAAAGTCATTCCATATGCCAATCATTGATAGGAAGAAAGAACAGAACCTGAATATGTTTGTGTAACTCTGCATGTATTCTACATCAGAAAAACTACTGAAACTTCATCAATTTAAAAAATACAAAACTTTTCACCAACGTAACCAAGTGTTTGTTTGCATGTCCGCTGGGAAAATCAACAATTTTGCAAGAAGTACGTAAGACGACATACGGAGTGTCTTTTAATCTGCGTAAATTTGTCACTATAAGGAGTGAATTAAAGACTAAGAATGTATGAGTTGAAAGGAACTTCATTAATTATCTAGTCCTTCAAGCTGCCTCATATCCAGTGACGTGCAGTGAGGTTTATGGCTGGTGAGGCTGGTGACGTCATCAGGAAGGCGGAGAATGGGACCACGTGTGCAGGAGGCTGAGGCAGCCTCAGCCTCCAGCACACGTGGTCCCATTCCGCCTTCCTGAGTCAACATGAAGGGGACAGCGGAGCCCAAGCCGGCGGAGCACACTCCGCGGTCCCCTTCATGTTGACTCAGTAAGGCGGGGAATTGGACCACCGGCGCCTTTTCCCTTTTCCCTTTTTTTTCTTTTCATGATGAGAGCGGTGAGGCTCTGCCTCCCCTGCCTCCCCTGACCGCAAGTCCTTGCTCATATAGTATTCCACAAACCTATCACTAAAAAATGGCCATCCAGCCCTCTCTTGAAAAGCTTTTGCTGCTGAGGAACAGGTTTAAGAAAATGGCTGCAGTGCTTAACATTTCCTGTCATGAGAAAAGTACTCCTCTTGTTTAGGTTGAATCTCCTTCTTTTAAATACAATATTTTAGTGGTTGTCAGTTTCAGTGCACAACAGATCCCCAAACTCTAATATGTGAAAAAATGTTAGGTTCTCTATAGATTGCGGTCATTGTCTGATATTTTTTGCAAGCTATGTATGCCCATCTCTTTGAACCACTTTTCATAAATCTTGGTTTCTAGATTCTCTTACAATCTGATACTGCTTTAGCTTTATCATGCCTTTTTAAATTGTAATGGTCAGACACACTGTACAGAATAGACAATCACCCAATAACAGTCTAAAAAATGCTGAATTGTGTGAAGCACATCTCTTCAGGTTTTTAAAGAATCAGTTCCAGAGTGCAGTTATTCAACCAATTGCAAATTCATTGAACTTCAGTACCATCTGCTATATATAACAGGTAGTGGTCATCTTAATCATTCCTCTAACAATTGTTTGAAGTTTAACAACAATGAAAAAAGTAATTTACGACCATTCCTTGCACTTACAACTGTCGCAGCATCCCCATAGTCATTTGATCAAAATTCAGGCATTTGGCAACTATAATCCTGGGATTGTATGATTGCTATTTGTGACCTCCGCAGCTGGCTTCTGACAAGCAAAGTCAATGGAGGAAACTGGATTTGTTTAAAGACTGCGTGATGCAATTAAGAACTGCAGTGATTCACTTACCAATAGCAACAAAAAAGCTTTTTATGAGACAACTCATTAACAACTGACTTGCTTAGAATGGAAAATGTGGTCCCAGCTGTGGTCAAATTTAAATGCATTACTTCTATAGCACCTCTGGTCTGTTAAACTAGTCTCTGATTGTAAAAAAAATGTTTTACATAATTTGTTCTGGACAAATCCAGTGTAACTCCTCGTAAATAGTAGTATTCCTTTCTAAGTTTTCACAGACCTGTTGCTTGACAATTAGCATTCTAGTAGCCTCATGTGTACACATGTGTATTCAATTCCTCCCTCCCCTCCATCCATCCATCCATCCATCCATCCATCCATCCATCCATCCATCCATCTATCTATCTA
The DNA here is from genome assembly GCF_964273705.1 of Natrix helvetica. Taxonomy (NCBI): domain Eukaryota; kingdom Metazoa; phylum Chordata; class Lepidosauria; order Squamata; family Natricidae; genus Natrix; species Natrix helvetica. The sequence continues at coordinate 24,521,941 of NC_138552.1, read as the reverse complement.
TCTATCTATCTATCTATCTCCCAGGTTTTCTTTCTTCTGCATCTTGAATATGAAGGCTATGAAGAGGAGACCTATGTCACTATTATTCAATTTGCTGGTACCTCATCAGTTTTCTACTTTTGGTGCTGACACCAGCCCATGAGATGGCAAGCTGAATACCTGCCATAGCCTAGTGATAAGCAAAGCTCAGGGAGAACCTTTACAGGAAAAGGGCCCCTTTTGTCAGCAGAATCAGATAACAGCTGTAAACATAATCACAGACTTGGCACAGGTTGAAACCCTGAATCCAATCAGCAAATTACAAACTCAAAGGAAAAGACAGGACACATGTGGAGGTGGAATCCAGAGCACAACAGGATATACACATCAAAGTTGAGGCTGCAAAAGTTGTTCACAGGATTTGTTCTCAGAGACTGGGGCCAATAAATCAGCTGCACTAAGTCTCTACCTAATACACAACTGTGACAATTTACTCTTCAACTTTGGGGTTTTCTTGTTGGATTGCTTCTTGGCAATCATCTACAGAATTCTGCTGTCTGTTGTGGAATCTGTCAAATTTCGAAGTGCACTTTTGCTGTTGCAACCATTATCACTTCTCAGCTTGCCAACGAACGAGAGAGGATGGAAGGAGGAGACAGAATATAGGCTCCACACATCAAGAAGACAGCCTTGAGAACCAAAGACACTTCAGCAGAGTGACACTTTGCCAGAGCCAAAGACTTTCTCATAGCAATACAATGAGACTCAATTGGATAATGTGATCTGGTCTCATAGGGAGAGGGAGAACCTATATTTTGAGTATGTGGGTTTGCATGGGAATTAGCCAGATCTGGTTTTGCCCTCATCTGTGCCAAAATGGTGTACTCAATAAACTTTTGCATTAAAAGATTGAATCGTCTCAGCTCTGCTTGCTTTGGGTGAGTTCATCAGTTGGAACATTGACAGAATCCTTATCAATGCCTTTGATTAGGTCTTGGTGGCTGGAATTCAGAGTCAAAGATACTGTCAGTAGATGCAGGCAAGATGCACTGGGGTCTGGATCTGCTTCAATCAGAGTGGAGTGGCTTCATGACTGCTGGAATCACATATAGCAAAACTATTGTTACTACTGCATATGCTCCTGTCTTCACTATTTCCTCAACCTTCTCATCAGAAGTCCACCAGGGCTGTCATATTGTAAGAGTTTTCAAAGATTGCAATTAGCGGTACTTGTACCACTGTAGTCAGATGGTTCTTCTAATGTTTAGCTGTAATCCAACTGTTTCTGGAGATTTGAATTCCTTTAAAGTAGCAAGGTGGGTTTATATTATATCTTTATCAGGCTAGAGAATCTACCTTTATTTCACAAACACACTGGATATAAAAATGAAACTAATTAAACTCTTGATATTTGAAAAGGACATGCAAGTATTAATTCATAAGAGTGATTTAGTAAATTCTTACTGAATTTATAAAAGAGAACTGTAAACAGATTTGCTGGGAGGAGAGTAAATAATAAATAAATAAACTTTAATTTATAGACCGCACCCTTTCCTAAACAGGACTCGGGGCGGTGTACAGACATATTAAAACAATGTAAATACAAAAATATAGGTAGATATACATAAATAGACAGAGGAGGTAGGTTATACACTGTACAATAGATTAAAATTCAAATATAAATTAAAATTACCCTTAAAAATTACCCCGAAATAAGGTGTTTGCCAGGAGGTTGAAGGTGGGACTATAAATCAGCCAGGCCAGCTAATTGGAACAGGTGGGTCTTAAGTTTCTGTCGGAAGGAGCGGAGGTCGGTAGCAATTCTAATATCGGGGGGGGGAGGTCATTCCAGAGGGTTGGGCCCATCACAGAGAAGGCTCTACTCCTGGGCGCCGCCCGTTGACACTGCTTAGTGGACGGCACCCAGAGGAGTCCCTCCCTGTGGGAGCGGATTGGTCGCAGGGATGTATGAGGTGAGATGCGATCCCGCAGGTAACTAGGTCCCATGCCATGAAGCGCTTTGAAGATGGTAACCAATACCTTGAAACTCACCCGAAAAACCACAGGCAGCCAGTGCAGCTCGCGCAGGAGTGGTGTTATATGGGAGTACCTGGTCCTCCCCATGATAGCCCACGCGGCCGCATTCTGAACTAGCTGTAGTCTTCGGGTGCATCTCAAGGGGAGCCCCATGTAGAGAGCGTTGCAGTAGTCCAGGCGAGACGTCACCAGCGCATGAGTGACTGTGCGTAGGGCATCCCGGTCCAATAGGGGGCGCAATTGGCGCACCAGGCGAACCTGGTGGAATGCCCCCCTCGCCATGGCTGCCACTTGGTCATCCATCGACAGCCGGGCATCGAGGAGGACGCCCAAATTGCGCGCCCGCTCCACAGGGGGCAGTTGTTTGCCCCCTATGGCCAGCGATGGAGTCCACTGGTTGAACCGGGCCGCCGGTAGCCACAGCCACTCCGTCTTGGAGGGGTTGAGTCTGAGTCTGTTGTCCCCCATCCAGACCCGAACGGCTTCCATGCACCGGGACATCATTTCGACGGCCTCGTTGGGGTGGTTTGGGGTGGAGATGTACAGCTGTGTGTCATCAGCGTACAGGTGGTATCCAACCCCAAAACCACGGATGATCTCACCCAGCGGCTTCATGTATGTGTTGAACAGGAGGGGCGAGAGGACCGACCCCTGCGGCACCCCACAAGTGAGCGGCCTCAGGGTCGACCTCTGCTCCCCTGCCAACACACATTGTGAGAAAAATAAATAAATCAAGTCCAAGATCATTATTTTAAGGGATTAAAACTTTTTAAAAGTGTGGGGAGGGAATCCAGAATTGCCTTATCTGATCGAGGTTAAAATAGTTATGTAGTGATTTCTCATAGCCCTTAATAGATGTTTGCTGACTAGGAATGAATGATAAGTCCTTAGGGTTTAGTTAAGAGTGAGTTATGGGAAGAAGAGTGTAATGATTGTAGAGATGGTGATAATTTACTAAAACTGTTTGTACTAGTGATGAAGGGAAAGTCAGTCCTTATTTGTTTTTTTCATTTTCATTTTTATTTCTTTATGGCTTTTTTCTTCTGCTTCTCATTTTTCCTTTTATATTTTTCAGTTTTTTTAAGGTAAAAGTTTTTTACTTTTTGTATTGTAATATTAATACAATTGTTTGAAAATATTACTTCCTTGAGGAAGAAAATTACATCCTTTGCAAACATTGCACAATATGGCAGCAATAAGAGATGTAAGGGATCTCAATCATAACTACTCAGAAACCACCTGTAAAATAAAATTCAACAACAGAGAAGTTTATTCCATGGCCTTTTGAAATGGAGGGCTACTGTTATACACTAATACAAAAATAAGGTCAAAAAATAAGCAGTACTTCAGAGAAAGTGCAAAGAGAACTTTATTCCTTTTCCAGGGCATGTACTCAATAATACATTTCATGCAGTTCAGAGAAGCTGATTAGGTAAGTGGGAAAAGGATTGTAACTTTAGTTACTTTAGCCAGATACATGAATATATTTATGTAGCAGAATTTTTAAAAATAGAATATGACTCTAATTGCTTTGATATATGCTATTTGTGAATGGGAGAATATTTATTCCTGTTGTGGCAAGTGGTTAGAATGCAGTATTGCAGGCTGATTCTGCCCACTGCTAGGAATTCAATTCTGACTGACTCAAAGTTGACTCAGTCTTCTATCCTTCCGAGGTCAATAAAATGAGCACCCAGATTGTTGGGGACAATATACTGATTCTGTAAACTTCTTAGAGAGTGCAGTATATAAGTCTAAGGAACACTGTTATTCTTTTGAGCCAAGCTTGCCTACAAGTGATCCATGGATAGTAGTCCATCCAACTTTCTTGACAATAACATGGAAGTGGTTTGACACTTTCTCCAACTCTTTGATTTGGACTATAATTCTGGTGAAATTCCAAATCTAAATCAGCTCAATTCTAAGACCAGATTGATTAACCAGGTGAATCATTTGTTGACACTCATAGTATATATATTTTTTGTGAAAAAAGCTGAGCAGATCCTCATTATTCTTCTGTTCTTTTAAATTGCATTTTTTTCTGGAAGTTTTTTTTTTTTAAAATGGTAAACCTTAAAAATGCAATGGTTCTCTCATAGCTTATTATCTTAATGCTAATGTTCCTGATTGCTATCTGAAGCTTTTATTTTGCTTCTGAAGTTTAGGCATTCAGATTTTTTTTTGTGGAAATGTCTTTTCTTGCAATTATCAATGCTTTCCATGTAACTACAATGAAAAGATATTTTAAAGGGTTAGCTCCAAGCAAATTTATGTTATTCAAGTTAGTTCTTGGTGAACAGGAAATATTTCTATTGAAGATACCAATGAAAATTGACTCTCAGAAAAATGTACCATCAAACCCCTGGGGGGGGGGGGAGATATTTTGCAGATATGACCTGCAATCATAGGCACATGAATAATTGTGAAGGGATGGTTTCAATTTCTGTTTTGTATATTTCATGAAATAAATATTGAGTCCAATCTAGTTTCTTCTTGTTAAAGCTCTGTCTGCAAAACCTATATGCACAGAAGAGAATAAGTGGCCATTTACATGTTGCTTTGATTAACAACTGCATTCTCTATTTCTCTTAGGTTTTACTGGGACTTAATCATGCTTATCATGATGGTTGGAAATCTTGTAATAATACCTGTTGGTATCACATTCTTCACAGAACAGACAACCACACCATGGATTATTTTCAACGTAGCATCGGATACTGTGTTTCTGTTGGACTTGATTATGAACTTTAGAACTGGCACGGTTAATGAGGATAGCTCTGAAATAATACTAGACCCCAAAGTAATCAAGATGAATTATTTAAAGAGCTGGTTTGTGGTTGACTTCATCTCATCCATACCAGTGGATTATATCTTTCTTATTGTAGAAAAAGGAATGGACTCAGAAGTCTATAAGACAGCTAGAGCACTTCGCATTGTGAGGTTCACAAAAATCCTCAGTCTGCTACGTTTGCTACGACTTTCAAGATTAATAAGATATATCCATCAGTGGGAAGAGGTAAGTTTCTCTTCTAGATATTCATTCAGCCTTCCATTGCTTTAAAATGATAGTAGTGGTACTACATTAAGACAAGTGAGAATTCTTGGTATATTAGGCATGAACTGCACCTTGTTAATTATTTTTTTCATTCTATCAATTGTTTAGTTCTTTCTATTATGGTTTATGAGCTATTTTACAGAAAACTGTAAAAATTGTTAGAGGTTCAGCATAATAATATTGATGCTGTGAGAAAAAATGTTTAGAAAAATTAACAATGAGATGCTTGCTACATTTATCACCTGCCTTCTCATTTAAAAAAAAAAAACCTTAAGCAACCTTAGAATAAAATACAGGCAAAATAATAACAATATAATTAGAAGACATTATAACTGAAGTTTAAACGTGTTCTATTTCAAATTAATTTAATGCCTAACAGCATTTGCTAGATTAAATAAATAAAAGCACTAAGAAGATTAAAATCCATACGTCAGTTTCTACACCAGAAACTATTAATAAAAACATCCTTGCTTGTCAATGAAAAGATGGCTTAGCCTGATCTCAAAAAGGAGTTTTAGAAGCACCCAAATCTGTCGTATTTTCCCCCCAAAAGTGATTTCATAGTAGTGGGACATGCAAATGAGCTTTCTGTGTGGATCTTGAAACCAGCTCTTACAGAGGATAAATCAACACAATAACTTCATTAGTTTGACCAGCTGTGCATTCATACAGCTCTATAATAATATAGTACTTCAGAGCTTATTTGTAATGATAGCATCATCCCATTTTTTGTACTGACTTGTTTGTAATGCTAGTAATTTTAAATGTCCTTACTGTTTTGTATATAATGGCTTCAACTTTTTCATAATCAATAATGAACTGTACTTTATCTTGTTTTTATTGCAGTAGCAACCAAAAGTCAGTAGAAAATACAGCCGAACAGCTATTTTCAAACTCATCTTCTTGATATTTTTTTTTTTAAAAATTCAATGAGGGGATGAGTCATGGTGTCATTTTAACATTAGGAAATAGGATTTGGAAAGATGTGAAATACAGTAGTGCACTGTTGTCTTACTGGTTCCGTTTGACCAGGGGTGGGCTTGAAATTTTTTAGCAAGGGGCTCTCTGTCCGGTTGCTGGGTGGGCGCGGCCATAATGGGGATGGCCTAGTCAGCCTCTGAACTATGACAGGTGGGGCCTTTTTGCCCTCCCTGGGCTCCGGAGGTTTCCCTCAGGCCTCCGGGATGACAAAAATGGCCTCCCCAGGCTCTGCACGTCCTTCTGGAACTTCTGGTAGGCCTGCTTTTTGCCTTCCCCGAGCCTCCACGCGCACCCTGCACCTACCTGCATCCAAAAAGGGCTGAATGGGGACTCCTGGGAAGGTTGGGGTGAAGCCAGGAATGGGATTTGGGGGTTCTCCAAACTGCACAGAATCTTAGCTAGAGGGTCTCCTGAACCCCTGCGAACCCACAGCAGCCTACCCCTGCACTTGATCCTTGATGCTGTTGTACAGTTGCTTGGGAGTACTTCTACAGCTCATTTTGGGAAGAATACAAAGTGTAAGATAATTTATTGTCTTGCTGTATGGAACATAAATAAAGCTTGACAAACATGCCAAGAGAAACAGTTGAGCAAAAGAGCAGAAAGGACTGCAGGTGCTCTCTTCAACTCCCTCATACAACCAAAGGGCTATTAATTAGACTTGATTCCCCCACACCTTCATAACTCTAGCCTAAATAATTCAGTACCCACATTTTATTTTCAGAATGGAGGGTGGGGAATGAGAATTAATATGGTTATTCCATTTCTCCGGGGCTGCCTGCATTCTGTCTCAGTGATTTTTATCCTGTTATTAACTATACATTATTTAAATTTAATTTTCAAAGCTACCTTGCATAAGCAGAAATGTACCCCTTTGCACAAGACAGCTCTCCTAAAGTGACACAAATTCTCCCTCACATTTTAATCCACCACAATTCCCCCACCCAAACATACCCATCAGAGATTTTTCTCCCTCATCAGAATAAAATGATGGGAGAAAAGAATTACAGTGCTCATGAGAAGTCTTGGTAAAGTCAGGAAGTACAGTTCTGCTTCCTTTATTTACATCCAAATACTTCATAACCTCTTAATTTCTATGGCAAATTCATCATTCTGGCCATTGTATATCCATTGCAGGATGAAGGCCTCTTCTGCATGTTTCCAATCAATACAGTCATGAGCTTTCTTTTGCCAAGTGGACCACAGTACTTGCTGATGCCATTTCACAATGGCAAAAATTGTAAATTTGCATATTAAACGACTCAAGTCTGGTCACTTTTAGTTTTTTAATATCAGAAAGCGGTGATAAAATCTAATAAAATAAAATACTAAATAAAATAAATAAAATAAATAAAATAAATAAAATAAATAAAATAAATAAAATAAATAAAATAAATAAAATAAATAAAATAAATAAAATAAATAAAATAAATAAAATAAAATAAATAAAATAAATAAAATAAATAAAATAAATAAAATAAATAAAATAAATAAATAAAATAAAATAAATAAAATAAATAAAATAAATAAATAGATAAAATAGATAAAATAGATAAAATAAATAAAATAAATAAAATAAATAAAATAAATAAAATAGATAAAATAAATAAAATAAATAAATAAATAAATAAATACAATAAATAAATAAATACAATAAATAAAATAAAATAAATAAAATAGATAAAATAAATAAATAAATACAATAAATAAATAAATACAATAAATAAATAAATACAATAAATAATAAAATAAAATAAATAAAATAATAAACAAAACAAAACAAATAATAAAATAAATAAAACAAAATAAATATTTAAAATAATCTTCATCTATAAGCCAAAGTGCTGCTAAATTGTTTCAAACTCTTCAGAGAATTGCCTGTTTTACTAAACCACCGGTTCTATTCTGGAAGCATTTCCAGATGTTGGAAGGACACTGACCATGCTGCTTCATATTATAGCAAGTCTTTCTATTTCTAAAATCCTGGAATTAATTGGAAATGAATTACAAAGCAGAAGGGAACTCCACAGGATTATAAAATGTAAAAGATCAGTGCTCTGATTCAGTAAAATGGTATTGCCCTTTTACAACTGAACAGTATTTATTATTACTGTTTTATGTTTTACGATAACAAGGTCTTAGAAATAACCCTGTTTAGTATGAAACACAGATAAAAAATAAGAAAAAAAATGATACAGTATCACATTAGTGTTCCAGAGGGATTCTAAATAGATTAAAGTTAGGGTTTTACTTCCTCTGAGCTGTTGAAATAAATGAAATAAATGGCATTTTATTTTTAACACTATAGCTAAGAGCTATAACAAAATATAAATCCCAAATTGTTACAGGTGGATGTTCTTCCTCTCCTCTTTCCTTCCTTCCCTCTCTGTCTGTTTAAGGGGAAAAAATCCTCTAGATTCTCAAAGATTACTTATATTTTCAAAATAAAACCAAATATAAATTTAAAAATTCTATATTCTCAAAACCAGAATAATTGCGGTGCAAGAGGGATGGCATATACCATTTTTTTCAGAGTATAAGAGGCATCAGAGTATAAGACGCACCAAGATTTTGAAGAGGAAAATTAAAAAAAAGTTTTTGCACTCTGCAGACCTCCCAAAAACAACCCCTTTCTCACAAAAACTGGCCCGTTTCCCCCCCCCAAAGGGCATGAATAGCCTTTTGGGGGCTTGTAGAGTGCTCCTGGGGGCCCCCAAAATCAAGCAAAAAAGGCCCATTTTTTGTGAAAACGGGCCCCTTTTTTGTCAAAAAAGGAGCAGCCTTTAGGAGGTTTAGAGAGTGCTCGTGGGGGCTGGGGGGGGGCAAAATTGAGCAAAATGTTGTATTCAGTGTATAAGATGCACCCAGATTTTCAACCTCTTTTTAAGGGAAAAAGGTGCGTCTTATACTCCAAAAATATATGTTTGGGGATATTTGTTCTCAATGACTTGATGTCACATCTATATTTTATCCCAACCCTGGCATATTTTCTAAGAGTATCTATTTGATGGTGGAACAGAATATCTCACCTGTGGGTAATATATGTGGAAAGCTGACATTCTTAGCATTTGGTATTTTGTAGTGGCATGCTTTGATAATGCCATAGTCTTGCCTCCAGAGATTCTGTTGAAGCAGGTTGCACACCTGGCTTCCTTTTAAAGTTTAACTCTATGTTCACAAAATAAGCACACTGTTTTCCTTTGTTGAATATTGAGTGATGCTGAGGAACATCAGCTGGCTTAAAGTATGCACCTTGTGGGCAAAAGTGATCTAAATGTTTGAGCTTCAAATAATGAAAATAAGACATCCGTATACGATGAGGAAAATGATGTCAACAACATCCAATCAATGTTCTTTGTAGCTTCTAGCATTCTAGAAGGAGTGTAGGCGGACATAAAGGTGACAAGAGGGCATCCTATCTTAGTAGAATTTTGCTCAAGTGTCCCTATGTAACCTTCTCTTTGGTTTGATCCTAAAATCTTCTTTGTCCTCTGGTCCTGATTGCTGCTAAGGGATCATATATCCCTAAAGAAAACAGCGGTATTATAGGAGGGATAATTGACAATGTCACATATGCATTTTCTGGATTTCACATTTTATTAACTACAATTTGACCTTGTTTTGTTAAACAAGCTGGCTAAAAAGAAACTCTAGTAATATTCTAGTAATGATTTTTAAAATGTATATTGCATATATAGGGTTACAAAATGGATCCCAAATTAGTAGATTTGTTGTAATCAACATTAGTAAATGTTGATTAGTAGATCAACATTTTTGGAAGTATTCTAGACTAGACTGTTGTCATTGTATCTAATACAATGAACTGATTGGCTGGTTAGAGCTAAATATGTCTTTTTTCTCCACTGAAAAATTGCTAAATTCATAGCAATGTGTATTTCGTCACTGAGCTGCAATTGTTTCAATAGGAGCAATACTTAAGAACTTGGGAGTGAATATGGCTGCCATCTCTTTGTTCTCAGTAACTTTATCTATTGTAGATTTCCTTGCAGTCAGAAAGAGAAAGAATCTGCAGGTGGTCCAGTTTCCCAGGTGGAAAAATGCCTTGTCCCATCAAGAGATCTCTTCAAAGCTTGAAGGATGTCATTATAAGTCAAGACAAGACAGAGATGGAATACCAAAGTTATAACAATTCTGAATTTTCCTGCACTGGGGAAACAAGGCCTTTGTGGTGGCAGCTGAAGGCATACACTGCGAGATATATTTAGAGAATGCTTTAGAGAAGAAAAGTTGTTGAGATGTAGCAGGAATGGATAAGACAAAGAATGCACAGTCATTCTTTCATTTGACTGTGATGCTGTGTAAGCAGAAAGAATGCAAATATCTTTGATGGTGGATTTGAATTTGATGTAGGTAAAATAAACAGAGGAGATGAATTATTGACGCCCAGGGGAGTTAAAGAGTAATGTCATGCATGGGGCATGAATATTTCTTTTAAAACAGCAGCATTTTTTTTCTGTGAACCATCTGCTCTTTAATCAAGACATTCACATATTGATCTGGGAGGTAAATTAAGGTGAAAAGATGATCTCCTGTGGCTCATAAACCTAAATGTTTTCCCTATAAAGAAATGCATGGTGCAGTAAGCACAACTGAATGTCCTTTCCTTGGTGACCCCATTTTTTATGTATCAGTTCATTTCAGCACAGCATTTCCTTTCAGAGGCCATTTACATTAGGCAGGAAGCAAAATGGAGGGATACAAAATGAGTACATTTCTAGATTAATAAATCAATATCATTTAAAGATAAACTTTATTGCATGGAATGGGAGGTACTTTTGCTAATTGTGTCCCAATTATTGTGTATCAAATATGTACAAAGAGAAGGGAACAGCAAGAAAGCAAATACGGCTAAGGCACAAGATGTTGCTGATACAGCTGTTAGGTGTCCCAAATTGACCTGGTCAGTTTAGTAAGCACAGGATTGCTTTAGTATAGGAATGGATAACCTTTTTCGGTGTTAGAAATTTAGGAGCACAAAGTGATAGTCTTTAGGAAATAAAATGCTCATTCTCTGTGGATGTCAGTTTTGTGTTCCAAGGCAAAGAGATACAAGAAGGCTGCTGGACGTTAATCTTTATTTAAAAGCAACAGTAACTGACTAAAACCGAGATACACAATCCCCGGCTGACAGCAATTTATACAAACGCCGTCAGTCGGGGAACCAATAGGGTAACCAGGATTCTCCCGCCGGATGTATGGGCCAATGGAAGAAGGTCTACGCAGCGCCACCTACTGGTGGACCGGCTCGGTACACAACACCCCTTTCCCCTGGTTTGCGCAGATGTAGTCCCGTAAATACCCGGGACGCTGGCGCACGCGCAGAGATCTTCGCAGGGAAGGAGTGGCTGTGGTCGACGTAGAAGGATGGCTCGGTCCGGAGGGCAGGCAGAGCTGTTCCAGAGGCCCCACCCTGGGAGGTGCACCAACGTTACAAGATAAGTCTACGGATCTAAACGTGGTGGGGGAAACGGGTTAGGAGCTAGCTGCGTTGTTATCGTTGGACAAGCAGGCGGCATTGCTAGGGCCTGGTCTACTCGGAGTTGGTGGTCTATCCGGAGACCCATCGTCAGTTCGCTGCCGCAGCTGATCTATGTGGCACCGCCACATTCGTCTATCGCCGAGTAGGACCCTGTAAGAGCAGGGCCCTGTTATGTCCGCAATACTTCTGGGTACCCACTTCGGATCACCCGCGAAGTTCCATGCAAAAACCCTCTCACCCACCAGAAAAGCCCTAGGAGGGGGAGAGGTAGGAAGGGGGGAAGAGGAATACAGGGGGTGTAGACGGTCCAGGGTAGTCCAGATTTTTCTGCCCAAGAGGAGTTCAGCAGGACTTTTGCCTGTGAGGGGCACGGGGTGGAATGCTGGGATCGCAGGAAGGTGGTAATCCGGGAGGATAAAGGAAGATTAGCCATGCGGGCAAGCGATTCCTTGGCAGAATGCACAGCGCGTTCAGCCAGGCCATTCCCCGCAGGGTGAAAGGGAGCGACTGGGGCATGGCGAATGCCCAAACCAGCAAGGAATTGCTGGAATTCCTGGGAAGAGAACTGGGGGCCATTGTCAGAGACAATGATGTCTGGCAATCCATGAGTGTTGAACAGCGAATTAAGGATGCGAATAGTGGCCGCAGATGTAGTAGAGGGCATAGGAAAAAGTTCCACCCACTTAGACCAGGCATCAATAACAAGGAGGAAAGAGGTGCCCGCGAGGGGGCCCATGAAATCTATATGGAGGCGGCTCCACGAAGCCCTAGGATGTTCCCACTCGCGAGCGGGGGTGGAGGGAGGGGCGGGACGGACCTGTTGGCATGGGGTGCAACGTTGTACCCAAGCCGTAATGTCCGTGTCCGTGGAGGGCCACCAGACATACCCCCTACCCAGGGACTTCATCCGGACTATGCCTGGATGCCCTTCATGAAGACGGGCAAGCACAGACCGGCACAACCGGTCAGGGATGACCACACGGTGGCCCCACAGGAGGCAACCCTGGAGCGCAGAAAGCTCAGTGCGGCGTCGGTAAAAGGGAAGAAAACGAGTTTCGACAGAGGAGGGAGGCCATCCTCTGCGAACGTAGTTAAGGACAGCAGAGATGGTAGAATCGGAGAGAGAAGACAGGGCAATGTCAGAGGCGGTAATAGGCAAGTGGAGGTCGTCCAGGAGGCAGATGGACTCAATGGGAGCGGGGTCGGAAAGAGGCAAAGGAAGCGGGCAGCGGCTAAGAGCGTCCGCGTGGCCCATGTGACGGCCGGGCTTATAGATGAGGGAGTAATTGTAAGCGGACAGAAATTCCGCCCAGCGCAACATGCGAGGGGAGAGGATGGGTGGCGTAGGGCGATCCCCAGCGAGGATGCCTAACAGCGGCTTATGGTCTGTAAGGAGGGAAAAGGGACGGCCATAGAGGTAATGGTGAAAACGTTTTACCCCCGCAACGGCAGCCAGTGCCTCTTTGTCCAGCTGGCTATAATTACGCTCAGGCTTGGACAAAGTGCGGGAATAAAAGGCAATAGGGGCTTCCGAGCCATCAGAGTAAACGTGGCTCAGGACAGCCCCGACGCCGAAGGGGGAGGCGTCGCAAGCAAGAAGCAGAGGAAGAGACTGATTGTATTGTGCCAGGACAGGTAGACGCGTGAGGGACTCCTTAACAGCCGCGAGTGCCTGCGCTTCGCGGCTAGTCCATGTCCAGGCGGCAGAGCTGTCTAAAAGCCTATGGAGAGGCTCTGCTAGAGACGCTTTATGAGGGATAAAAGAGGAATATAAATTGAGGAGGCCAAGGAAGGCCTGTAACTCAACCTTATTTGATGGAGTGGGGGCGGAAAGAATGGCTTCTATTTTAGAGGGGGAGGGACGTACGCCATGCCGATCAATGAGGAAACCTAAAAATTCTACGGAGGGAACGGCCAGCTGGCACTTAGAGGGCTTAAGGCGGAATCCAGCCTCACGGAAACGCTGCAGTACGACGTGAAGGACTTTGGCGAGTCCCGATCGATCTCGGGCAGCCATCAGGACATCGTCAAAGTAGGGAGTGACGCCTGGGATGCCATGGAGCAATCGCTCCATGAGACTTTGAAATATACCAGGGGCGACACTAATACCAAACTGGAGCCTTTTGCATTTAAAAGCGCCGCGGTGGGTCACGATTGTTTGCGCAAGCGCCGTGGCGTCGTCAACAGGGAGCTGCTGATACGCTTGCGCAAGGTCCAATTTAGCAAAAATCTTGCCTTGGCCGAGTGTGTGCAAGACATGTTGCACAACTGGAACAGGATAGGGATGGGTTTGAAGGGCCTTGTTGACAGTCGACTTAAAGTCCGTGCAGATCCTTACGGATCCGTCGGACTTCAAGGGAACTACTATAGGAGTCTCCCAAGAGGAGAAGTCCACAGGTTGAAGCACCCCCTGGGCGAGAAGCTTATCAATTTCAGCGTCTACCTTTGCCCTTAAGGCAAAGGGCAGACGTCGGGCTTTGAGACGGAAAGGAGCAACAGTAGGATCAAGGTTGAGGGAGATAGGAGAGCCCGTATAGCAGCCCAGAGAAGGAGAGAAAACATCAGAAAATTCAGAAAGAAGGAAAGAAAGGTCATCCCCAGGGGAAGAAGAACACTGGGTGGAGTGAATCCCCGAAACAAATAGACCCAGAGCATGGAACCAGTCCATCCCTAGTAGAGAAGCCAGGTTTTTTTTTACAATTAGTAGTGGCAGATGCCCATTGAAAGAACCATAGGTAACAGTAGGCGTCGCACAACCCAGCAGCGGAATTGGGTTGCCCTGGTAGTCTCGAAGACGGCAGCAGGCAGGAGTTAGGTCACGTATTCGGAAGTTGGGCAGAAGAGAAGAGGTCCAGGACATGATAGAATGGGCAGATCCAGTGTCCAGCTCCATGGAGCACGGACTGCCTTCGATCTGAAGCGAGAGATGGATCTTACCACATTCTCCCTGGGAGGAGGAGGAAGCGTCGACGACCCATTCCGGACAGGAGTCGTCGATGTCACCCAGGGAGAGAAAATTTTGGCACCTGGCAGGGAGAGGCGGCGGGGCTGGCCGGTAGGTAGAAGGCACCGTAGCAGGACGGAAATCAGGAACGGTAGAACGGCAAACATTTGCTAAGTGGCCCCGTTTACCGCACTTTCGGCACACAGCAGTGCGGAAACGGCAGGCTGAGCGCAAATGGCGGCTGCCGCAGCTGAGGCAATTCCGTGCATCTTTATGGCTCAAAGATTGCAGGCGGTCAATCGCCAAGTCTAAGTCAGTTTGAAAGGAGTTAGAGGCGACAAGCTGGTTGGTGACTGAGGAAGTAGCTGGGGGAAGATGCCTCTGGTCCGGGGTGGATTGACCTGCCATTTCGTAAGCGCGAGCCTCATCAACAGCATTGTTCAACGTAAGGTCCGAGCGGGAGAGAATGCGCCGGTGGAGATTAACATCCTTTAAACCATAGATGAATTGCTCGAGGAGCGCTTCGTCTAGGTCGGCGAATTCACAAGTGATAGCGGCAGCTCTAAGCGCAGCTACATACTGACTAATAGATTGTCCATCTCGTTGAACGCAGTGGCAGAAATCTTGGCGCCTGGCGAAACGTGAGGGCGCTGGCTCATAGTGCGTTTTAAGTTTTACCATGAGGAGCTCCCATGGCATGGTATGAACAGGGGTGGGGGCAGATAGTGCCCTTGCCATGGCAAACATTTCTGGGCCACAGTAATTCAAAAAAATACCCCTCTTACGTTCAGACGAGAGATTCAGCAGGTCATGGGCTTGAAGAAAACATTCAAACCGTTCTATAAACGCCTCCCAGGATTCGGCCTCAATGCGGAATGAAGCGAAGAAAGCTGTATTAGCCATGGCTCTTGTGGTTTGAGGTTCAGGTTCGCTCACCTTCGTCGCCAGTTTTGTGTTCCAAGGCAAAGAGATACAAGAAGGCTGCTGGACGTTAATCTTTATTTAAAAGCAACAGTAACTGACTAAAACCAAGATACACAATCCCCGGCTGACAGCAATTTATACAAACGCCGTCAGTCGGGGAACCAATAGGGTAACCAGGATTCTCCCGCCGGATGTATGAGCCAATGGAATAAGGTCTACACAGCGCCACCTACTGGTGGACCGGCTCGGTACACAACAGTCAGCATCTGTTCTCTATCTTTCCTTATGTTGCTGGTTGTCTTAGCAAGTATATAGGCTAGTAAACAATAGAATTTCCATTTTTTGTTTCTCAGAACACCTATGTGTGGATTGCTGACTCTGCTTTGCAATATGCAAGCTTCTTGTTTAATTTTTAAAATAAAAACGTGTTTTTTAAAAAAATTAGGTGGACAGAGAACCTGAAAATTGCCTAGGGAGGTGACCGTGGAAATGTTGATGCTTACAGATGCACCTGATTGTTTATTCCTGATTTAAGATAGGTTCCTTTCTTTCCATTTATGTAATATGCAGAAATCTTGTCCTTTCCCCCAGAAATATGTGAATAAGGTATGCATGATCAATGCTTTAAAAATGAGACTTGGACATGTTTAAAATAAGTTATTCTTTAACTATGGTAATTTAAGTCAATTTCTTGCTGGCCAGGAAATGGACTGTACATTTTGTAACCAAAATATTGTATGTGGCTCAAAAGCTATAGATTGCCCTTTTTGAGTCTGCTTTGCAAGTTGCCATTCATAGAAGTGACTCAATTCATTTATTATGTTCTTATGTCTCCTGGAAATAAAACAAGTTTAAGCTGAAAGCCAGTAATAATAAAACTATGCATTAACATTTGAAATAATTCTAGAAATCTTTGAAGTGTTGAAACACTTGTTTAAATGTAGCACAATATATCATCACAAACATTAATAGTAGTAGGTATGTGTTTTTAAAAATGAAAATAGCCATCCAAGTCATTTTGAAAAATGTTTCTTCTTCTTTTTTTTGCTAAGTTCTGGAAGGCCAATAAGGTGAACAAGGGGGGGGGGGGGCTCAGCCAGCCCCACAAAAGACCTTCCTTCATCGTCCTAGCCAATGCACTATTGGGTATGTTAGAAGTTCTTCAGATTCTGGTTATAAGCATTTCAGGGCTTTATAGTGATGAACAAGACACCAAATTTCACATTAGGCTCCAATGCAGCTTCTTAAACAATCAGTTTCAAATTGGCACTTAAAATAGTCAGTGCTAAAACAGTTGAGAATGTAGGCTATGCACACAGCATTCTTTTCTCTAGACTCCACACATTCAGGTAGAATATGTGTATATTTGTTTGAATCCAAGTAAAGTTTTTAATCTGATCTAGTGCACATTCATGTCAGTGTTGACTCACTTCAGAACTTGGCCACATGAACTCTGAAAAGACAGACAGGAGAAAGCCCCATTTTCCCTTACCATGTAAACAGATTAACAAGACAGTACATGCTGTCCACCGCTTTTCCCTGTCCAATGCACTTAGAACTCATTATAGAATAGAATAGAGTTGGAAGGGACCTTGGAGATCTTCTAGTCCAACCCCCTGCTTAGGCAGGAAACCCCTCACCACTTCAGACAAATGGCTATCTTCTTAAAAACTTGATTAATTGTTCTAACTGTCAGGAAATTTCTCCTAAGATCTACGTTGCTTCTCTCCTTGATTAGTTTCCACTAATTGCTTCATGTCCTACCCTCAGGTGTTTTGGATAATAGTTTGACTCCCTCTTCTTTGTGGCAGCCCCTGAGATATTGGAGCATTGCTAACATTATAGTTTCCAGACACTCGTCATTAAAATGTATATTCATTTCATGTAATTGGAATATATACTAGTATGACCAAAGTAGCATTTTTCAGGAACATTTATATTTGGTGCATCAGCTTCAGTTTCAGAAACATTTACATGGGCATTCAGAGTCAAACGGGATCCAGGAACCAACTAGTGATAAACTTGAATGCAACCTGGTCTAATTGTTCTGAACCTCAGTTAGGTCCATATCAGTTAGGTCAGTTAGATCCATATCCGTCCATCACTAATTGGAGATTCCTTAGAATGAGATACAGAAAAGATACAGTATTAAATGCTTTCTGAATAGAAGTATGCTGAACTTCAAACATTTAAATGACTTAACTGACACTATAATAGTTATATGTGCATTTAGTGTAGGAGACTTCAGGATCAGTTGCTACAATGTCCAATAAGATGGATGACACAGAAATAGAGCTAGCAGCCATTTGGGGAAAGGTCTGCTTAGCATCACTCCTATCAATTGTTTCTTTCTTATCTTGCAGACTCTATAATACTATATAATTGGCCTCAGATATATTTCTGTCATGTAATTCATAAACTTGCAGGTTAGTCTGTGAGATAAATAAACCAAAAATTGTGGGAGACTAAATCAAACGTGTCTATCATATAACTTCCCCTTTTTATATGTTAATAAAATTAATTTTTGTATGGGGTGTACTGAGTCACCAGTCTCCAGTCATCTGTTTTGCACAAAGTCCAATTATACAATCAGAATATAATTTGGAGTTTTCCAACCTTTTTCTCTTTGGCCCAGTAATTAGAAGTATTTTGAACAGCACAAAGTCTTTAATCTGAAAGGCAAAAGTGGTCAAAAATAAATAAAGTTATTGCTTGCAAACTTTGTTTCATTGGGTTCCATATTATTATATTATATTATATTATATTATATTATATTATATTATATTATATTATATTATATTATATTATATTATATTATATTATATTATATTATATTATATTATATTATATTATATTATATTATATTATATTATATTATATTACATTGTTATGTTATGTTATGTTATGTTATGTTAATTATATTATATTATATTATATTATATTATATTATATTATATTATATTATATTATATTATATTATATTATATTATATTATATTATATTATATTATATTATATTAATTATATTATATTATATTATATTATATTATATTATATTATATTATATTATATTATATTATATTATATTATATTATATTATATTATATTATATTATATTATATTATTATTTAGTTACCTTCAAAATAAAATATTTTGTTACCTTCATTTGCTTCCATTTGCTACACATTTCAGCCAAGGCAGAAGTTTTCCTTCATTCTTGTTCACCCAAAGACAATTGCTATTGGTGTGTTTAACTGAGAAGAGGACAGTCATTAAGAGGGTTATTAGTAGAGGCAAGCCAAGAAGGAATTTGAATCATCTTGATAAAATAGGGCAATGTCTTCAAGGAACAAGACTCCAATAGCAAGAAAGATGACTATTTCTTAATGGTGAAGACATTTTACACAACATTGTTTCATTTCTCCAGCCTCTCCAAACTATTTTGAAGCTGGCTAAGTGTTTCTGTATATTTTGCAACAAAATAAATTCAGTTGTTTGCATGATGCAAATGTTTTTTGATGGTGAAGACACCATAAAAGTTGTAATGATGGCATAACCTTCCCCCCACCCCCACCCCCAGATAGGTACTTTTTCCAGAAATGGCAATCATGGTAATAGATTGCAATATGTAGTCACTGTGAATATGTTTGTGGAGAAAGAGAGAGAGCAATGGTTTGGAGCCCAAAGGCTGCATAGTGGAATAAGTAAGTGGATGCTATATAAAAATTGGGAAATCATGTTTGTTAGCTTTTGTTGTTTTTGTATGGGGATTATAATGCTCATTAGAACAATTTAGCTGAGATGTCTAACACATTTGCTATTAAACGTACTAGAGACCTCAAAGTTCATCTGGGTGATGCAAAAGTTCTTGCGATGGGAAAAAGACCTGCCCCCAAGGTCCATGTGGCTTTACCAGCACAAATCGCAAGACACAAATTTGTGTTTCAAATGTTTAAAATTAAACTGCATGCAGCCAAGCTGAAAGATAATCAGCTTAGCTGCCTAAGGAGGATGACTTTGTGTGAACAGATTCAACACAAATGCTGAATGTGGAATGGCCTTGAATGCTACCTTAAATCAATCTGTTGGTTTGCCAGTCGCCCTATCCTGCATCTACTAATTTCAGTAACTAAATCACTGCAGTTTATAACAAATATATATATTGTATAACTCAGGGATGAGGAACAAATACCACCCAGAATAACTGGGCTGAGACTCTGCATTTAAATTTCTACAGTATATTTTAGACTCAAATGTTTTTCAAAGTTTGAAACAACAACAAAAATGTTCGGATGATATTCATACATTAGAAAAAGCCTTATGGAAAATCTCTATTTTAATGGATCCCTCAATGTTGACAGGGAAGTGAGTGAGTCTGATGTCAAGGGGGGAGTTTCAAGTGTTTCAGGAGATCATTGCTGCAATAGAAAACACTGGCTCCTGGCTATAGTTCCAGCATTGTGTTTGTCTTGAAATTATCTTGTCAGTTAGAACAATTCTGGATAGAGAATGCAG
Organism: Natrix helvetica; assembly: GCF_964273705.1. Classification (NCBI taxonomy): domain Eukaryota; kingdom Metazoa; phylum Chordata; class Lepidosauria; order Squamata; family Natricidae; genus Natrix; species Natrix helvetica. Next base: position 24,502,007 of record NC_138552.1, on the reverse strand, counting down.
TCCTGGAGTTACCTAAATGCCTAGGGCCTTGCAACTATGATATGTTGCTGCACAAACAAAAACAAAATTCTTGGTTAGATTATTTAGAAGATTGATGCTATCACAGTTTATGATGAACTTTTCAATTGACCAAAGGACGGCCTGTTAAATCATAGCATCAACCAACTGCCTGCATTGTCAACACTGACCAGTGTTGCTTTCCAAGGCAAAAGTCTTTCATGTCTATTTGAAGTTCAGTGTGCCTCCTTTAGCATTCAAGGCCAAAAATGTTCTTTCATTTAATGATTAATTTTAACTGATATAAAATATATGCATGGATTAAAAACACAAATGATTTATGACCTCTTTTTAATTTTGAATTAAGTCTTATTTTAATACAATATAATAGCAGAGTTGGAAGGGACCTTGGAGGTCTTCTAGTCCAACCCCCTGCCTAGGCAGAAAACCCTATACCATTTCAGACAAATGGCTATCCAACATCTTCTTAAAGACTTCCAGTGTTGGGGCATTCACAACTTCTGGAGGCAAGCCGTTCCACTGATTAATTGTTCTAACTGTCAGGAAGTTTCTCCTTTTAACATTAGGAACAACAATTTTGCCTTAATTTATTTGATAAAATAGAATATAGTAATGAATCTGAGAAGAAATACTTGTACGGAATCACCTACAGAACTTACGGTACTATCAAAAACCTGAGAGGATTTTGTTCTTTTCTGTTTTGCCCTTTTGGCCAGATAATTAAATATCAAAATTCAATTACAAGTGGTTTCATTTAAAGAAAAAGAATGAGTGAATGAGTGATGGATGGATGGAAAGGAAGGAAGGAAGGACTATCAGAAAAAAGACTCCTTATTCGTCAGTTCCAGGAAAAATGCATGGCTATGTTCATCCCTAGTGCCGTGTAACGGAGTGAGCTCCCGTTATTTGTCCCAGCTACTGACAGCGATGGCTCTTCGGTTTTGAAATGGAGATGAGCACCACCCGCTAGAGTTGGGAACGACTAGCACACATGTGCTAGGGGAACCTTCACCTTCATGTTCATGAAATAATCTGGAATTCAGCCCAACTCAAAGGAGTTTTTAATCTAATTTGTTGTTCCAAAAATATTTACCATTGCAGTTTAATTAAAGTATGAAAAGTCAAGGAGGCTTAGAAAGATGATAATATAATGAAAGATGCTCATTTATGCCCCTCAAAACACCTCATAAATAATGGAAGTGAAAGATCCCACCTGTTTTTTTGGGGGGAAAGTCAAAATCATGTTCCTTATCAAACTGAGCTTTGATTGAAAGGGGGCAAAAGCAATGTGTCTGAGTTTTTCTTTTTCTTTTGCAGAACATTCATTTTCTCTGCTTTAAGTAAATTTGGGGATTGAAAACCTCACACCCAAAGATCCTCTTTAATTCCACTTAAGGAAATACATAAGACTTCTTCTGTTCTTACAACTGGTTGCCCCCATTTGTTTCCTAAATGATGGATTGTAAATTAGGAAAAGGATAATTTATTCGAGGGCAAGCATTTAAAAAGAATCCTTCCAAAGAACTGCTTTGGCAGATATCATGCCATGAATAAGGGAAACAGTCATTTATTCAACCTTTTTTTAAACAGTATACTACTACATTTATAACTGTTTAAGTGACTATAGTATAGAGATGAAATGGCTATTCAAGAATGAGACATTTTAATTATTTATAATTAATTAATTCTTTTGCCACACAACATGGGAATATTTTGCTGAAAGTAGCAAAAGGACAAGGGATGGCAGTATTGCTCAAAGTTAGGATTAGAACTCTGGGAAAAGAATTTTTTTCCAGAGTACTTAGTTATAGGACACACCAGTGGTTGGATTCAAAAAATTTTACTTACCGGTTCTGTGACTGCGACTTGGCAGGCGTGGTATGGCTTGGTGGGCATGGCTTGGTGAACTTGGCAAGGGAAGGATAGTGCAAAATCTCTATTCCCTCCCCATCAGCTGGGACTTGGGAGGCAGAGAATAGATGGGGGCGGGTCTAGTCAGAGGTGATATTTACCGGTTCTCCAAACTACTCAAAATTCCCGCTACCAGTTCTCCAGAACCAGTCAGAACCTGCTAAATACCATCTCTGGGACACACTGATATCTATGGTGGACATACTACATCTGAGAAAGAAACTGCGACTCTCATTCTTTTTTTTTTCTGGAAACCCTTTTCTTTTTTTCTTATCCTGGCATCTCCTTTCTCTTTTTATCTCTTCTTGATATGTTCTGTTCTTTGCTCCTATTGGGGACAGACATAACATTTCAGGCAGAGGTTTGACCTCCTTGTACCCAAAGGGCTTCTGAGAATAAAATGAGCACTGCATGAAATTAGGCAGGTATCTCTAAATGCACAGGCTATTCTCATGGGATGGAAATTTATGGAAGAGTAGAAACATTTAACTCATCAGGCAATGGGCAATCCCTCAGTGGATATTGAGACCTTTTTAGAGATTCTGGATTTTCCACATCAAACAGAGGATAGACAAGATTACCTAAGACTTTTACCTATTTTATAATTCTGCCATAGCATACACTGTTCTCTTGTCTTTGAATGAAATTTCCTGCGAAACTGATTTAAATAGACAAATTCAATTTCCTACTGACATTGATTGGAGTAGACAGAGAGCATTTTTAATAACTGGTTTTTAATAACTCTTCCTGCAGCTATTAAAACAATTTGCTGAATCATCTCAGATTTTTATCTGAAGTAGGGAAAAAAACCCAAATAATAACTTGAAGAATCACTTGTTCTGCACATGCTAAATTTGGTGAGCACAGCCTCTCTGTAATAAGGCATTTCAAGAATAATTAAGCTGTTAGAGCTTTCAGGTTGTAGTCCCTGCATGTGATTCTTAATGGTGTTCTCACTTCAAAAACCAAATGGCACTTTTTTTTGCCTCTTTCAGTCTTGGAAACTGCCTGGACAGGTCCTTGCAGTTTTCTTGCTAAGGTTTCAGAAATGATTTTCCACTGCCTCTTTTTTAGGACACAGAGAGAGAGAGAGACTGGCCCAAGGTCATCCAGCTGGCTTTGTGCCAAAGGAGGGACTAGAACTCATAGTCTCCTGACTTCTGGCCTGTTGCCTTAACCATTACATGAAATTGGATCTTGACCAGATATTATCACTAATTATAGGCATAATGAGAAGAAGAGTCTTGGGAAACAGCAATGAAAGAGGAAAGGCTGATGGTGGTTCCATAAGAGAATCCGTTTGGTGTAGGTATCAGGGTAGAAACCAGGCAACTGGTACTTCTGTTCCAGCTTTGGAATAAAGCCAGCTGGATGACCTTGGGCCAGTCCCTCCCTCTGCATCTGATTCAGAGATGGTATTCAGCCAGTTCTGACAGGTTCTGGAGAACCGGTAGCGTAAATTTTGAGTAGTTCGGAGAACCGGCAAATAGGCTGGCCCCGCCGCCACTGCCTCCCAGTCTCCCAACTGATTTTCTTTTGTTGCTCTGAACAGGAGAACAGAGCTGGAAAGCAGGTTAGTGGGGTGGGGAGGGAATGGGGGATTTTGCAGTATCCTTCCCTTGCCATGCCCACAAAGCCACACCCACAAAGCCATGCCACGCCCAAAAAGCCACACCCACAGAACTGGTAGCAAAAAATTTTGAATCCCACCACTGATCTGATTCATTGCCCCATAGTTTCTTTAGAAAATGGAGGGAACCTACTATAAAATAAAACAGAACAGTAAGAAAAAGTAGATGTTACATTTTTAAAAAAAATGTTACTTTGGATGAATTTCACAAGTTAATATTGCCAGAATTATAAAACTGAAAATGCTGTAGAACTCATCTAGTTTAACCACCTGTTCAATGCAGGTTATGATAAAGCCTTTTGCATGGATGGCTATCTGGCCTTGGTTAAGAACAGGGTTGTCAAACTCCTGGCCCATGGGCCAGATGCGTCACATGCTGCCCATGCCCACGCCGGGTTTAGTGAAGGGGAAAAAGTTCGGATACATCACATGATGATGCCATGATGACGCAAATTTGACACCCGTGGTTTAGAAGGTACGTACTATGTCATGAGCCAGTCTGTACAACCAATTGACAGCTCTCATCAGCCAGAAATTTCTCCTAATATGTAACCTGAAAACTCTTTCTATATAGTTGAAACCAGTGTGTCTCAACCTCAGAACTTTAGGATGCATAGAATCTTTTCTAGGGCAAGAGAAAGCTATTGTATACAGGTGAAACTCGAAAAATTAGAATATCGTGCAAAAGTTCATTTATTTCAGCAATGCAACTTAAAAGGTGAAACTAATATATGAGATAGACTCATTACATGCAAAGCAAGATAGTTCAAGTGTGATTTGTCATAATTGTGATGATTATGGCTTACAACTCATGAAAACCCCAAATCCACCATCTCAGAAAATTAGAATATTACATGCAATCAATAAAACAAGGATTGTACATAGAACAATATTGGACCTCTGAAAAGTATAAGCATGCATATGTACTCAGTACTTGGCTTGGGTCCCTTTTGCAGCAATTACTGCCTCAATGCGGCGTGGCATGGAAGCTATCAGCCTGTGGCACTGCTGAGGTGTTATGGAAGACCAGGATGCTTCAATAGCGGCCTTCAGCTCTTCTGCATTATTCGGTCTCATGTCTCTCATCTTTCTCTTGGCAATGCCCCATAGATTCTCTATGGGGTTTAGGTCAGGTGAGTTTGCTGGCCAATCAAGCACAGTAATCCTACGGTCATTGAACCAGGTTTTGGTGCTTTTGGCAGTATGGGCAGGTGCCAAGTCCTGCTGGAAAATGAAGTCAGCATCCCCATAAAGCTCGTCTGTGGAAGGAAGCATGAAGTGCTCCAAAATCTCCTGGTAGGCGGCTGGATTGACCCTGGATTTAATGAAGCACAGTGGACCAACACCAGCAGATGACATGGCTCCCCAAATCAACACAGACTGTGGAAACTTCACACTGGACTTCAAGCATCTTGCAGTGTGTGCCTCTCCATTCTTCCTCTATACTCCGGGTCCTTAGTTTCCAAATGACATGCAAAAATTGCTCTCATTAGAAAAGAGGACTTTGGACCACTGAGCAACAGACCAGGTCTGTTTTTCTTTAGCCCAGGTAAGACACTTCTGATGTTGTTTGTTGTTCAGGAGCGGCTTGAGAAGAGGAATACGACATTTGAAGCCCCTGTCCAGGATCCGTCTCTGTGTTGTGGCTCTTGATGCACTGACTGCAGCCTCAGTCCACTCCTTGTGAAAGTCCCGAACACTTTTGAATGGCCTTTTCCTGACAATCCTTTCCAGGCTGCGGTCATCCCTGCTGCTTGTGCACCTTTTTCTTCCACACTTTTCCCTTCCACATAACTTTCTATTAATGTGCTTTGATACAGCACTTTGGGAACATCCAACTTCTTTTGCAATTACCTTTTGAGGCTTTCCCTCCTTATGGAGCATGTCAATGATGGTTTTCTGCACAACTGTCAGGTCAGCAGTCTTTCCCATGATTGTGATTCCTACTGAACCAGACTGAGAGACCATTTAAAGGCTCAGGAACCCTTTGCAGGTGCTATGGCTTAATTAGCTGATTAGAGTGGGACACTTTGAGCCTAGAATATTGCACCTTTTCACAATATTCTAATTTTCTGAGATTGTGGATTTGGGGTTTTCATGAGCTGTAAGCCATAATCATCACAATTATGACAAATCACGGCTTGAACTATCTTGCTTTGCATGTAATGAGTCTAGCTCATATATTAGTTTCACCTTTTAAGTTGCATTACTGAAATAAATGAACTTTTGCACGATATTCTAATTTTTCGAGTTTCACCTGTATGACAACAATTAGAGACTGTATCTTAAGACTGATACAATAGCTCTCCAGTTTTTTCCTAATGTAGGCTAACCATACCTAGTTCCTTTAATCATTTCCCATAGGACTTGGTTTCCAGTTTTTTTTCACTCTCTCAGCAACTCACTTTGAACTCACTCATTTGTCACTATTCTTTTGAAAGATTATGCCTAGAACAGAACACGGTGTTCCAAAAGAGATCGCAATAGGGCAGAGCAATTAGGAAGATTATTTCTGTGGTCTGCATTATACACTTCTGCTAATGTACCCCAAAAGCATTTGCCTTTCTTTTCATTTTTTATAAAAGCTTTTTATTTTTTTATTTTTTTCAATTTTAAAATACATACATTCCATCTTTCCTTAAGCAGTGTGTCATCTGGGCACAAATATCTGTGCAGCATTCTTCCATAAATTATAATGCATTAAATCTTGTAAGTCTCATTTTCTTCTTAACATATTTTATAGAATATCTTTTAATATATATACAATAATAACATTGATTATGGTTATTTTCATCATATTCATGCTAACAATTATCATTTTATTCTTATCTTAATACATTTTCTATTTTTCTTTTTATCTTCTTCTTACATTTCCAATTTCCCTTTTTATTCTCTAACCATTGATAAAACACTTCCCATATCATATAATAATCAGATTGCTCTTTCTCCTTAATTACCAATGCTAGTCTATTCATTTCTGCACATTCTAATATTTTCCTAATCACCTTCTCTTCAGTAGGAATCTCTTCATATTTCCAATATTGTGCAAATACAATTCTAGCTGCAGTTAATATGTGAATAATTAAATATGTGTTTTCTTTATTATAGGTTTCAGGTAATATCCCTTTCTGGTTTTAACTCAATACATTGTTTTATCATCCTTTCCAACCATATCTTTATCTTGGCCCAGTACTTAAAAAAAGCATTTGCCTTTCTAATAGCAGCATCACACTTGCCTTATACTCAATTTATCATCTACAGTACTAAAACCCAAAGCATACACTCAAGCCAGGTCTCTGTCTCTGTCTCTGTCTCTCTCTCTCTGTCTCTCTCTCTCTGTCTCTCTCTCTCTCTCTCTCCCTCCCTCCCTCCCCCCCCCTCTCTCTCTCTCATTTGTGCCAGGTTTTACACCATCAAATTACATGTTGTTCATTGTGGCCCACTTTTCAAGTCTGTGTAGATCTTTCTGAATCCTCTCCTCTCTAGCTATTCCTTCTTATTCGGTGTCATCTGTACATCTCATAATCTTCCTCTGAGGCCTTACATTCAGATTATTAGTGAAAAAGCTGAATATCAAAGGGCCCAGGACAAAATTCTATGGCACTCTACGCCATGTTATTTTCTAAGCTGATGTGGAGCAATTTATGAATATCCTCTAGATGTGATCATTCAGCCAATTAAATCTCCATCTAACAGTGGTATTTAGGCCAGGAGCTTTCAGGTCTTAAAAAGCATGTAGTAACTGTCTTTTCAGGAATATGTTTTAAGGATAATTTATAGATGGAAAATATTCCTGAGTTGCCTGTAGTAAAAATGTAGGTTTAATCTTTAAATTAACATTGTTCCACTGTCCTTACCTTGTCTTTGATCACACAGGTCACTTTTCAATGGATTATTTTGAGATTTGTTATCTAAAAGTATATGGAAAAAGCCATATATCCAGGATAGAAACTTGGAAAAGCAAATAATTCATTGTAAATCATGTGTCCTAATAGAATTGATATCTAATCAAAGTCAGTTATTAGCACATTTTAGGAAACAGTTAATCTATTTAAAACAAAACAGATTTTAAAACCATTTAAATAGAATTCAGAACATCATCTTTTTTTAAAAAAAAGGCTGTGGCTATCATTCTGTATTGATCTGCTGGGTGAAAAAGAAAAGTAAATATTACTTTTACAAAGACCTTCTCTTGTTTATGCAAATGCACATGTTCCTTGACCCTTCCTTGTTCTGAAAAAAATAGGCCTTTAAGAGAGTGACACTGAAATGGAAAGCTGAAACCTGGTCTCCAGGCTACAATTTTTTCCACCATTTTTACTTTTGATATAAAATTACAAACAAGTATCAAGAGTTGATGAAAGAAAATATTAATCTAATGCTGTGCACAGACTTGTGGAAAGATGTAATTACTTTTCCAAAAGATGCCATTTGTAATTTGCAAGTCATCATCTGACTTAATGACATTCATAGTCCAGAGAATAGTCTGTTGATTTATTCCATAATTCTCTTAAATCTACATATTAATATATTCTTGTACTTTCCTTATACTTGCCATTTGACATCTTTGCTGCTGTTTTTTTTCTTTTTTCTTCCTTTTTAAAATATAGGCTGCTGTTGATATACTCATACATGTACATCCATTGGGCATGTTTAAAAGTCACAAATATTGTTTGATTGATCAAAAAACAAATGTTGATATCATTGATGGTAATTAGATTTAGACATTTGAAAGTATACTATTGGATAATATTCCTAATATGCTTACTATATTTCATTACACTGTTAATTTCTAGCTGGTGTCATACAATTATAATGAGCATGGAATTTACTAATTAAAAATATCAATCTTTAGTTTATTCATCTTTAGTATACTAACTTCCTATGAAACTGATACAGCTGAATATAAAATAAAGTAAAATAAGGTTGATTTATTTTTATTCTTTTTCTTCCCATAACATTTAATTAAAGACAAATAACAGAGAATATGTTTGAATTTGCACACTGACTCATATAATTAAAGGAACCAATATCAGTTCTTGGCAAGTGACTGTTTATGAAAAATCCACTGAAAAATAAACATAAAATTGCCACCTATTTGAATTCTTAATCTCAAGCCTTTTAGATTTTACATGCCTCTGAAACTTGGTAAGCTACTCACTCATTGACTCAATAGTGTCTACCCAAGATTGGAAAAAATGGATTTCAGAGCCTTTTCTAGTCCTGATGGTGTCCCAGCCATTGAAGAGTTTGTGTGTAAAGAGGAATGAGGCTACCACAGAACAAAAGACATTTCCTGTTAGCATGTTTATCTATTCCAAAGGACTCTTTTTCTTTCTTTCTTTCTTTCTTTCTTTCTTTCTTTCTTTCTTTCTTTCCTTCCTTCCTTCCTTCCTTCCTTCCTTCCTTCCTTCTTTCTTTCTTTCTTTCTCTCTTTCTCTCTTTCTCTTTCTTATTTCAAAACTAAAATACATTCCCTTTAGCCTATGGATACATTTAAAATTTCTAATTTTGCTTTTGCTACTAACCTTCCTTCCTTCCTTCCTTCCTTCCTTCCTTCCTTCCTTCCTTCCTTCCTTCCTTCCTTCCTTCCCTCCCTCCCTCCCTCCCTCTCTCTCTCTCTCTCTCTCTCTCTCTCTTTCTCTTTCTTATTTCAAAACTAAAATACATTCCCTTTAGCCTATGGATACATTTAAAATTTCTAATTTTGCTTTTGCTACTAACCTTCCTTCCTTCCTTCCTTCCTTCCTTCCTTCCTTCCTTCCTTCCTTCCTTCCTTCCTTCTTTCTCTCTCTCTCTCTTTCTCTTTCTTATTTCAAAACTAAAATACATTCCCTTTAGCCTATGGATACATTTAAAATTTCTAATTTTGCTTTTGCTACTAACCTACCTTCCTTCCTTCCTTCCTTCCTTCCTTCCTTCCTTCCTTCCTTCCTTCCTCTCTCTCTCTCTCTCTCTCTCTCTCTCTCTCTCTCTCTCTCTCTCTCTCTCTCTCTCTCTTATTTCAAAACTAAAATACATTCCCTTTAGCCTAGGGATACATTTAAAATTTCTAATTTTGCTTTTGCTACTAACCTTCCTTCCTTCCTTCCTTCCTTCCTTCCTTCCTTCCTTCCTTCCTTCCTTATTTATTTATTGTATTTATTGTATTTATTGTATTTATTTATTTATTTATTTATTCATTCATTCATTCATTCATTCATTTATTTATTTATTTATTTATTTATTTATTTATTTATTTATTTATTTATTTATTTATTTATTTATTATATTTCATATTTCTTAACTGGCCATCTCCCTTTTTCCTGAGAATGAAATCAACAACAAACTAACCCGTTTCTTTTTCAACAAATATGAAGTGATATACTGGCTGTTTTCCCAAGCAGGCAGAAATATGTGCCTGTGGGGAAATAAAATTGTAAACACCAAGCAGGATCATGATAGTAACAAGAAAAATGAAGAACAAAAGCCTTGTTTTATACCAGATTGATGGCAGTAAATGAAGAGGATGAGTCTTTGTTTTATTTTTTCCCCCATCATTACATTTTGAAATCCTTGATAAAGTGTTATAATTCATATGTAAAAAGGATTATCTATTCATATTTTTGTTCAGATTTCTGTGTTTAAAAATGTATTATTGAATCCCTGTTTAGTTTCCACAATTATTAAAAATATTTTACACATTTTATGACAAAATAAACACCATCTGCACAGTTTAATTTGGATCAAAACATTAGGGAACTAATATACAGAAAAAACACATTTGGTCATGAAAATGAATGAAACACAGATAAATATTTTAGAAAATATATTTGTTCCTTATTACTGGTTCAGAAAGGACTGTGAAATGAGGGTTTGATTCTTAGATGACAAACCTCTAGAAAATGAGAGGAATGTTGTAAAAAAGACACCGCAGAAATATTCTAAACTATAATTTACTTATGTGAATTTACCTCAGGAATTCCTGGGTTTATATAGCATTTTGACATATATTTTTTTACAGTTTGACAGAGAATATGGTATTATCATAATGCATTTAATACCTTTCAAACATAAGAAAATATCAAAGGAAAATTATGAAATAAAATATTGCCACATCAACATTCCAAAATGAAAAGCACATTTTTTTATGGTTTATATCTGGATAAATATTGTTGTCTAAGACCTCTGAAAGCACATAAATTCAGGGAAGTTTAGCACTTGAAAACCCTCTAAATATCTCCAGGAAGTACTAAACAAATTGTGTAACCTATAAGGCAGGTAAACAAAAGGATTTTGTTGAATATAGAGATACAGGCTGCTTTGAGTTAAATAGAAAGTGCAAATTGATTTGTGCTGGCATCTCAACTGGGGAGTAGTCAAAAACATTAAGATGGCAGCAATAATAGTGCAATCAAAGCTCTGCCTGTTTTTTTATGTCCATCATGAAGTAAAGCATTCTTTTGAAGCTTACTATATATAGTCTGATTTATCTCACTTAACCTTTTAGAGCAGTGATGGCGAACCTATGGCATGTGTGCCACAGGTGGCACGCAGATCCATTTGTCAGGGCACGCAAGGCGCTGCCCTGTCAGCTGGCCAGCACGCATGTGCGCGCTGGCCAGCTGAGTTCACCCTTTTTAAAAACCTTTTTTCGCCCTCCCCAGGCTCCAGAGCCTTTATAGGAGCCTGGGGAAGGCGAAAAGAGCCCCCCCCCCGGAGGCCCTTCAGAGGCTTCATGAGCTTCCCTGAAGCCTCCAGAGCACAAAAAACCACCCCTACGGGCAAACCGGAAGTTTGGGAACGGACTTCTGGTTTGCTCGGAGGGTCGTTTTGACTGCTCTGGAGGCTTCAGGGAAGTGTCCTGAAGGTCCCTCAAGCCTTCGGAGCGCTCAAAATGACCCTCCAAGCAAACCGGAAGTCACTTCCGGTTTGCTCGGAGGTTCTTTTTGACTGCTCCGGAGTCTTCAGGGAAATGTCCTGAAGGTCCCTCAAGCCTCTGGAGGGCTTCCGGGGAGGGAGGCTGTTTTCGCCCTCCCCAGGCTCCTATAAAGCCTCTGGAGCCTGGGGAGGGCAAAAAAAAGCATGCAAAAAATGGGGGGTCATGCTTGTAGTGCGCGCATGCACACTGGGGGGGTCGCTCATTGCATTATGGGTTTGGCACACCCACACACTACCGCCCTGCGCTCCCCCCACTTATGGCATGCGAGCCAAAAAACGTTCGCCATCGCTGTTTTAGAGCATACAAGCAGTTTCAATTAGAAATTGCAAATCTCAAGAAAATATCCAAACTATCCATGTTAGGCAAATGAACATCCAAAATCTGAATTCAAAGTAGAATATTTGGTATGATGTACCAAAATCCTCCCTAACCCAATTTGAAGGCCAGATTCTGAAGATGAAACTCAAATACTTTGGCCACTTGATGAGAAGGAAGGACTCACTGGAGAAGAGCCTAATGCTGGGAAAGATTGAGGGCAAAAGAAGAAGGGATGACAGAGAATGAGGTGGATGGATGGAGTCACTGAAGCAATAGGCGTGAGCTTAAATGGACTCCAGAGGATGGTAGAGGAAAGGAGGGCCTGGAGGAACATTGTCCATGGGGTCATGATGAGTCGGATATGACTTTGCAACTAACAACAACAACAACAGATCTTACGTGAAGGAGATTTCTTTGGGAGTGGGAGAGTTCATTAGCTCATGGTTATCCCCTAAAGGGCTCACTTGGTGCATGATGTTATATCCAGTCTTGCTTCTATATCCTAATTTACAGGAGTCTATAAAGACAGATGTAATGCCTTCCCTCTTGAGGACTGTCTTTCCTTCCAGCCTCTCAGTAATCAATGTATACTTTGCTCTAATGCAGTTCTTCTCAATCTGGGCAGTTTGAAAATATGTGGTCTTCAACAACCAGAGTATCCCAGCCAACATGACAGAAGATTAAATCCAAGCATCTTAAAATTATTCGGGTTGAAAAATACTGCCCTCACATGTCCAGGTTTTCTGTTTTAAAGAACCCCCATCAGATATTTTTCCTACTATATCAGCAAAGCTATATTGAGTGGTTACACTGAGAGTTTCTATCCCAGGATATCAGGAGGGTGTCAACTTCAAGAAAGCTAGTTTACAAATAACTGTAATAAAAATATATTACATATATATATGTATGTATATGTATACATACACACACACACAAACGTATACGTATACATATACATATACATACATACATACATACATACATACATACATACATACATACATACATACGCCGGTCTTGTATTCGGGTCTTTTCCCGTGTAAGATTGAGATTGTCTTGGCAATGTTTCGGCGAGGTCCCATTCGCCATCTTCAGGCTGATGTTTTCGGCTTAAAGCGTGGTCGGAGCTGCCGTCTTTCTACAAATCTTGGTGTGTATGTGTGGAGTGCTGGCTTTGTTTCAGTAAGTGGATTGATTGTCTGTGTGGATGTATCATGATTGGTGGATTGGTGCTGATTGGTGCTGGCTGTGGGTCCGTTATTGTTTTGTGTTGTAACGGCCTGGGTGGTGGATGGGGCTCGTTTGATGACTAGGGCTGGCTTCCAGATGTCTGGTAGGTGGGAGGTATCATCACGTTTATTCATATTGTAGGGGTGTTTCTCTATTTCGATAGCTTCCATAATTATTCTCTTGTTGAAGTGTTCAGTTTTGGAGATTGATCTATCTATCTATCTATCTATCTATCTATCTATCTATCTATCTATCTATCTATCTATATATTTGTTTTCGTAGATTTTCACGGGTGTAGATATGCTGGTTTTGGTGTATTCGGGTCTTTTCCCGTGTAAGATTGAGATTGTCTTTGCAACGTTTCGGCAGGATCTCACCTGCCATCTTCAACATATATATATATATATATATATATATATATATATATATATATATATATATATATATATATATATATATATATATATATATATATATATATATATATATATATATATATATATATATATATATATATATATATATATATATGTTTTTGTAGATTTTCACAGGTGTAGGTATGCTGGTCTTGTTGTTTTCAGGTCTTTACCCATGTAATCTTACACAGGAAAAGACCCAAATACAACAAGACCAGCAGATATACATACATACATACAAATACAACAAAACCAGTATATATATATATACTGGTTTTGTTACACGGGAAAAGACCCGAATACAACAAAACCAGCATACCTACACCCGTGAAAATCTACGAAAACAAATATATATATATATATACTGCCCACCCTCACCTAAGTGACTCTAGACAGTTTGCAATATTATTATAAATCAGTCAAGATTTGCATCCAGTCTAAGTCACAGATGCTCTGAAATACTGTAATGGGACACTAATTTGTCAGAGTTAACAATTCCTATTTATTGAAATATTCCTTTAGCGGTCTTATTATGTCTCAATGCAATAATACGTAAGGTTTATATGTTCAAGTTGTTATAACAAAACAAATCCCAGGATTGAAATTGCCTTGCCAGTAAACCTTGCCAGCCTGCATTTTATTGTTTGCTACAAATCAAAATAATTTGAAAGAGGTAGGGAGAGGAGAAGAATGGAAGCCAACTGTCTTGTCTATTTGCATATGTTTCTCTTTCAAGAAACATTTTCGCACCGATCATTGGGTGGATGGATTTGTGATTATGAATGTATTTTTTCCTTATAACATTTTATCTATCTATCTATCATCTATCTATCTATCTATCTATCTATCTATCTATCTATCTATCTATCTATCTATCTATCATCTATCTATCTATTAATCTATCTATTAATCTATCTATCTATCTATCTATCTATCTATCTATCTATCTATCTAGCTAGCTAGCTAGCTAGCTATTAATCTATCTATTAATCTATCTATTAATCTATCTATCATCTATCTAGCTAGCTAGCTATCTAGCTATCTATTAATCTATCTATCTATCTATCTATCTATCTATCTATCTATCTATCTATCTATTAATCTATCTATCTATCTATCTATCTATCTATCTATCTATCTATCTATCTATCTATCTATTAATCTATCTATCTATCTATCTATCTATCTATCTATCTATCTATCTATCTATCTATCTATCATCTATCAATAAATGGTGCTGTGTGTGTGTGTATGTTCCAGCATAACTCTGGAACAATTTCAACCAAACCTGGTACACAGATGACTCACTCTCTAGAAACAAATACTGTGGGGGTAAGATGCCTCTAACACCCCTTGGGTGTGTTCTGTTAAGATACAACCTGTTGTGCCTTAAAATGGTTTATATATGAATGGTTTATATATTTATATTTACGTATAAACCTTCCTCGACTTTGAATCTCTCTAAGAACTTTGATCATCAGAAGAGACTCTTTTAAAAATGCCACCATTGGTAGACATTTGACTATCTGAAAGTGGGAGACAGCCTTTTCTACTCCCAGGTTTATGTAATATGTTTCCCAGGGAATACCTTAGGATTTGATTTTCTGTATCTTCAGTACTTCAAATTTGGGGGGGGTTTCCTCTTTTTGGGGGGTTCTCCTTGGGGGGGGGGTTCCCTGGCATATTTATTTATCTTAATCCATATATTTTTCCTCAAAAATAATCCCAGACCAAATATAATTTCTAATGTTGGATTTTCCCCTTACCAGAGGCAACCCCCTTGTGGAATATTGTGAAGCCATTACCATGGCAACTCCACTGCACTGTACAGTAGAAGCCATTTTACAACAGTACAGTAGAAGCCATTTTAAGGCACAACAGACTGTATCTTAGCAGAACACACAACAGAACACACACCCCGATGGGTATTTGGGGTGTCTTACTCCCCACAGTATTTGTTTCCAGAGAGTAAGTTATCTGTGTACCAAGTTTGGTTGAAATTGCTCAGGTTGCTCCAGAGTTATGCTAGAACACACACACACATACACAGAGAGAGAGAGAGAGAGAGAGAGAGAGAGAGAGAGAGAGAGAGAGAGAGAGAGAGAGAGAGAGAGAGAGAGAGAGAGCACTATATATATATATATATTATATATATATATATATATATATATATATATATATATAGATAGATAGATAGATAGATAGATAGATAGATATATATATATATATATATATATATATATATATATATATATATATATATATGAAGATTTTATAGCTTCTTGGAAATGCTCCCTAGTTCGTCTGTTAGTAATGACAAATGCTATAAATGACAAGGAAGCATTTGGTAACTTTGAATCCATTTGCAATTCTTTGGTATTATTGTCAGAATTGAAAACGTTAGTATTTGTAATTGCAAACCAGGGAGATGTTTTTAATTTTCCACTGAACATTCCTCTGGTGGTATAATAGAACAATTTGTAAATAATAATACAATAATACAATACAATAGTAGAGTTGGAAGGGACCTTGGAGGTCTTCTAGTCCAACCCCCTGCCTAGGCAGGAAACCCTATACCGTTTCAGACAAATAGCTATCCAACATCTTCTTAAAGACTTCCAGTGTTGGGGCATTCACAACTTCTGGAGGCAAGCTGTTCCACTGATTAATTGTTCTCACTGTCAGGAAATTTCTCCTCAGTTCTAAGTTGCTTCTCTCCTTGATTAGTTTCCACCCATTGCTTCTTGTTCTACCTTCAGGTGCTTTGGAGAATAGTTTGACTCCCTCTTCTTTGTGGCAACCTCTGAGATATTGGAACAATGCTATAATGTCTCCCCTAGTCCTTCTTTCTCTTAAGCTAAACATACCCAGTTCCTGCAACCGTTCTTCATATGTTTTAGTCTCCAATCCCCTAATCATCTTTGTTGCTCTTCTCTGCACTCTTTCTAGAATCTCCACATCTTTTTTACATCGTGGTGACCAGAACTGAATGCAGTATTCCAAGTGTGGCCTTACCAAGGCATTATAAAGTGGTATTAACACTTCACGTGATCTTGATTCTATCCCTCTGTTGATGCAGCCTAGAACTGTGTTGGCTTTTTTGGCAGCTGCTGCACACTGCTGGCTCATATTTAAATGGTTGTCCACTAGGACTCCAAGATCCCTTTCACAGTTACTACTACTGAGCAAGGTATCACCTATACTGTACCTGTGCATTCCATTTTTGTTGCCTAAATGTAGAACCTTACTCTTTTCACCATTGAATTTCATTTTATTAGATAGTGCCCAATGTTCAAGTTTGTCAAGATCCTTCTGTATCTTAAGCCTATCTTCTGGAGTGTTGGCTATTCCTGCCAGCTTGGTATCATCTGCAAATTTGATGAGTTCCCCATTTATTCCCTCATCCAAATCATTGATGAAGATGTTGAAGAGTACTGGGCCTAAAACAGAGCCTTGGGGTACTCCACTGCATACTTCCCTCCATGTAGATGCAGTTCCATTGAGAACTACACGTTGAGTGCGGTTGGTCAGCCAGTCAGTTACGAATCCATCTGGTGGTGATGCTGTCTAACCTACATTCTTCTACTTTATCTAGTAGTAGGTTATGGTCTACCTTATCAAAAGCCTTACTGAAGTCCAAGTAAACTATATCAACGGCATTCCTCTGGTCCACTAATTTTGTCACATTATCAAAGAATGCAATAAGATTAGTCTGGCATGATCTGTTTTTGACAAATCCATGTTGGCTTTTGGCTATTACTTTGTTTGCTTCTAGGTGTTCGCAAATTCGTTGCTTGATTATTTTTTCCAGAATCTTTCCTGGTATTGAGGTTAGGCTGATAGGTCTGTAGTTTCCTGGATCTAATTTTTTCCCTTTTTTGAAGATGGGAACCACATCAGCTCTTTTCCAGTCCTCTGGTAGTTCCCCGGTGTTCCAGGATCTCTGAAAGATATAATTCAGTGGTTCTGAGATCTCATCTGCTAGTTCCTTCAGAACCCTGGGGTGTAATCCATCCGGTCCTGGTGATTTGAACTCGTCTAGGGTAGACAGGTGCTCACTTACCATTTTCTTCCCTATTTCAAATACTTTGCCTTTAGTTTTCAGTATAAAATCTATTAAACACATATTTATGAAAATGCACTATCACTATTTTTATACGATAAGTAAAGGGATTTGTTTAATCTCCTCTATTTTTGAAGCAATATTAACCATGTGGTTAAGATAACTGGATAAGCACATTAGAGTAATTAACCTTCCAAGGAAGGAGAAGCTTTAGAAATTTAAACATACTGCATTAAATGATGGGTGGCATTAAAATATCAGCAGCTGCTGGGTAAAAATGATTTATCTCATAGGTTTTTATTGGACATTTTTCAGGTCCAGCATTTCATGGGACTTAAAGCTCTTTCTGCATTGGGGTTATACATTAAATTGCTACTTCAAAACTGTGTTTCTTGCATTATGTCCAAACTGTCAATATGTTCTGAGCATTAAATTGGTCGCTTGTCTTTTAAACATCATTTATGTTGTAAGCATTGTCTGTTAGGGTATTTGTTTTAAAAAATACCCTAACAGACAATGCTTACAACATTTGAAGATAGAATAACCTATAAAAACCTATAGGCTACAATATTTCACTTTTAATGCATGTAAAACAGTTTATACAGTTTTGCGTTTGGTTCTCTAGGTAATCTTCATTAGCCTAAATCAACATACATTGGAGATTAAAAATAACTTACGTGCTACTTAAAAAATAAGTAACAACAAAATCCTGGCCAGAGCAGAAGATATATTCACTGTAGAACTGAATGTAACTTTACATTTCAGTCTTTGAATTGTATAACTTGAAATCTATATCTCAGATGCTTTGATTTATATTTTATTAGCAATATCTCTATCATTGAAGTGAATACTGAAGTAAATAAAATAGTTATAACTGAGATGAAACTTTGAAATTGCTTGATATAAAATTTATCTGGATGCCTTAAATGGGCCGGAGTTTAGGTAGGTTATAAAATTTGCATATTAAAAATGAGAATGAAATCATTAAAATAGATTTTTTTAAAAACACTTTACAAATTATAAACTTGGTTAATTTAGTAAAACCCCAAAGTTCCTCCAGAAGTAGAATATTCTCCTTTGCTTCCATAATGGCATGAGAGTAGGCCCCATATCTGCAGGAGGACGGAAACTATTTCATAATTTTCTGCTGAAAAATAGAAGATGTAGCATAGTTGTGAGGCCATAATATTGGAGACTTAATGGTGTATGGCAACTGTCTTATTGATTCTGCTTTCATACTTATTATTTATAAGAGCCAAAGCAGAACCTGTTTTAGCTGCTGCAAATGAACATCCAATATTTTCTCCCAATTGCCTGGATATTGAGGTGTTGCAATGCATTGTGGGAAAAGATGATAGCTTTCATTGGCTGTGCTTTTTAGAATGTGTCAGTTGCCATTTTTCTCAATTATAGAACACATGAGCATCTCAGTTCATGATGCCGTAAGAAAAGAAGTGAGACGGAGAAAGAGAGAAGAATGATGTCTTTATAGCTTAGTCATCCTGTTAAATTTGCTGCCTCACTTGGGTAATTAATTGTCAGTGAGTGCTGAAAAGTGTCACTTGAGACTCGGATTTGCTGGAACCAATAGACATATTGATTAGTAGGAGAACAAATGAAACATTGGAAACATTACATTATGGTGACTCAGATAATTTGAACTGCAGTTCCATCTCTCTTGTCTAGCATGGCCCAGTGACAGGGATTATGGGAATTGGGATATCATCTTGCAAGCCCCTGATATTCTATATCCTTTTTGTATACAGGTGTACATAACGCTTAGTGCTGGGCTTTACTTTGCCATGGGCTCGTGTGCTATAATAGGACATCACTACTACAGTAATCATGACAAAAAAAAGAGTATATTGGAAGAAAATAAATAATTTAATTTGCTATGAACCCATAACTATTTTTCCTTGCACTAGTTTGCCCATGCTCTGTTTAATAGCCTTTTACAATGAACAATGACAGTTCAGTGTTCATTTTTGAAGCGTTTCCTAGGTTCCATCCAGTGGTGGGTTTCCATTTTTTTTACTACCGGCTTGCTTGTGTGTGCACGTGCAACACTTCTGCGTGTGCACGTGCAACACTTCTGCGTATGCACAGAAGTGTCTGGGCAGATGGGAGCCTCCTGTTGCCACTAATATCAGTTCGCCAGATCTGGGCCAAACAAGGAACAACTCATCTCTGGTTCCATCTATTAAGTAATTAAGCTCCCCGTTAGGAGAGCGAGTATGCAGAGAAGCGTAATGAGAGTGATATGGAATAACACGCACAAACCAGCATACAGAGACACTGAATAGTATAAAAATATAGTAGTTTACTATGTAGAAATATAGAAGTATTCAGAGTTCAGTTTACAGTCCAAGTCATACACGGTTCAGTCAATCAGTTATCAATATAGTCAGTCTAACGCACAAAGTAACTAACAGTAGCAAGACTCAGTAACTCACGAGCAGTATCACACAGTATCCACCATCAGCATCTAACAAAACACAGAGAGAGCTAACAGCCATTCTGGCTGCCTCTTATGGCTGCTTGAGGTAACAAGCCAATTACATCTCTCTAACATTTAAAGTAACAGTAAAGTAATCATAGCTTATATACATTGCCAAGCCAAGCCTAGGGTTACATCCCTAACACCATCAATCCTTTGAAGGGTTACAAGCAACTTTAGGGGCATTGGTTGTGCATCATAGCAAACTTTTATTTTTCCTCCAGCCTCATTTGGAGATTTGAACTTTGCATCTCCTACAATCAAAGAGCTGCATTAAGGCTATACTGTTTTCAAGACCGGTTTGCATGATGCTGTTGTGTAAGGAGACACTTAATTAGAACTTTCTGTAGTTTTACATTTACTTGCTCACTGTGGCCAGTTCCTCCTTAATGTCTGTGATATAAAATAGTTGCTGCATATACAAAGCAATTTAAATATTCTATTTTCCTTCCAACAACAACAACAACAACAATATTTTTGTCGTTAATGGTGTCTTTCACTCTGTTTAATTAAGAACAGAGTTTACTTGCCAAACAGAATGCTTTAGCAAACCATGTTTATTGTCAGCTATATCCGGTACGGCCACCTTTTCATGCTTGCAGACGCTGGCTGGCTTCCATGTTTCATTTTTATCTGCAACAAAAAAGACATTAGCAATTTGAGATGTCTAATTGAGATGCTATCTTGGAAAAAAAAACACAAAAGCCCAACTTCAATAATTTAACATTAGCATTTTCAAAGCAGTCACCTTAGAATTCCTTCCTCTGTCCAAGCAAGTGTCCCTATCGTGACTTTGTGTTCAGGTTTGCTAAATTGTCAGCGATCATTAGATGACTTTAAAAAAAACCAGAGAACACAATGATACTTTACTAAATATGATTGGTTGTCATTAGTTTCAAATGAAGTGGAGTCAGAGTAATTTGTATTTTGCAGCTGATAGGATTGTTTGTGAGGCGAATTTTGGTGTAGGGATTAAAAAAATCTCCAGTTAGAAATCAGGAGATTGCGAACCTTTTCTTGTTTTAGGCTTGAAGCCAGCTGGGGCCCAGTCACACTTTCAGCCCTAGGAAGGACGCAAGGCAACAAACACTTCCAAAAAACCTTGCCAAGAAGACTCCATGGATATCATGGCTAACATGCAAACACAAAATCCCTTGTGATAGTGTGATATCTCTTAAACCTTTTGTGTTTGTTTCTCTGTAAAAATTTGAATGATTTCCAGCATATAATTTTGCACAGCTATTTATACAGCTGGATATTTGGACTTCGGATGTTTCTCTCTTGCACAAACACAAACACACATACAGAGTAAAAATATTTCTATTCAGAACCTGAGTGCCAAAAATGTGACCTGAAAGTTATGTGCAGAACTCCTGGATGGGACACAATCATCCTATAATTTAGCGGAATGAAATTTGGTCCTACCTATTTGGAATTATGCCATGCCAAATCTAATATGGCTGTTGAGACAATGCTTCGTTTGTTCTGAAGATACATGCCTGTTTTGAGTTTTTAATTTGGGTGTCAAGAATATGGAAATTATGGTGCTATAGCATCAATCGCACCATTAGGTGGTGCCCAAATTTAAAAGACATTAGGATATTATTACATTATGCTACATCATAACATTTTCAAAGATAGCCAATTCAACCAAATTTTAGACATTTACGTTATATACATAAACTGTCTTTTGTTGATAAATAATTGAAGAGAGACTAGTATAGATCTATTTCAAGCTATTTAGCTCTCATCAGCTAGTCATACCCTTACTGGGATTTGAACTTGGGCTATTTTACATGTTAGGCAGTTATAATAACCTCTAAGTCACAAGCTCTCCTCCCTTATCAGCTGAGCCAGGGGAATGATTAGATGTTTTGTCAAGGCACCTGGTATGCCCCAAATGCTCGCATATTTGAGGCATACCAAGTGCCATACATACATATTAGGGCTGTCAGGAGATTTAGATCAGAAAAGTGAAACATGACTCAGAGGTTGAGGTGGCACATATGTGGCCCATGTGGGGAATACCACAAGGCAGCAGTACCCCTTGTTTCAGCATAACCAAAAGCCAGAAACTTTCTGAGTTTAAACAACTGCCCTCCACAGGTGAATCAAGGAAAAGGTTATGGGCTTTTAAGTCACATCTTGTCTCTTGAATTTGGAGCTCCATTGCACAAAATTGCACAGTGCTGGCCATCACCTTGAAAGGTCATGAGTCCATACATTGAATTTGATTTAGATTTAATATAGCCTATGAAACCATCTATTCATTGTATTTTACAAAACATGGCTTACAGTTTAACATGATGAGCAAAAGCAATCAGTTGTGGCTTAATCCACCAAAGCATGACTGAGCTTAAAGCAATGTGGCAATCAGATCATTCACACGCATAAAACAAATAACTAAAAAAGAAAAGAGTGAGAGCTCCCTGCCATACATTTAAAATAAATCATCAATTAATCATGAACCATGTACCTTTGTCAGCAAGATCTGCCAGTAGTTCTTTCTCTTCTTTTCTTTCACCTTCCCTCCCTCTCCCCCCCTTTTCTGATCCTATTATCATCAATTGATATAAATCTGAGGATTTGTAAACTGGCATCTTTTGCTTGCTGGCTATCCTTCAATTTCCTGCAATGTAAGGATCATCTTCTCTTTGTCAGTATAACACATTAAGCAAATATAGTTGAAGACCACAAACCTCAACATTGCACTGGGTCTTTGATGATCCTTGCAGGGTTCTGTATCTATTAGTTGTGAGTGTGAGAGACAGTGAGAAGATTGCAGCACAATGAAGATAGTGTCAGCATTCCAAATACCATGCAAAAGTAAATCAGAGTCCAGAACAGAATCATCCTTAAAGTTCCAATTTAATAATACAGGCATGTTGGCATTATGCTATGAAATTTCAACTCTAATGTACATCCTGTGGGTTCACCCAGTTGAAAGTTCATATCTATCCCCACACCCCATAATTCATCACATGTTCCAATCGTCATCTTCCAGTTGGCATCTACACCCCTCTGCTTCCGGTCAAGTGTTGAGGTGCGGAGACAAAAGATGACCTTGAGCTTCTAGGAAGAATCAAAACAATACATTCCACATTCTACTCCTTTCTATCCCCCCTCCCAACTACTACACTAATGAAACACATAGGAAATTATAAGAAAGTGTGGCAGGCCAAAGATTCATAAAGGAACCTCTGCAGGCCTGACAGATACATATTTTTGCAACTGATGTACATGCCAGAGTCCTTCAAACATTTTTATGTTAAATAGAATTATCAGATTAGCTTGAGTTTTATTCAAAAGCATAGGAGCTTTCAGATTGTCTTGCTTTTTTTCCTTACGAGAAATAAGAATGTTGTTTTGATCTGGGATGGGAAAAAATGGTACCATTTTGAAATTCTTTAGTTGGGAGACCCTATCATTCATAGGGTGAATGATTTATTCAAAGAAAGGAGAATTCTCATAGCAAATGCTCAAGGGCAGGAGATCTGGAAAAGCTCAATGTGAGGAATACTCTTGTGAGGCCTTCCTTTGGAAATGTGAAAAGCCAGGGAGACTGCAGACCAGTAATAGAGAAGATTCATGCCTTAGCTATCCATAACTAAATAAATGACTTTTTAAAAATAAAATTCTCTCTCCCTTTTTCCTTTTCCTTCTCCTCCTTCTCCTTCTCTCTCTGAAAAATTCCAAAGGCAGCCTAGAAGATAGAAAACAATGCAAAATATTTCTTTCTTTCTGGATTTTTAAAGTTTATTTATTCCTAATAAGGCATTGAATGCAAAAATAGCCTTTTTGTTTAATCAGAATTTAATTTCTGCTTTCTGAATCCCAAAATATATCAATCACATTTTGTTTTCTTTTTAGTGTATTAAAATTTCTCAGTTTTGTATTACAATACATTCCTCTTGGGACCCTCCAGTTAGAACAGTCGGATATAAATAAATTACTCAATGTCATTATCCAGTTGTTTTACAACAGAACTTCAGAATCTCAAGTGTTACTGGTCACAGATGATGTAAGCTGTAAGGTTAATATACCTGAAAGGATGCTATGATGAGGAAGGCTGATTAATTTGTCAATTAGATATTGTTGTATTTGCTTCCAGGATAATTGGTTAGAGAAATGCATATTCTAAAATAAGATGATGTGTCTAGGTGTGTCTAGGGGCAGTTTCTGTGCTGTCCTTTTTTTGCAACACAGATCTTGAATCAGTTGTCGTGTTGATGACTTTCTGTGCAGGCTCAAATGTTATTCTATTGTTAATAGTCTTGAGTTCATCAAAGCAGACAAAATACAGTAAAACCAACAAATATGCATATGACACACAGCAGTTTGATTCAACAGATTGTGTTTTATATTGTTTTGCATTTTAAACAGTTTGCTCTGATGATATAATTCTACATTACAACAACAAATTGTGCAATCATTATTGTATACATTTGTACATTGCAAAAATGCACGTTCTCCGCAGCTTTGAGTGTTTTAGGATGCATTTTCTTGATGTATTTTTTGCATTCCTAGCCCATGAGACAACCATTTTTCTGAACCCTAAAAAAGGTAGAATTCTGTACCTAATTTGTGCTACACAGCAGTTATGAGACACATCTGAAATTTGTATTACATTTCTTCTCAAACCGTATTTTTACTTGGATTCTAAACTCATTGGTTTTGGAAAGTGAAGTGCTCTGTGTATATATGAGGATTCCTAAGAGTGGTATCGCTAGGATTAGTGAAGAGGATAGATAAAGTAACTATAATAGAAAGGAGATCTCTTTACAAGAGACTAATTGAAAGGGTAGGCAATGCCTTTCTAACTGCATCTTATCAGCTAACAGTCAACAAGCATGGGTTTTGTGTATGTACACCTACAAAGAAAGTCAAAAAGCAGTAAACTCAAATTAGCAATCTCTTAGACAAAAGGCCTTTTTCAAAAGGCAACTGGACTTTGTTTTTCCTTGAAGATATTTTGTTTCTCATCCAAGAAACTTCTTCAGTTCTGAGGTGCTTAAGCGGTAGTGCTGTAAGATTTGCACATCAAACAACTGGAATAATAGGAAGGCATTAAAATGGATTTTTAAAGCATCTATCAAGAAAATGCATTAAAGTTTCTACAGTAACTGTATCTTGATATGTATTCTGCTTCCTAAATGCCCCAGCTTTATTCAACTTGGGATATGTAGTAGTGGAAAGTCCCTCATCCTTCCCTATCTATCCTAAAATGAGTGCTAGTGATATATTGCAGCTAATACGCCTGGACACATCTGGCTTGAATCCCAGCTCAGCCAAGTGAAGTCATTGGATTGCCTGATACACAAACGTAGGAAGCTACCTTCTCTGAGCCAAGTGGCTGGTCTATTAAAGCCAGTACTGTCAACACTGACTGCCGTTAGATCTCCCAAGATCTCAGATGGGGTTCATTCTCCTTGCTTTATCATAGATACTAAGGACTTCTGAGGGCAAAGGTTGGGCTTGGTTAATAACCCATTGCTTTTTTCATATATGTCAGCATATATGATTATATGCTTCCAATATTTCAG
This sequence comes from Natrix helvetica, assembly GCF_964273705.1. Taxonomy (NCBI): domain Eukaryota; kingdom Metazoa; phylum Chordata; class Lepidosauria; order Squamata; family Natricidae; genus Natrix; species Natrix helvetica. Next base: position 24,476,460 of record NC_138552.1, on the reverse strand, counting down.
TGAAATTCTAAGCCCCAGATTTCCCTTTTTCTCAAAGATGTATGCTTGCAACAAACGTTTCAAGATTGGAATCTTCTTTGCAAATGATGACAATAGTCCTGTGACCAAATGTACCTAATTTTTTAAAAAGAAGTTTCTTCTTAGGTGAGAAGATTGTGCTTTTTTTCTCTGAGTGTCAGGGTCATTAAGAATTTCTTTCATATTTCTCTTGATGCTGGTTTTGATTATTGGAAGTGTTTGCTACAGCTTCTACTGTTCTATTCTATTATCTATAATAATAATATTATATGAGACATTGTCCTATCATACCAAAGGGTCTATACTGCTATTGACTCTTTGCCAATCAGAAAAAGGCCAGTGATAAAGCCCACAATATTTTCACTGGGCATCTAATTTGAAGGATAAGAATCCAAGGAAGCTGCAGCCTCTTGAATGTAAACACTTTATTCTTCCTTACAGAATCCAGATTCATTCTAGATTATTATATAGATTCATTCTAGATTATTATACAGATACATTCTAGATACATTATTCTTTATACCCCCTTGCCTTCCTAGTGTTAACACTAAAACTCTTTTCTGAGCAATACTGTACAGAAGATTGGGTGCAGTTTCTTTTCTCACGGACTCTCAGTGCAGCCTTTTTCAGTAAACTAGTTTGGAAATCCCAAAAGGGAGAAGCCCAAAAATTATGAGTCCATGATTTGCCTGACATATAAAATGAATTTATAAAATCACAGCTTTGAGGCCTCCTCTGATCTAATCTTTTTCGATAGTTTTCATAACTCTACCTCAATTTTTATTTTATTTTAAAGCAGCCAGAATGAACATTCACAGCCCTATTTTGCCTTTGTCATGGGGACTCTATTGATTTATATTTCTTCCATGCTCAAATACCATTTCTGTTTATATACAACCAATTTATTCGTGTTAAAGTAAATCACAGTTTACTCATTGAAGCCGATTTGGGGGTTTGCACAATACTCATAAATTAACCATTTGGACAGGATTTGTGTAATATACAGCAAATAAAATGTCATATTTATGTCATATGAACAAAGCTTCTGAATTATTGAATTATTGGGTGCAATAGAGTTGATATTTCTTTACTGATGTTACTAGTCTTAAATTAAGGTGACATAGAGTCTGTGATCAGAAATATGATGGTAGCTGACAAACAAGCTGAGTTTCAAAGAGTTGAATGAAGCATTTTGTTCACTGGCTACATTAGCACTAAATGGGTGTTTAATGTGAAAACATTAATTTAGGACAAGTGATGTTTGGAATGGCTACCTGCAACTGAGGTAACAATTGTTGACTTAGAATCATCATGTTAATATTTGCCTATCCCTCACTTTTCCAATGTAACTGCACACAATTTAAAATTAAAAATGAGTAAAAGTAACTAATCACAAAAAGTTCTAAAGAAGAGTTTTTGCAGTTTCCAGAATGTAAAGAGAGATAATGCAGGTGAATCACAAAGGGAGGTTATTCCATCAGTCTAATGGGTGAATTTGTCCTGGCTTCCATTCCCTTTTCTCATGAAAATGAGCTACATTCCAAAACCTTTCCTGGAAGTAATATATTAGAGGGTCAATTCATATAGGTGAAAGCAGTCTTTATACCTGGTATAAGTGAAAGTGACCATAATGCTCTTTGGAAGTAGCAGTTAGCTTGGTCTTCTGATTTCTATGAGTCTTCCTTAACAAATAGCAATAGTGCTTTTAAATATTGCTTCCTAGTGCTTTGCAATCCTCTAAGTGGCTTACAGAGTCAGCATATTGTCCCCAACAATCTGGGTCCTCATTTTACCCACCTCAGAAGGCTGAGCCAATGTTCAGTTGGTAAGGATTGAACTGCTGGCTGTGGGCAGGCTTTGCCTGCAATACTGCATTCTAGCCCCTGTCCCACCGTGACTCTTGTTGAAATGTTGAAAACTGCATTTCAGTAAGTTCTGGAGGACCTGAAAGTCCCCAACCCTGAGCTAAGAGAAAGGACGTAATTCTGAGAAATAAGAATGATAGCAAAATATGCAAAGCAGACATTTACAGTAGTTTATGAATCTGTCCTTTTCCTTCAATGTTGTTGCTATTTAGTAAATCCTTGTAATGGTACCTGGGAAAGATTTTGGGAGTCAGGCAGAGATGCTGCCTGGTAAGATAAAAGACAACACAACAATAGCAATAGCACTTAAGACTTATAGATCGCTTCATAGTGCTTTTACAGCCCTCTCTCAGCAGCTTACAGAGTCAGCATATTGCCCCAACAATCTGGGTCCTCATTTTACCCATCTTGGAAGGATGGAAGGCTGAGTCAACGTTGAACCATAGCTGCATACTAGGTAAAACAAAAAGCTTACTAGGGACCATCCCCAAGTTCTCAGGCTATAAAGGTGATGGTGGGAGAATTGTATGTTCAGACGTGCAAGATGCTGTTAATGTTGCTTTTTTAAAAAGTAGAATTAATTTATCTGGTCATGTGTCGAGTCTGATGTATCCAGTAAGGCTGATAATATTTCACTGCAGAAGTTGCAAAATTGGGACAGTTGATTTTTGCAAATTGGAGCTTACAAAGATTTGAAACCAAATATATAGTTGTTTCATAATTGTTTTATAATTTAAATAACCGTCATACAAATATAACCCTAGTGTATTGTCAATTACAGTGGCCATCACAGCACCTTAATTGCTATAATCAACAGAAAAACTGAACTGGAAAATTTGAGAGTATGGGTAGATGGATATAAAGTTTCCCTCCCTCTTTCTGTTTTGCTGCAGTCATTTGTGATATGAAAATTTGAAAATTGAAAACTCACAGTTTAATTACCTCTTTAAACCTATGTAGAAAATGGCTCACGCCTTTCCTCTTGTTAACATATGTCACATTTTCATTTACTTCACAGAGGACAATATTACCTAAAAGTGGAATATAACTTAACAGGAAGAAGATCTTCAGTTAGGCTGCCAAGCTATTCTGTGATATCTTTCAAATAATGCAGAATAATATATGAGATTCGCCCATGCAGTTGCCTTCTGTTTTAAACTAATTCCAGTACTTTACATGGTGTTAGTAAAATATATATATATACTGGTAAAGCTGTAATATTCTGCAGTTCTAGGTCAACTGAAGTTAAGCATCCATCCAAGCTGTTGACAGAAGGAAATTGTGAAAGATTAAGAGGAAGTTGGAACAGAACTTTAATTTAGGTCACAAACATCTGTTCACAAATGAAAAAATGGAATGTAAGCTTTAAAAAAGAAAGCTGTAGACCAACATTTAAACCCTATTAAAGTTTAATGCTGCAAGCCACTGCTAAAAATGTCAACCAAGTCAGAAAAAACATCTTTTCACTCGGTTCCAAAATTGGATCAAACTCTGCGATGCTAGAAATACATAAAAGCCCTATGCAATTATTAAGGCACCATCATGGCAGAAGGACCGAGAATAGTGGGGAGAAGATGAAGAATTATGTCCTTTCTAATAATTGATGAAAAATCCATTTAAATCTCCTTTACTTTGGTTTCTATGTTGTCACCGTTCATTTATAAAACTAAATTAGGAAAAAAAAAGAATGCAAGATAGGTAAAAGCAAAACAATTTTGCCTTCAGCACAGAACATAATTTGGTGTTGAACCCATCAATATAATATTTACTATTTATTCAGCTTTCCCTGAATAGTTTTCATGGAGATAAGTTGCTCCTGAACCAACAGAAAATAATATACAAACTGTAGCTCAGGGTTGAACTGTGGATTGCTTGATGCTCTTTGAGCTCGGTTGTTGACTTGCAAACTTGAAGGAATGAAAAGTCTGCAGGTTCTGCCATGTTCACTATTCAGACTATTTTGTTTTTCTTATCAACAATTGTTAGGTCTGGGGTATTATAGATGTTATAATACCACAGTATAGGTGGTAACTTACACAGTAGTAGTAACAGTGAGAGTGATCTTAGAGTCCTAGTGGACAATCACTTAAATATGAACCAGCAGTGTGCTACAGGTGCCAAAAAAGCCAACACAGTTCTAGGCTGCGTAAACAGAGGGATAGAATCAAGATCATGTGAAGTGTTAATACCACTTGGTAAGGCCACACTTGGAATGCTGCATCCAGTTTTGGTCACTACAATGTAAAAAAGAAGATGAGACTCTAGAAAGAGTACAGAGAAGAGCAACAAAGATGATTAGGGACCTGGAGGCTAAAACATATGAAGAACGGTTGCAGGAACTGGGTATGTCTAGTTTAATGAAAGAAGGACTAGGGGAGACATGATAGCAGTGTTCCAATAACTCAGAGGCTTCCACAAAGAAGAGGGAGTCAAGCTATTTTCCAAAGCACTTGAGGGTAGGACAGGAAGCAATGGGTGGAAACAAATCAGGGAGAAAAGCAACTTAGAACTAAGGAGAAATTTCCTGACAGAACAATTAATCAGTGGAACAACTTGCTTCCAGAAGTTGTGAATACTCCAACACTGGAAGTTTTTAAGAAGATGTTGGATAACCATTTGTCTGTAGTGGTGTAGGGTTTCCTGCCTAAGAAGGGGGTTAGACTAGAAGACCTCCAAGGTCCCTCCCAACTCTGTTATTCTATTCTATTCTAACCAACAACCAAGCTCAGGGAGCATGCAAAACTCCAAAGCTGGTGTGCTTGTTTGGGACATTTCCCAAAATTTTGGGACATTTATGTCCTTTTTTGCTAGCATTCTATACAACCATTTTCTACTTGGTTTATGCTTTCATATTTAAAATACTTTGATAAGGATTGCAGGCTAAATCATTGAGCATTAAATGCACATTCAATGTACATCAGTCTCACTTTAAGCACTTTGAGAAAATAAAAATGGGATGTCTACAAACCTTTTTGTGGTTGGAAATGTACTTTGCAGGGGAAAATTATCCATGACCCAATTTGTAAGTGGAGACTGCATGATGTGTTTGAGCCAAATCTATCTGAACAAGGCTGGGAATAGAATACAAGAGTCTGCCCACTCAAGGAGGCTACAAACAACCATTACATAGTTGTATAATAAATGCTGACAAGTAATGATGTCAAATGCCAATCATCTTATTTTTGATAACATGGGTTATATTTTCTGCTAATAGTAAGAATACGGTTAGCACAGCCGATACATCTTTTGTTGTTTGTTACTTCCTAGTTCCCATTTAAAAATCTAAGTGCTGATTAAGGCAACTCATGAGCCAGCATCTACAAATGCCTAAGCAAGCTATTACTGAAGCCAGTTTGAGTTCAGAGGTCTTGATATTTTGAAGATCTTGATCCACGTATTTGTTTTTACTCCTTCAACAGGAAGGAGTATACAGAGAAAAAAACAGTGTCACATAGTATAAATAATACTGCTAAACTGATTTCTTAATGCCCATAGGATTTCTTTCTTGTTTTAATATCTAGTGGAGCTTTTATTTTTTTTTACCAAATGCTCCCTAAAGCAAAGTTTTGATTCAGATGTTGAAGCTGTTTGGCATTGTCTGCTAAAACATTTTAAAGACCTGAGTTTTCTCATGCTAATCTAGATTGAATAGTATTCTGGATACGATGCTCCAGGATTTCACAGAAAAATGCTTCCAAAACCTGTTTGATGATTCCAGAGATTAATTAAGAGTCTTCTTGTTGCAAAGTAGAGACTCGTCTTCTGATTTCTACCTTTTCTTTTTCTCATTTGATAGGCAGGAATTTAGTTGGCAGTTTTTGTTTTTTTCATATCAGATTCGTGAAATGTTTTTGAATACATTCTATGAAGATATTATACACATTGCTTAATATTAGAAAGTCACAGAAATATTCTTTTGTGCAGAAAATTAATCAACTCTATTTCACAAGTTTATATTGACAGAGCTAGAGATCATACGCTTCTCAGTCAAGTAGCTAATATATTAATTTTACTGCATGCTGATTTCCCCCCTGAAATCATGCATTTAGAAGAATGCAAATAAATGTGTGTTATTAGTTTCATTCAGCCAAATTATTATTTTTTTATATACGACTTATTTTTAAGACTGCACCATATCTGTGTTGACTAGAGCTTTTGAAACTAAAGACAATTTGGAAAGGATGGCTTGGGAGATTTCACTTTGAAAGAAAAATGATCCTATTGAATGCTTGAATGATTTATAGTGGCCCTGAAGTAAGATTTTACTTGACATAGGATAATAAAGATAACTTACTGACCTGCTTTAGCCTTCTCAAAACTGGCACTATTCAATATAGTGGGTTATAACTTGTAGAACTCATAAATCTGTAAGAATTCCATCATTGTGAATTCTGAAAGTTGTAATTTACTACATGAAGAATGGTCTTCAACCAAGTGTTGGAAGAAATGTACTTCTGGGTTCAGTTCCAAGTGGGGAAAAAGACACTGGAAACATGGAGGCTGCTTGGAAAGATGGTTTAATGGTGGACATGATTACATGGCTTGAGCTCCTGAGCAGAATAACATGGTCTGAGTTCCTGAGCAGAAAAAAGGCAGAGATGCTGAGAGTCCCTGGTTTTATGCCCTCTCTAGGGCCCCACCTCTATTTCCTGTTCCTGTGTAAGAAATGTATTCTGATTGGTTGCTGTCAGAGGTTATAGCTAACTTTGTAGGTTGTGTGCTAGGTTTGGTTGAAACTTGGTGGGTGGTGCACTGAAGTGCAGTGAGATGGGGTAGATCTTGGTTATGTAGAATAGGCTGGCTCAGGCCTTAATGGCCCATTGACAAAGCTGGGGGGGGGAGCTATTAAGAGTGAATCTGTTTCCTGCCCAAAAACATGTTTCTCTGGCTCAGGCCTTAATGGCCCATTGACAAAGGTGGAGGGCAGAGTTTCTACTTCTCTTTTTAGGGGAAATATTCTGCCTTTTTCATATTTCATAAAATATTTCATTTTCTAGTAGTGGGATGAATTTTAACTTCCTACGCAAGGAAGCCAAGCAGTGACTTTGTAATAGCTTGTAATAATGTAGATTTTCAGGATCCAATCTGAATCTATCACCTGGACCAGAGTTTTGGGTCTTCTATGTTTTTGAACTCATTCTAAAGCTCATTCTTAGGGAACTTCTGTCTCTCCCGAACGTTTCCACATTTCTGGAGAGAAAAAAGTTCCCAGAGGATGGGCTCCAGAACAAGTCCAAAAGTTTGGAAAACTAAAATTCCAATCCCAGTGACTGACTTTGATTGGATCCTACAACATTATCCTGGGACATGTATATTTGCCTTCATTCGTGTAGATTTCACTTATGGTTTCTTAAATGTTCCTGCATGTAACTGCCTCCTGCGATATTGTCTTTTTGATAAAGCATTTCTTGCAAGGATAATAAACATTTTGAACATAGGCTACCTAAGGGAGACCTACAAGCTCCAAGCATATATGTGGCATTTAACAAAGCAGTATGCAAATCATGGCATTTCAGTAAATGCTGACATTTTCTGTGAAATGAGAAAATTGCTGTCAGCCTGTTGTTTTTAGAAAGATACTTAATTGAAGTAGGCTTTGCACATTATGCTATTCATGGTATAAAATTAATACTATCTCAGAAATCTTAAGTTTTTTAAAAAGAGGTGTCTATTAAACAAATTGGTTGTAGGGAATTCCATTAGCCATCTATTAAACCTATTGGTATGGAATCCCATACAACCATGCTGGATATATAAAGACAAGTCATAAAATAAAATACTACTTTTTAAAATGTTATGATTTTTATTTATTTTTTATCCTGTTGTTGGAAGAAATTTCCCTGGTTCATTCCCAGCTGGGAAGCAGTCACCAATGCTTAGAAGAAATAGACATGGAAGCAGCTGCCAGAAAAGGAATCCTTTAATTCAGGAAAGCAAGAAGAGTAGTGACACAGCTCAAGTGTTCCTGGGTTGCAAGCAAGGTGGCCTGATAAGTGTATGGATTATTATACCCATCTTCCCTTTGAAGTTGGTGTGATTTGATGAGATTTTGTATGTGCCTTTAGTTAAGGTGATTGCTCTGAATTCTGTCTTCTTGCCCATTATGGTTTAATCATGTTCCTGGGCTTTGTCTTTCCGATCCTGGGGGTTAATTCTGCCAGGAAAGAGGAAAAGGGGAGTTCCAGGTGACTTATTTTTATTCTGATTCCCCTTATTTTAATGGTTCTACTTAAGTTTTTTTTTTGCTACCTCTATTAGCAGGGCTGCTTTGTGTTTTTTTCCCAGCTGGTGCTTCTTGGTTTTCTTAAAAGGGGCTGGCTTGAGTCTCTTGGCACTGTTTTCTGAAGCTTTTGGTGCTATGCGGTCCTGGCACTGTCCCCCTGGGGTACACTTCCCACACTGTCATTATTATTTTTTAAATTACTCAAGGTGCTGAATATTCCTAATACTTTTTCTTCCTCCTATTTTCCACACCACAACAACCCTGTGAAGTTATTTGGGAGGAAAGTGCGGCTAGCCCCAATTTATTCAACTGACTCTCATGCTTAAAGCAGGACTGGAATTTACAGCTACCTAGTTTCTAGCCTGGTATCCAGTGGTGGGTTGCTGGCGGTACGCCCCAGTACCGGAGCCTGCTCGGAGCACTGGTACCATTCCGGTACGGTGCTCCAGAGGGCCCGCCCGCCCACCCTCATTCCTTACCTGTCTTTAAAGTCTTTGGTGTTTCCGTGCATGTGCACGGCACATACAGCACCTGCGCAATGCTTCACTGAGCAGCTGGAGCATCACGGAGGCTCGTTGTAGGCATCACTGGACAGTAAGATGCATGCACACGCTGCATGCACTGCGCACATCCCTGTGGACGCCTCCGGGCCTGTTCCAACCATACCAGTTGGAATGGGATCCGGAACCCACCATTGCTGGTATTTTAACCACTTGACCAACATTTCTCCTTTGAATGGTTTCTGGATTGGATGCCAAAATCACAGGATATGAATTTCAGGATAAAGTAGCTATCAAGTGAAAATGTTAGAGTGCAACATTTTCAGTTTAGGGAAATTACTCCTTAGGTCTAGGTTGGATCTCTCTTTGATAAGTTTCTATGCATTCATTCTTGACCTACCCTCAAGTCCTTTGGAGAATAGGTTGATGCCTTCTTCTCTGTGACAGTCTCTCAAATATTGGAAGATTGCTATTTTGTCACCCCTAGCCTTCTTCACTAGACTGGACATACAGCTCCTGCATCCATTCATCATCTGTTTTGACCTCAAGCCCACTAATCATCTTTGTTGCCCTTCTCTCCATTCTATAGTCTCAATATTTTTTTTTGTATCATAGTGACCAAAATTGGATACATTCCAGTTTTGGTCCAAGCATTCCAAGCATGATCTTACCAAGGCAGTTCAACTGACGCTAACACTTCATGTATCATTGATACTGTGTTGATGCAACTTAGGACTGCATCAGCTTTTTTGGCAGTTGCTGCACCCTGTTGGCTCATATTTAAGTGCTTGCTCACTAGGACTTCTCTCAGTTTTTGCTGTTGAGCAAGGTACTACTTATTCTATACCTGTGCATTTGGTTTTTCTTGCCTAAATGTAAGAGCTTACTTTTCTCATCATTGTGTTGCATTTTGTTGGTTAGAGTCTGTCTAGATACTTCTGGATCTTGAGCCTATCTTCTAAAGTGTTGGCCATTCCCCCCAGTTTGATGTTCTCTGCAAATTTAATGAGTTCCACTTCTATTCCTCATCTAAATCATTTATGAAGATATTGAATGCTTAAGATAGAAGCTTGAAGTGCCCCACTGCATGCTTCCCTCCATGAAGATGTACTTCCATTGATAACTTCATACTGAATGCCGTTGGTCAGCAATTACAAATCCTTCGAGTGGCAATGCCGTCTGTCCCACATTTTTCTATTTTAGCAAGAAGTAGATTGTGACAAGATTTGCAATCAATAACCCTCGATGGATTTAACCATTTTCTTCTGTAACAACATTTGCGATCTCATGACAACTTTTGAAGGCTGTAGATTGCACTTCTAAGACTATATGCAATCTTAAAACTGTGAAACCCTTCCCTAGGGCAATGTTGTGAGGTTTTGGTAAACTTTTACTCAGAAACTCTCTCAACTGTTTTCCCTCAAACTGAAAATTGGACCACTATATCCACTAGCCTGTAAAGCTCTTTTGGCTCATATAACTGCCAGCTCTTGGAAGCTTACCCACAAATGTTGTTTGACCCTGGCAGCTTCGCTTTCTGCAAGTCAAGAAAAGTATTACTAGGAAGCAAAGTATTAACTTTTAGGGTTGCATGATGTCTGACCTCCTATGCAGTGGTTATCTGTCAAAAAAACCCTGTAAAGTTGTAAGATTTCTACTGTTATGGAGAAGACATCACCAAGGGATTGGGCAAGGATCCTTGGTGAATTGTAAATATTGGTTCCTCTAATATCAGTTTTCAGACCTTCAGTTTATTTCTTCTCCTCTCTGTCTCTTTCATCAGGTTTAAAGGGCATGGGAAACTATATGCCAGTAAGGTAATGTTTTTGTTAGTTAGCTATTAATCTTTAATAAAAGTACGAAATAAAAATAAGAAAAACAATACAAATATAACTGAAGAAAGAGGGGATGGAGAGAAAAGTGGTGAAGTAGTACTGTTAATGCAAACATTACAACCTTTTATACTTTCCAGCACTTAGAAAAGCAAGAATTGCTACACTCATAAATATTATAATGGGTGTGGAAGGAGTCTACATTAGCTAGCACTGTCAGAGATCTTCTAACTCTTCCAAACGTAATTTATTTATTTATTTATTATTCATGCTTCTAGACCGCCCCCTCTCCCAAAAGGGACTCGGGGCGGTGTACAGTCCATGCAAAATATATCAAAATACAGTAAAAATTGAATATGTACAGTTGGAATGGAGGAGGTTAAAAATGGAATTAAAAGAACTGTACAAAGCAATATATATAAATATAGGATTTTGAACCCCTAAAACACACACAATAAGTTAAAAACAATACCCCTAAAATAACCAGTTAATACATTTGCCAGGAGGGACAGTTGTAATTATGCCAGGCCTGCTAATCGGAACAGGTGAGTCTTCAATTTTTGCCGGAAGGAGCGGAGGTCAGTAGTGGTTCTAATGTCGGGGGGGAGGTCATTCCAGAGGGTTGGGCCCATCACAGAGAAGGCCCTACTCCTTGGTGTCGCCCGTTGGCATTGCCTAGTGGACGGCACCATGAGAAGTCCCTCTCTGTGTGAGCGAATTGGCCGCAGGGATGTATGTGGGAGGATGCGATCCCGCAAGTAACTAGGTCCCGTGCCATGGAGCGCTTTAAAGATGGTAATCAGCACCTTGAAACGCACCCGAAAAACCACAGGTAGCCAGTGCAGCTCGCGCAGGAGAGGTGTTACGTGGGAGTACCTTGTACTCCCCATCACAGCCCGCGCGGCTGCGTTCTGAACTAACTGCAGTCTCCGGGCGCGTCCCAAGGGCAGCCCCATGTAGAGAGCGTTGCAGTAATCCAGGCGGGACGTCACCAACGCGTGAGTGACCGTGTGTAGGGCATCCCGGTCCAGTAGGGGGCGCAATTGGCGCACCAGGCGAACCTGGTGGAACGCCCCCCTCGCCACGGCTGCCACATGGTCATCCATTGACAGCCGGGCATCAAGGAGGACACCCAAATTGCGCGCCCGTTCCACAGGGGGCAATTGTTCGCCCCCTATGGCCAGCGATGGAATCAGCTGGCTGAACCGAGGTGCCGGTAGCCACAGCCACTCAGTCTTGGAGGGGTTGAGTTTAAGTCTGTTGTCCCCCATCCAGACCCCGACGGCTTCCAAACACCGGGACATCACTTCGACAGCCTCGTTGGGGTGGTTTGGGGTTGAAATATACAGCTGGGTATCATCAGCGTAGAAGTGACACTCAACCCCAAAACCACGGATGATCTCACCCAGCGGCTTCACATATGTGTTGAACAGGAGAGGCGAGAGGACCGACCCCTGTGGCACTCCACAAGTGAGTGGCCTCGGGGTCGACCTCTGTCCCCCTGTCAACACACATTGCTTCCGGTCGGAGAGGTAGGAGCCGAACCACCGCAGAACGGTACCTCCGACTCCTATCCCCTCCAACCGGCGCAATAGGATACCATGGTCGATGGTATCAAAAGCCGCCGAGAGGTCTAATGTTTATTTGAAGGGTCTGGATGTGCTCTACTTTACATGCAGATCGACAAAAAGTTAAGTGGCAATTCTAGACAATCAAAATAAGTCTGATATTGCATTTAATGAACGAGGAATATTATTATTATTTTAAAAAAATCAGCTTCTTTTAAGAGGCAGAAACAGTGACAGAAATCTGCCAAGGGAGACAGAGTTTTGCAAGCCAAATGCCTTATTGCTTATGTAAGGTCATTAAAATGCAGATTAGCATTAGCAATAGCACTTAGATTTATATACAGCTTCATAGTGCTTTACTGCCCTCTCTTAGCAGTTTAAAAGAGTCAGCATATTGCTCCCAACAATCTGGATCCTCATTTTACTGACCTTGGAAGGATGGAAGGCTGAATCAATCTCAAGCCAATTAAGATCGAACTCCTAGCAGTGGGCAGTGTTAGCTGGTTAGTATTGCATTCTAACCACTGCACCATCACAGCTTGGTTGCTCTTTCTCCTCAGCTTTATAGAAAATGATTTTAGTGTTGATATCTCTTATGTAGCTGGGAGACCACCTGTTAGATACTAGCAATTGTTATAATGGTTTCCACAAAGCTCCTCTGTTCTGGCGAGAACAGAGGTTTAATCTCATTGGTCGAAGGGTCTGACAGCTCCCTATAAAAGGGCTGCTTTCAGACTGAACCTTCTGGATTTTATATACTTGTTCTGTTACAATAAATAGCTGTTATTGCCTTTAGCCTGAGTGTGCCTTTCCATTACCCGATCTAACACCACCCACTGGAGAAACTCAAGCATTTGAGAAAAGAAGAACAATAACTTTTTCCAAGCAAGTAGCTAGTCTAAATTCACAATTACCAAAAAAAAAAAAAAAAACAACCCAACCCCCAAAATCCTCCAAACCCAAATATGCAAATGCTTTGATAAATATTCAGTGAAATCAAGGTTGATATTACACTTATTGTGAAGATTAGAGACTCAGAAAATATCTTACTATTTAGCTCAGGCATGTTCCATTTTCTGCCAAAAAATAGCTATGAAATAACCCTCTTAATGGTGGAGGGAAAGATTGATGTATGTAGCTACAGCCTTTTAAATAAAAATTAGGTAAAAAATGAAATTGCAGTGGCACCAATTATATATCCCAAAATATCCCTGATAATTTCAGTTTTTATCTCTTTATGACTAAAAATAGAGTTATATTCTTGTACTGAGCAAAAAATATGACCAGGATAACACTCAAGCACTGTGCAGTACATTTGATGCTACTGGATATACTATAAATATTGGTGGGAGGAAGAGAGACTGCCAGAGGCTTCACTATCATACAGTGCCACAGGACTCAGCCGTCTCTCCTTGACTATTTAATATGTACATGAAGCTGCTGAATAAGCTTAGTCATCACCACAACAGGCTTAGATGGAGGGTGCTTTGGATTAGGATGCGTTTTAAGGTTAGGAAAGAGAGACCATGGGTAGTCCAGAAATTGCTCCTTATTGCTTTAGGATATGTTAATAGACTCTTAATATTCAAACCCTTCACAGCATCTTTCTAGATATACAACTCTCTTCAGAGTTCAGTTATCACACTCTCCACTTTCCCCACAGAGCTGAGCAACTGTTTCACTTCTCCTACCCCTTTTCAAAGCCAGAAGTAGGTTCCTGTATATCAGTGGTGGGATTCAAATTTTTTTGCTACTGGTTCTGTGTGTGTGACATGGTGGCCATGGCTTGATGTGGGCGTGGCTGGGGAAGGATATTGTAAAATCTCCATTCCCTCCTCACTCCAGGAGAAGGTTACTGCAAAATCCCCATTCCCTCCCGATCAGCTGGGAGTCGGGGGGCAGAGAATAGATGGGGGTGGAGCCAGTCAGAGGTGATATTTACCGGTTCTCTGAACTACTCAAAATTTCCACTACCCGTTCTCCAGAGCAGGTCAGAACCTGCTGAATACCACCTCTGCTGTATAGGATCTGATAGAATCTTCTGATTCTAAGAAGATTTGATACTTAGATCTGAATGGGGTCTCAGTTCCCCATATGGTGCTGATTTATAATCTAGGAGTTATCCTGAACTTCCAATTCCTGCTGCAGGAGCACCTTACTGTTTGGGTTGAAGGGACATAACATGGTGCACCAGTTCTGATTCCTCTTGGAATGGGGGGTTCACCTCACAGCAGTGGTGGGACATGACCGGTACGCCCCGGTATGGGCATACCGGTGCCTGCTGGGAGCACCAGGTACCGTTCTGGTACAGTGCTCTGGAGGGCCCACCCACCCACCTGCCCTCCTTACCTGTATTTGAGCTGATAGAAGCTTAACGCGCATGCGCACGGAGCGTACGGTGCCAGCGCAACACTCCGCCGAGCAGCTGGAGTATTATGCAGCTGTTGCAGAACATCGTGGGTGGTACGTATGCATGTGAGCCCTGTGTGCATGCTGTGTGCGTGCACGTGGTGGACGCCCAGCCCTGTTGCACCATACTGGTTGCAATGGGATCTGGAACCCTCACTGCCTCACAGTCATGGTCACAGTCCCCTTAATCACCCCCTGTTTGGACCGTTGTAATGCACTCTACCCAGAGCTTCCTTGAAGACTATTTGGAAGCTATATCTGATCCAGACTGTTGAGGCTCCAGTACTTAGAGGCAAATCTTAGTTTTTTCATGTTATTCACTACAAGAGCATCACTAGTTACTAGTTGGCTGTTGAATGAGGTGCTCAGGAATTGGCTATCTTTGTGGTAGCCTACTCCTAATTGTTTCTGCCTATCGAGCTGGATCTGGAAGGCTGGGTTTCTTCCATATCTTTTTTCTCAAGGAATGTCATCAACAGAGTTTATGTGAGATGATATTTGCAACTGCTGTTCCCTGTATGAAATAGAATTCAGTCAAGAATTTGAATGGTCCCAATCCATTGACATTTGGAGAAACTGTAAATTCTAGCTGTTTTTAAAAAAATTGAGGACCTTGGTAATGTAATGTTTCTTCTTATAATATGGTGTTTATTTGTCTAATAATGTTACTATGTTCCCTGGTGAATTAGAATCATAATTTTGTATTGTATTTTTAATATTCTTTTTACTTCATTATTGCAATTTGTTATTATTTTTGTCTGGCTTATGGAGTTGGCCATGTAAATGGAGATGAAGTACAACAAACAAATAGGAATATAGCATTATATGTTACATAAAGCATTAGGTTCCATGACTTTTCCTTTTCTTTAACTTACTGCTTTTTTTCTTTTATCCCAGCTCCATTTTGTTCCCTGTGGAGTCATTGAGAATTTTAACACTATCAATAAATCAGTGAAATTCAGCAGAAGCCCATAAATTCCAATTGTATGCATTATTATTATTTTTACTTTAAAAAGGAATAGAACTCTCTAATAGGCTGGGTACTTGTTTTATCTTTCTTTAAAAAAACATTTTAAAACGAGATGACTGACGAGTCCAGTTCTGCTGCTTTCAGTAGCAACATGCTCTTAAAGCTCACAAACATATAGTCCTGGAGAGATGCTGTCCCTTAACAATGAATTTCCCACCTCCGTTTTCACTGGAATGTTAAAATATTTAGGCTCATGTAAATCTACACCGACAGAGTCATTCAGTGATGCCCACCAGCTTTCACAGCTTTCATTTGAATGACTAAGGCATTGTCTAGGTAAATTCCACTACTTTGGGGCATGTATACAAAGTTGCAAAGCACAAAGAAAAGGCTATGCTTGTATTTCAATCCTGCAATATTACTTGCAGCACTCTAACCCACACCCCTCCACACACATTGGATGCTCCTGGGCACAAAACCAGATTCTTGGTTAAGATTACAAATTACAGGTATTTAGGTATTTAAATGCAATAGTATCTCCTTAACTGTACAACCTTCTGCTTCCCTGCTTGCCTGCCTGCCTGTCCCTATCTACATCTGTCTGTCTGTCTGTCTGTCTGTCTCTCTCTCTCTCATATCTATCTATCTATCTATCTATCTATCTATCTATCTATCTATCTATCTATCTATCTATCTACCTACCTACCTACCTACCTACCTACCTACCTACCTACCTACCTACCTACCTACCTATCATCTCAGTTAGCGAAGGCAGATATACTTTTTAAACATAGTCACCCAAACTATTAAAAAAGACAGAGACAATGTGGAGACAAACACAAAAAAAGGCATTGTCCTTTTTTTAAAAAAAGGACTAGATTCATAGATTTGGAACAGACCTTGAAGGTCATCTAAACTAATCCATTGTCCATTTCAAAAATCCTTATAGTATCCTGGATCTCCGGTAAAGAATCATGCATGGTCTCAGAAGACATGCTGTTTCACTATTTAATAGCTTCCTCCTTATTTCTAGTTTGGATCTCTGCTAAGCTTCTACCTTTGAACTCCCAAATAGAACACAACACAGGTCTTTCTCTTTTTCTGTGTTATGTAAGAGATGTGTTAGATGATATTATACAAAGTGCTAAACTTGTGGTTCATACTTGCCATATAAATGGAAGATAACATGTATTCCTATGCTTGATATCAATGATAACAGGTCCCAAATGTTATCAATCCAGTATAATCTTAGCTGTCCTTCTGCTTTTGATACAGTGTCAGAAGTATGGTTAATACAGGGATGGGTTTCTGCCAGTTCTAACCTGTTCTATAGAAGAGGTTCCACAAATCTACCGTGCCGTTTAGAACCGGTTCCAGCTCCCTCCCCTGCCTGTCCGCACCACGCTTGCCCCGCCTGCCGCTCACTGATTGGCTGGCTCACCAATCGCCCCACCTGCCTCTAAGGGTCCTATCTAAACCTTAAAGTCTTAAAGCTGTCAAGTTTGAACATCCCTCGGTTTTTTCTAAAGGGTTAGGGGTGCAAGAGTCTTGTAACTTGACAGCTTTAAGACTTAAGTGCTTCAAATGCCAGAGTTTCTGAGCCAACATTTTCGTTGCTAAGCAAGAGCGTTGTTAAATGAGTTTCACCACATTTTACAAGTTGGCCATGCCCACCCAGTGCCATGCCTGCCAAGCCACTCCCACTCAGTCACATGGCTGGCAAGCCACTCCCACCCAGTCACACGGCCAGCAAGCCACTCCCACAAAGCAGGCCACACCTACAGAAGAGGTTCTAAAAAATTTGAAACCTACCACTGGGTTAATGGTATCAAAAGCTGCTCGTAAGTCTAAAATATTCAGGGGGCGAGGAAGCACTCTCTATATCCAGACCCCAATGAAGCTACCAGTTCAGTTTCCATCTCATGACTGGGTCTGAATATGAATAATCCAGTTTTGTTAAATTCTTCCATAGCTGTCAACCAGAGATGGTATTCAGCAGGTTGGAACGAGTTCTGGAGAACCAGTAGCAGAAATTTTGAGTAGTTCAGAGAACCGGTAAATACCACTCTGACTGGCCCTGCCCCCATCTATTCTCTGCCTCCCGAGTCCCAGCTGATCAGGAGGAAATGGGGATTTTGCAGTAACCTTCCCCTGGAGTGGGGAGAGAATAGAGATTTTACAGTATCCTTCCCCTGCCACGCCCACCAAGCCACACCCCCAGAACCAGTGGTAAAAAAAATTGAATCCCACTGCTGTCAACCTATTGCTTTCACAGCAATTCTTCTATGAAAATTTGGTTGGAGCTTCTTCTGATACCCAGATACTGTATGTATTATTTGCAAGACCCATCAGTTTGAATGTGAATGCATGTTAAAATTAATAGCTGCATTTTAAAAAAATATAGTATTAACAATCTACACATAAGGAAAATATATTAAAAGCTGATTTGATTCTTAATAAATGGCTGGCTATGATAGCTAAAATGCTTTACCAACATTATTTGAAAAATGAAATATAAAATAATGCCATGAACAAATTTGCCTTTAATAAAGGATTCTATACCCATTTTCTTTTTTTAAAAAAAGTGCTAATATTGTTAAATAGTGTGTCTTAAGCTGATGACAAAAAATATACCCAAACAGAATGTATGTTATTAGCTCCCAAAGTAATACAAATGGATTAAGTGCTAAAAATGAATAATTTTTTAGTATCGGTTTTTTTTGTATTGTTATACCAGAATAAAAATGAACAAAAAGTTCAATAAGGAAAATAACCTAAAGACAACAGAATTATGTGCACAGTTTTATCATATAAATTAGCAGATCGGATTTGAATTACTTTGAATGTATTATTTAGCCTTCTTAAAGTTACCTATTCAAAAATATAAAAATAGCCCAAATTAGCTTTGATTCGCAGGGGCAATAATTCAGTTCTACTTTTATAAAAGCCCAGGATAACTTTTTTGTGAAATGAGCAACTCTACAAGTTTGATAAACAAACAAACAAACAAACAATAGATTGGTTATTTATGAATAACTGATTTAAAGATAAACTAACACTAATTCTCTTTTGTTCGCTATGTTCTTTTTAAACTTTAAACATAATTGCTTTAAATTGGAGCCATTTTAAGACGTATAAGAAATGGTGTAATTTTAGTGCTATCTGTTATGTATTGAATGCATATAGTTGTGTTAATTGTGCTAAAGTGAAACTAACCTTTAGATAACCCTAACTGTTAACTGTGCTGAAGTGAAACTAACCTTTAGATGACCCTAACTGTTAACTGTCCTGAAGTGAAACTAACCTTTAGATGACCCTAACTGTTAACTGTGCTAAAGTGAAACTAACCTTTAGATGACCCTAACTGTTAACTGTCTTGAAGTGAAAATAAACTTTAGATGACCCTAACTGTTAACTGTGCTAAAGTGAAACTAACCTTTAGATGACCCCAACTGTTTTGGATGGAAATGTAAAACATTTATATTTGGGCGGGCTTTTTTTAGTTCTATGATTGGTTAATCATAGAGTATAAATCACGGGCATTTGCCTGCAGTTCCTTAGTTCCATTTTTGAGTCAATAAAAGCTGTTGTAGCTATGCTGGTCTGGTTCTTGCCTGCTGAAGCCCACTACACAATACTATCATTCAGACTTAGCAATTAACCAAGAATGGCAAGACTTCTCTCAAGCCATGCCTTCATCTTCGGCTTTGGCAATGCTTTACACAAGAGCCAAGCTTAGACTTGAACTTCACTGTCATACAGTTTATTGTTCGTCCTCTTTTTTCTGTTTCTACATTCACAATGTATTTTTATTAGATTACCCTGCAGGCCTTGATATTTGGACTTTCTTATCGGAGTATACCTTTTGAAACAGGACTATGGAGGATGATCAGTGACAAATATCTACTTTTGACTTCTGAAAATTGGTGCACCAAAGATGCTGAATCCCGGGATTCAAAACAAATGTAAATAATAGTTCTGCGGATCATAGTTCAATACATGTGAAGGATGTGAGACTGAAAAAGAATCATTAATGGGCATTTACTGATTATATTCCTGTAAATTAGAATAAAAAAGTCTTATCAGTATGGCTTTCTCATACTTCATCTTTTTCCATGAATAGCATTCTGTACACTTTTTAAATTTCTACAAATCTTTATTTTTTCTTCATATTGCCCCAGACCTCTTTTTTTAAAGAGAATTGTTGCTAAATTTACCTCCTGCATTCAGGTTTTCTTAGTATTAAAATATAAACAAATATCTTCTTGTACATTGTTTTCACAAATATATGTACATTTGTGAAGATTATGTTACTTTAATCAAGGAGCTAAATATTTACAAAAACTGTAAATTTCACAGAATAACTGAGTTTCTTCTGTGTGTCAGTTCAAAATGCAAAATCATATAAATTCCCTTTCACATGAAAACTATCAAAATACAATTCTTTTAAGAGCAGGATATAGGACTGTTTAAGTACAATATATCACTAGAAGATAGACTCTTCCTAGGTGAATGTACCTTCACTTAAGGTCACCTTCGAAATATTTCTCCAGGCCTTTCCACCATGAAAAGTTACGGCATGTGACAGCTTAGGAAAAACCTTGCATAGGAAAATGAAATCTCTGCTGGTTTACACTAAGGGTATCTCATCCAGTATATTGTCTGGAGGACTATTTTGTGCTCACCTGATAAAAACTGAAAAGGACTGCCATTTTGTTTTACTGACAAATTATCCCCTGATATGAAACATATTTTTATGAGGCAGATTGTATAGAGTATTCCAGATTTGATTATTCCGTGCATATGTATGAAATATGACAGTGCACATCTCTGTGCTGTCAATTTTTAATACATTGGTTGAACTATCTAATATTGTTACTTAGTTATAGTCAGTCAAAAGTTGTTCTTATTTTTAATATTTTTTTAATATTTATGGATCTATAGAAAGGGATGTGTCACCACACACATACAAAAAAAAAAAAAATCAAAGCAACCTTTCCTAAATTGGTTAGTTATTTATTCCATTTATATTCCACTTTTTTTGCTAAATCTCAAAGTGGCATTTGTGAGATTCTTCTTAATAATTTTGTAAGCTAGTAAGGCAAGAGAAAATGATTGGCACAAAATCATCCAGTGGTTGAATGGGGAACTTGAACATGGTTTTTGCTTGTCTAATTACAACAGATGAACTACTATGCTATTCAGATTTTCTTGCTTTTAGTTATTACCAGGGAGGATAGACTTTCAAAAGTACCAACAAATCTGTCTTAAAGATGCTTTTTTTCTGGAGGAAACTGGATTTTCTTGTTTTTTCTTTTGAAGATGTTTCGCTTCTTATCCAAGAAGCTTCTTCAGCTCTGACAGGATAGTGGGGAATGGAAGGATTTATATTCCTTGCAGACAGCTGGTCATTTGCATCCTTTTAGAGGGTCATTGAACCACTTGGAGGTTTATTTGTGTCCTCAGGATCACCTGAGTAGTGCTTCACCTTTGGTACAACCATGACCTGATGTGACCCTAAGGACACAGATAAACCTCCAAGTTTTTAAAGACTCTCTAAAATGATGCAAATGAGCAGCTGTCTTTCTATTCCCTGCTATCCTGTCAGAGCTGAAGAAGCTTCTTGGATGAGAAGCAAAACATCTTCAAAGAAAAGCAAGAGAGTCCAGTTGCCTCCAGAAAAAAAAATAACCTTTGGGAGAACATGACTTGGATGACTGAGAATCTCTACAGACTTTTACCAACAAATCTGATTATTTATTTATTCAATTTCTATAGCCACCCAACTCAACCAAGCGACGATGGATTAGACATCCATCTTGACTTGATACTTAATACTCCCCTTTAGATAGCAAAACCTGATTTGCACAGAGAATCCACCAAATTATGATCCACAATAACAACAAATCCTAAAATCCACGTTTGTTTTCTTAGAAATAAGTATTCTGTATTAAATGGGAAAGTACTTCGAGAAAATATATTTCTTTAAAAATAAGAGCAAATACAATTGAACCATCAGAAGATCTACTTTGCTATGAATGTGTATACAGAAGGAGATTAAAAATCTAGCTAATGTAATCAGCAGATAAAACATACAAATAAAATAATATTTGTCTTTTAAAAAATAATGTAAATTGTGAATTTATGAATCAGATCTCTCTTTCTAGTATGTGAGGTTAATTACAACAGCATGCTAGCTTGAATGTCTTCCCATGTTTATGTTATATTTCCATCACACCCATAACACTTTCCCAATGAGATGGCATTATCATATATTCTTTTGGCTTCTTTAACATGAATAATGATTTTATTTAGTGTTTCTTTAGGCAAATTTATTCAGTAATAGCAAAAATAAAAATAAAAATAGGGCATATGAGTCATAATAAGAGAAATGGTGAAGAGCATGAATGAAATGAAAAAAATAAAAATAGGCATGTTGTGCATCTGTGAAATAGAGAAAAGAGAAGAATAATAGAGAGCAATGTGAATACCTTGATTTTGTAAGGTGAATTTAATGAATACATGGAGTGAAAAAGCTCAATGAGATAACTAAACTGCATGAAAAAATATGAATTTAAGCTAGAACTCACCATCTCCTGGTGACTGCCCAAAGTTACCCAGCCAGTTTTCACGCCTAAGGTGGAACTAGAACTCATAGTTTCCTTGTGATTGGGCTGAAGTCACCCAGCTAGCTTTCTTGCCTAAGGAGGAACTAGAATTCACAGTCTCCTGGTGACTGGCCCAAAGTTACCCAGCCAGTTTTCATGCCTAAAGTGGAAGTAGAATTCATAGTTTCCTTGTGATTGGGCTGAAGCTAGAAAGCTTTTGATGCATATGAAAGAAAGAAACCATAGCATCTGTTGTAGTTGTATGTTATGCTCCAGGAAAAATCAGAATTCTGAGGAAACTGTGAAATGAATTTTGAAAATTGAAAAAGTCAAAGAGAATTTTGAGCAATTTTGATGAAACTTTTAAAAAAGTTAATGGAATAAAGAGTCCATCAAGGAACTTCACTAGGGTGAATGGAATTAAGAATAAAAGTGGTGAAATAATATAGGATGGAAATTAAGGAAAGGCATTCAGGAAAACACATTTCAGAGATTTCTGTGAGAATGATAGCAATATGTGGATAATGCAATGAAAACAATTTTTTATAAGAATTAGTGCATAAATAAATGAATAAAATGGAAGTCATACATGCTATCAACATTGCACTAATTCCTATAAACATTGTTGATAGCAGGCATGTATAACTGGAAAGGGGTTATATTATGGATTATGCTTATGAAATGTTTGTGTAACTTGTTTAATGTGTAAAAAGATTGTGCATGTGATATCTGATTCTGTGCATAAAGACTGAAAGAATTGCTATTGATGTTACTATATGCAAAGGGAAGGGCAGCAAGAATGAATGCAAACACTATAGAGAAATTGGTTTGTTAAGTATACATGGGATCATTTTTCCCCCCAGAACTTTAACTGAAATGTTACTGAAGTAACAATGAGCAAAATTTGGGAAGTGCAATGGAGTGCAACTTTATTATGGGCATGGAATTTGCAGGTCAAATTTTTGCTCTTCAGCAGATCATTGAGGAATTGAAAAAAATAGAAATGTACCATTTTACATCTATAGGTCTTAAGAAATTGTATAAAAAGCTTGAATTATGGGATGTTTCACTCATGTGTGAGCAAAAGCTGAAGGCTGATTGTTTATGCATTAAAATGGTAGATGAAAAATTAAGGCATACTGACAAAATACAGAATACTTAAGCATTCCATACTGAGCTGGGAGTAAAACAATAATGTGTGATGCCACATTAGTTAAAAAAATTACTAAATGTTTAAAGAAGATTTGTAATGTTAACAGTGTGTTTGTTTTTGTTATAAATATATGTATAATTTTCTGTGTAAAGAATGGTGTTTTATTGGATGGGCCCCACTCAGTGGACCAGACGGGCCACCAACAGCGAGCCTTGTGAGACCATCCTGGGAGGAGTTTGATTCTGTTGCCCCCGAGGATTTAGATAGGCTGCGTGGACGGCTGCAACCCACCACATGTTTAATGGACCCGTGTCCCTCCTGGTTGGTACTGGCATCTTGGGAGGTGACCCGAGGCTGGCTTCTGGGCCTGGTGAATGCCTCATTGGGTGAGGGATCCTTACCAACCGCCTTGAAAGAGGCGGTGGTGAGGCCCTTGCTTAAGAGGCCTTCACTCGACCCAATGGAGCTAGCTAATTATCGTCCAGTCTCCAACCTTCCGTTTCTAGCGAAGGTTGTAGAGAATGTGGTGGCGCAGCAGTTTCCACGACACCTTGACGAATCCGAGTATCTAGACTCATGCCAGTCCGGCTTCCGACCCGGGCACAGCACAGAGACAGCCTTGGTCGCGTTGGTTGATGATCTCTGGAGGGCCAGAGATAGAGATTGTTCCTCTATCCTGGTCCTATTAGACCTCTCGGCGGCTTTTGATACCATCGACCATGGTATCCTATTGCGCCGGTTGGAGGGGATAGGAGTCGGAGGTACCGTTTTGCGGTGGTTTGGCTCCTACCTCTCCGACCGGAGGCAATGTGTGTTGACAGGGGGACAGAGGTCGACCCCGAGGTCACTCACTTGTGGAGTGCCACAGGGGTCGGTCCTCTCGCCTCTCCTGTTCAACACATATGTGAAGCCGCTGGGTGAGATCATCCGTGGTTTTGGGGTTGAGTATCACCTCTACGCTGATGATACTCAGCTGTATATTTCAACTCCAAACCACCCCAACGAGGCTGTCGAAGTGATGTCCCGGTGTTTGGAGGCCGTCGGGGTCTGGATGGGGGACAACAGACTTAAACTCAACCCCTCCAAGACTGAGTGGCTGTGGCTACCGGCACCTCGGTTCAGCCAGCTGATCCCATCGCTGGCCATAGGGGGCGAACAATTGCCCCCTGTGGAACGGGCGTGCAATTTGGGCGTCCTCCTTGATGCCCGGCTGTCAATGGATGACCATGTGGCAGCCGTGGCAAGGGGGGCGTTCCACCAGGTTCGCCTGGTGCGCCAATTGCGCCCCCTACTGGACCGGGATGCCCTACGCACGGTCACTCATGTGCTGGTGACGTCCCGCCTGGATTACTGCAACGCTCTCTACATGGGGCTGCCCTTGGGACGCGCCCGGAGACTGCAGTTAGTTCAGAACGCAGCCGCGCGGGCTGTGATGGGGAGTACGAGGTACTCCCACGTAACACCTCTCCTGCGCGAGCTGCACTGGCTGCCTGTGGTTTTCCGGGTGCGTTTCAAGGTGCTGATTACCATCTTTAAAGCGCTCCATGGCACGGGACCTAGTTACTTGCGGGATCGCATCCTCCCACATACATCCCTGCGGCCAATACGCTCACACAGGGAGGGACTTCTCCTGGTGCCGTCCACTAGGCAATGCCAGCGGGCGACACCGAGGAGTAGGGCCTTCTCTGTGATGGGCCCAACCCTCTGGAATGACCTCCCCCCCGACATTAGAACCACTTCTGACCTCCGCTCCTTCCGGCAAAAACTGAAGACCCACCTGTTCCGATTAGCAGGCCTGGCATAATTCAACTGTCCCTCCTGGCAAATGTATTATATCTGGTTATTTTAGGGGCTTTTTAATTTACTGTATTTGTTTTTAGGGGTTTGAATTTATTTTATATCTGCTTTGTACAGTTCTTTTAACTACATTTTAACCTCCTCCATGTCAATTGTCAACTGTACATATTTAATTTAATTTTATTGTATCCTGTTATATTTTGTATGAACTGTACACCGCCCCGAGTCCTTTGCGGGAGAGGGGGCGGTCTAGAAGCATTAAATATTATTATTATTATTATTGTTATTGTTATTGTTGTTATTATTATTATTATTATTATTATTATTATTATTATTATTATTATTATTATTGGATGAAATTATTTTCAGCAATGTTAGATTCATTTTTATTTATTTTATTTATTAAATGTGTATGCTGCTCATCTCCCCTACAAGTGAGTCTGCACAGCTTGTATGACGGACTGTATGATTGAAACAGGGAGCATGCATCTGAAAATTAATATTCCAAAATCTAACGTAGTTCTGTGTCAAACTGGGAAAGTGAACAGCTGCAAGTTTTATATATGTGAACAGTAAATACTTAATTAGAATTTCTGTTAATGAAGAGAAATGGATCAAGAAATTCTTCAGACATGTAAATCATGGGGGAATTTTAGCGAGCAGTATGTGATCTGTTGCATAAAATCAGTATGTATAAGAACATGCATCTGTTTACTTCATTTTAGGGAACTGAGGCTTGAGTATATCAAGAGAAACACAAAAATAAGTCATATGCAGTTATAAATAAGTGACCTATGAACAACATATATTAAAAAAGAGATGAAGTCAAGAATGGATGGGTGCTGAAAGAATGTAGACCGAATAGAAAAATGATCAACCAGTGCAGTTTGGTTATAGAAACAAAATGAATGAAGATCAAATTGCAGAACAAATCCAGGAGTGTATTTGAAAGAAAGGGAAAACTTAGAAAGTCATTGGATTATGTTAATGAGACCATCAGAAAAAGTGGCTAAACCCAATCATGATGGACAGAAGCAGAACAGCAGTAACACCAGTCCCCAAAGCAACATAATTTGGGTAAACACATTGCTTTTTTGTGTAGCCATCTGCTTCCTCCTTTCATGGATAATTTATGTGAGCCTTGCATCTTCCTTTTAAAGAAAGAGAAGAGCAAAACATTTTGCTGAGGAGGCTGGAAGTAACATTATAGATTGAGAATTGTAATCAAAAGATTGGGTATATGTGCTGAGGTAAACTTCTTTTTTTAAGCACTTTTCACCTCACTTTTGCCAATTAGTTTTTGCAGCAGACTATATATTCTATATCTCAAACTTTTATAAAGAAACTAGTCAAGTTCTGTGAGAAATTCAAGAGCTAGAAAATTATATTTGGTATGATATTCTCCTCTACAAGCTGCCTGGTTTGCAAATTGCTATGAGAGGTTCTTTTCTTGATTCTACCAATAGAATTTTATTTGCTAATAAATCAAGAAAGTCTTTTTGGTGACTGCTTCCAATCTTGAAATTTCCATCATAAGAAATAAAACTCTGCTTTATTGTTCTATGGACAGACAGACAGATACCACAAAAACTGACATGACTGCACAAACATTTGTTTATATGATTTATATTGCTATTCATATCATATGAATGGGAACTGGGTATGTCTAGTTTAATGAAAAGAAGGATTAGGGGAGACATGATAGCAGTGTTCCAATACCTCAGGGGTTGCCACAAAGAAGAGGGAGTCAAACTATTCTCCAAGGCACCTGAGGGCAGGACAAGAAGCAATGGGTGAAGCTAATCAAGGAGAGAAGCAACTTAGAACTGAGGAGAAATTTCCTGACAGTGAGAACAATTAATCAGTGGAACAGCTTGCCTCCAGAAGTTGTGAATGCTCCAACACTGGAAGTCTTTAAGAAGATGTTGGATAGCCATTTGCCTGAAATGGTATAGGGTTTCCTGCCTAAGCAGGGGGTTGGACTAGAAGACCTCCAAGGTCCCTTCAAACTCTGCTATTGTAATTGTATTGTATATGAGTAATTTTAGAAAGCATGCAGTAGAAGGATTATAAACATATACAACCTCTTCCCCACCTCCCCCCCAAAAAACCTTTAAAAAACCTATTGGAGCCCAAGGATGAAAAATAATCCAAGCCATAGAAGAAACAAAGCACAACAACAGCAGATCTAACTCCTGGACTGAAAATTTGACAGCCAGGTCTTCCGTGCCTTACAAAAGGCTGAAAGAGTTGAGGCCATCTCTGCTTTTATATAAGCAATCCTTTAATGAATAGGTGAGTTTGGACTATTGAATTAGTGATTAGCAAAGGTAGGAAAATGGAGAAGAATTTCCTGAGGAAGTTTAGGATTTGTCCTTGCTTATTGCATTTGCAGGGACGTGGTGGCTCAGTGGCTAATATGCTGAGCTTGTTGATCAGAAGGGTCGGCAGTTCAGCAGTTCGAATCCCTAGCGCTATATAACGGAGTGAGCTTCCATTACTTGTCCCAGCTTTTGCCAACCTAGCAGTTCGAAATCATGTAAAAAAATGCAAGTAGAAAAATAGGGACCACCTTTGGTGGGAAGGTAACAGTGTTCCGTGCACCTTCAGCATTTAGTCATGCCGGCCACATGACCATGGAGACGTCTTTGGACAGTGCTGGCTCTTCGGCTTTGAAATGGAGATGAGCACCGCCACCTAGAACCGAGAACAACCAGCACATATAGGTGAGGGGAACCTTTACCTTTACCTTTTGCATTTTAATTAAATCCATATTAACTATCTTTCTGGAAAGTCATTTAAGAATTGGATAGAGGGATGGATGGATGGATGGATGGATGGATGGATGGATGGATGGATGGATGGAGAGAGAGAGAGAGGGGTGGAAAGAAGGATATATCCAAACTTGAACCAGACTTCCTAGGTGTCAAAATCAATTTTAATAATAAATTAAACATGTCAAAATATATTAAATATGCTATTAAATCACTGGTGTTTCTGCTTCCTGGCCACCACCCTAGGTTAGTTTATTTGAATTTCAGGCTTTGTATATGCATAACAAAATGCCCCACATTTTAAAAGCTAAATACATATCTATTTTTACTTTATGCTGAACTATTACTGTCCTCAAATACACTGAGAATTAACTATGCACTAGGACTTCATTAAGTAACGCTGCCTTCCAGGCGTAACCAAAAAAAAAAATTACACTCAGCAGCCTTTTCACATGTTCTGTCTCAGACAGAGCTTTCATTTTGAGCACTACTAAGTGTTACAAACTATGTAGGGCATTGGGACCACATACTTTAACTATACTGACATCAATAAGAAAGCTCCATTTATTTTCCGCAGGCATTGAATCAAGCGAACAGTTTGATATTGATCTTTTTTTGCCGAGAGTGCCACTATCAACAATAGTTATGCCTCTCTATCATAGAAGCTGGATTGATTGGCAACGCTCAAAAGCTTTCCTCATTAGTTTTTTATGTGTTCTGGCAAATGGGGCCGCAACTTGCACTATATGAGATGTAATAATCACTCTCGCCTAGGGCTGAGCAAATCTCTTTAGTTCTTTTACTCTTTAGTTCTTTCATTTTTGCAATTTAAATTTATTCCAACTCACTTTCCTCTTACAGACATTTAGGACTACGACTTCTCCACTTTTTGTGTTTAGCAGGAATGGAGAACTTTTCTTGACTTGTGGGCTGCAACGCTTGCACCCACAGCCAAAGGTTTTTAGGTGACATCCCGGAAAGGTTAGGGTCTAGTTTTTCAGCCTATTTCTTCCTTGGGAGAGGAAGGGTGGGAATCACAGAAGGATAATTTTGGGGTGCAATTTTTTTTTTAAAGAAAATGCTCCAAAATTACTCAAAGAGCAAAGAGCGCTGAGTTTCAGATTTTCATTCCCATTCCCAAAGCCACCCTGGGGTGAAATGAAAGAAAGGGAGAAAGAGAGGAGGGGAGGGAGGGAGGGAGGGAGGGAGGGAGGGAGGGAGGGAGAGAGAGAGAGAGAGAGAGAGAGAGAGAGAGAGAGAGAGAGAGAGAGAGAGAGAGAGAGAGAGAAAACATAATGCTTCTGAGAATTAGTCATCTCAAGAAGACATTTGATCAGCATACTGGGGTGCAAAAATTGGCCTGAAATTACCTTGCTGTAATAGTGTATAGATTTGAGAAAAGCAAATTTGTTGAGTTTCAGAGGAAATATTTTCTTTGTTGTTATGATGGGTTTGTAGCTTACATAAAAACAGACAAGGAATGAAGCCAAATCTCAGGTTTCTGATCCAATCTGGCTCTCTCACTTAGAAAAATTGATAAAGAACATTGCATTTGAAGGACACCAGCAGAGCAGGAGTCATTAAAACCATGATTCCTGAGCCATCTGTATTTTCCCATCAAGTGCAATGAAAGAAATGGATAGGTTGCAAGAGTTATAAAAATGGATGGTATTCTGTATTTTGTTGTCTTCTCACCAGGATCTTGGAGACAAAGCCAAGACTCATAATGACTCATTATAACCACAAAGTTTAGGAGAAAAACTGAGTGACAGTGATGTCTATGCCATGTTTTTCTAAGGCTATGTATAAGAAAAGTCCTTCAGAGATATATTTACTTTTTTGTGGGGGAGGGACTTTGAAAAATAAGATAAGCTTTTAGATATATTTTAGTCTTTGCCTTTAGCCGAATTTTAACTCTTTTCATAAGAAAGTGATTTAGTTTGGGCCAGTAACTAAGCAGGATCAGACTTGGATAGCACTTGAGAATTCCTGTCAGACTTATCCCATAGATCAGACACGAAACATGGCCAAATGAGCTAATCCTACTTTATTGGAAAGATACATAATCAGAATCTTGCAAATCTGAAAGTACAATTTTTCTACTGTCATCTTTACACCCCATGATTTAGGGAGTGTCCATTCTTATTCTGTCTACTATGTGGCATATGTAGGTTGTGCTTCTTTTTATCTGACCATTCCCTTGGACAGCAATTCTTTGCCTGGTCTTCCAAGGTTATTCGCACAAACCATTACAATTCCAGAATGGTAGCTTTGACTGGGTGGTTTAAAAAAAGAAGAAGATGAATTAAGGAAAGAGCAAACCATTCTGTTTTGCTCCAAGAAAATGACATGAACATTGTCCAGAAAATCATAGGAGCTGAGGCTGAGTTCTAGGTTTCTTTATTATTTTATTTATTTAAAAAAATATATTCTTTCTTTGGCTGCCATAGTGAAAAAAGGACGATATGCTGAAAGTCATATATAAAAGTCAGTTGATTAAGTTATGTAAGAAATATAATAGGACACGGACCAACAACAAATGAGGTGAGCTGATGTGGTTCATTTATGCTCTGATGCTAAGAAGTTACATATTCTACATTAATTTTCAAGCTTTACGTTTCAATGTATCCGGCCCGATCATAACTACTCATTGATTATCAAGCCCAATCACATAGTTTCGTAGCGAAGCATGGGTATCCAGCTAGTAAGATGTAAAAAGGTTCTACATTTTAAAGTGGAAATGAGGAAGATTGCAATACCAGGAAGCACTATTTTCTACAAGAAAGTATATTATCAGCACACTTCCATTTATAGGTAAATAGAAACACTACATTTGCTTATCTTAATTGTGAATAGTAAATCTGCTATGCCAAGGCTATGCTTAAAACTGTCTTAACAATTAACAAATGTTGGTTCTTGCTAAATTAACTTAATTGTAAAGCATTAAGTACATAATTAGATACTGCATTAATTCAATATATAAATTACATAAGAGATACATTTAATAAGTTTTCCTAAATACATTCTCTAGTAATGATCAATACTATTAAACATGATATTGAGAATGATTTTAATCCAGATGTTAGGGCAAAGATTCTCAAACTTTGTGATGTTATGGCCTCTTCACATAATGCATATCTCTCACACATCATAAATAAATGAATTGTGTGATCCTCTCTATAAATAGGCACAGTCTATCCTAGAGAAAGCAAGCAAATTGATGGATGCACCTAACTGAGATGCAGTTGCCAAGGAAAGGATGCTTCTATACTTTGACAACAACCAAGTTGAAAGAGGCCAACAAGAATGGAATGTGCTCCAAAAAGATTCCCAGCTGGAGACCATTGCTGATTTTCCAGTATGATACATTCTCTTCCTGCAAGAAGTAAAAAGCAAAAAGCCTTAATGCCTCCTAAAAAGAAGCTCAAGAACAGCCACCCTTGGAGTAGGAAGAAAGCAAAACTAGGGAAGTGTACCTTGAGATATCTTGGATGGTGCTCAAGAACAGGTTGGGGCTGTTACAGGTTAAACACAGAGGTTACTGAAGAAGAGACTTGGTTCAATCCAGTCCAGTCTAGTCCAGCACCAACAGCATAGTGAAAGCCACTTTTATTCATGCATAGTGGAAGCAAGGATCTCACACCTCCACTTTGCTTCAGTCCCCAGAGAATCATATTTTATACTTCGAGTATCTCTGTGTTTGGGTACTGATGACAAATCTGTATTGAGGAATGACAACTCATTAATTCAAGCTGAAGTTATAGCTCACTTAATCCATGTTGCTGAATCAATTTATTTGAAACATTCCCTTACAGCTCTTCATCACAGTTGATTCTAGAATAATTTATAAAGTCTGAATATGTGGCCCAATTTTTAAATACATGCAGCGTATGAGACAGATTTATGATTGGACCAGTTATATTACTCTTAAGTTACCAAAAATAGAGAGTAGATTTCAGCAATTTTGGCCACAACGTCTCCATTGATAGGTTACTTTAATAATGAATAACAATCTGGCAGCTGTCCTTTTCCTTTGCTGAGAAGGCTGTCACATATGCTCAGCTTTATTTATTCAATTTCTTTCCATCTTCTTTTGTTTCTTATTGCCTTATATCAGTTGCTTTAAAATACCCTTTTAGATCTTAGGTACAATATGTCTTGCTTTTAATAATAGTTTGACATCTACAATCTCATCCAAGTAACAGTAATATTTTAAAAGATGTATTGGTGACATGAATTCTATTCCTATTCATAACTTAACCTATCCTTTCTATTGGCATTAAAATGTTTGGATTTAATTATGTTCAGTTTGGTCCTTAGTTATTGGAAGTTAGAGTTGTTTCTCTCTGTTCCTCCTTGCCAATTCTCTAATTCACCCTGCTCGGGATTCCAATCCCAACAAAAACAATTTTTGCAATACATTTGGAATAGGTGATGTACTGTAATTATTTGCAGCTGGCTTCAGTTTCTTTGGTTTCTGTTCCTCCTTGGGTCCCTTTTCTTGATATTGCCACAAACATCTGTGCATTGACACATGCTATCCACATCTCCAATCGGTGTTCCAAACTCAGTTCAGTATTCAACGATAGATGATGCATAAAACTGCACAAACAAGCTCAATACAGCTGGGCATGCAGTTACATCTGCACTGTGTTTTACAGCATTTGTTACTCCAGTTCATATCCATGTGTCATAGGATGCATTAGAAAGTAACAGAAGTGAATATAAAAGCAAAATGTGCCCTATTTTTGTAATGTGTCTATGGAGGGGGGGGATGTACCCTAATGCTGGAAGTATTCAATTTTTTAAAAATCAGATACACATTAAAAAAGGTTCATAATGCAGAGGTTTTACATTAGCAGGACCTAGTTATTTGGAGAGTGACAAGAGGATAACTACTCACTTTGTAGCAAAGTATGTACCTTGCGGTATGATCTAAGTGTAGTACACAAAATTGTCTGTTACAACACCTTACCTGTCAACAACTTCTTCAGCTTCAACCTCAATAATACATGGGCAAACAATTGACATAAACTCAAGGTAAATCGCTCCAAACTCGATTGCAGAAACGATGACTTCAGCAACAGAGTGGTCAACTCCTGGAATGCTCTACTGACCCTATTGTTACATCCTCTAACCCCCACAACTTCAACCTTAAACTATCTACCATGGACCTTACCCCACTCTTAAGAGGTCCATAAAGGGGGTGTGCATAAGTGCACCAGCGTGCCTACCGTCCCTGTCCTACTGTCCCCATCTATTTGCATTCATTTCTTTCATTTATATCCATGTTTATATTTATATCTGCTATTTTGTACACGTTTGACAAACTAATAAATACAAATACCAAATTCAACCACAGAAATTTGGGATGCAGAAAGAGTTAATATCCCTCTCATCCCTGACATTGTTTTCATCATTTTTACTAGGATTAAATCCATTTATCTTACCCATTGGCAGGGAACATCATACACATTTTGCTGTCAGTGGACTGTCAGTGAGCAGAATCTTTCTTTCCTCAAGATTTCTTTGAGAACAGCGGTGCTTTTGAGATACCCTTATTTGAAAACTTGTGATATTGATAATGCCATACAAGGCTACCTCTTACTAGCTTCTGAAGGCCCCAAGAGAGAAAAAAAACCCTACACATCTGAAATGTCGGATCAGCCCAGGGGCCTAACATTAGTTTACAACGTTCATTAACATATAGCTGTTGGGTAGTAAAAGATTTGTGAACTTTAGAAAAAGAATTTAGATGGTGTAGCTAGTTTGGTTTTGTAAGGAATTTGTGACCCCAAGCATGTGTCTCATATTTGCTCGTAAATGTGGATGTGATTCCTTGGTTGGAGTAATTTGTTGGTTTGTACATGAATGAGTCATCGCCTGTAGGAATAAGAATAGTCTCTAGGAAAATTTACGAAGGCTTGATTTTCCCTTAAGGCGACAAACAGCTAGGAAAAGAGGTAACTGTGCACGGAAGCATATTGGCAGCTTTACGGCTTCTAATATTTGTAGAATTATTTTAAAGTTTCAGTTTAAAGGGTTATGACAGAGATTATAAACTGAGGTAAGATTTATATTTAACATTATCTCAAAGCTTATATCAGTGTTACATACATACAGCTTCTTCTACCTGTACCCTCTATATTTTAAGGAGCCACCATTCAGAATTTGCAGGGGTGACAGGATAATGTACTGTACATCTCAAGGGTTCAAGTAGCACAACAAGTTATTTTATTCTTTCAAACACACTAAAACAAATTTCTCATTTCAACTCTGCAAATTTCAAAAGTGTTTTATAATTTAGTGACGTTTTCCATCCATATCATCATCAACATCAAAGTTGAAGTATAAATTGCAACTTTACATATTTACTCATGGGAATGAAGCACAGTTTTTTTAAAAAGTCCTTTTTGTTGTATTTTGTACCGTTTTCCAAGCAAAAAAATATATCAGTTCTGTAATTTTAAAGGAAAAATATTTCATATTCCAGAAAATAACTATGTGTCTGTAGATAGATGACAGATTCAGTTCTTAAAGGCTTAATTTTAAAAAGGTTCAGTTTTTAACAAATTATTAAGTCAGGTTTATACATTTTATCATTCAACCGTCACATCAACAAATTTATTTTTTATGTCACCTTTAGTAATTTTATAGATAACTCAAGATGATAAGCATGCCAAATACTACTTCCTTCTATTTTCTTCTCCACAACAAGAAGAGAGGGCTTGACTAAGAGAGAATAATCAAAGTTACCCAGCCAGTTTAGAATATCTGTAGTCACTCCAGCTAAGTTAATGGTATGTTAAAGTAGTAGGTAATCAAGAAAAATCTACATAAATGTTTAATTTTTCTCAAGACTGCTAGATTGCTTCCTCCTTACCATTAAATACTGCATTTTCTCCAAATCCCCTAAATAATTATAGGCAATATAAAAGCAGTTGTACATTGTTAACTTCTCTAGGCTACTTTTTAAAAAATTAAACTAAACTTTGG
Organism: Natrix helvetica; assembly: GCF_964273705.1. NCBI lineage: Eukaryota > Metazoa > Chordata > Lepidosauria > Squamata > Natricidae > Natrix > Natrix helvetica. The sequence goes on along the minus strand of NC_138552.1, from coordinate 24,441,747 downwards.
AAATGTCAAATTCTGAATAGTCAGAAATGTCAAAACTTTGAAAAGATCAGTTTTGCTCAAACTGTATTATATTTCATTTAAGAATAGCATTAATGTTTGTAGGTGATCGTTTATAATTATGACAAAATTTTCCCCTACAACAAATCTATATTTTTATATTATTGTCAGGGTGATTAGTAATTTCTTTTGAATTTTGCTACATTTTACATTGAAATGTTGTAAGTTAGGAAGGCTGCAGTCACCTAATGAGAAAATTACAGGTCTTCAGCTATTGGGACCAGAATTTCCATAAACAATGTGATCATAAAGTACATTGTCACATAATCAGATTGCTTAGCAACGGCAATTCTAGCACTCTTTATTGCCATTGTTTGGTAAGGATCATCGAGTCAGTAAGTAAGAATCCCAGGTAGCTTACAAGTAGACCGGCAGCCAGGTAAGGCATGGTGCAAGCACCAAGGATGGCTGTTGCTGGGCAGGTTAGTGTGGCACGTGGCCCAGAAAAGTAGGCCCAGGTAGGGCCAGTTGCAAGCCACTTAGCAGAGCAAAGTACAACCTTCTCAGATGGCTTCCCTATTGCCTTTGCTTGTGGGAAGCTGGCAGGAAAGGTTGCAAAAGATGATCACATGTCTATGGATCCCTTCAACTGTTGTGTGAGCCAGTTGCCAGATACCCAGATTGAAATCACAACCATAACTTCAAGGACCAGTCGTAAATGCCATTTTTCAGTGCCATCATAACCTTGAATAATCATGGTAAGCAAGGATTACCTGTGTTCAGTAATAGACAGGACACTAATTTCCACTCCTCAGTGTGCTGGCACTGTGCTTAGAGAAGGCTATAAAGCACTGTAAAGCGGTATATAAGTCTAAGTGCTATTGCTATCTCATTTTATGTCTAAGAATACACATGATCATTTCACTAAAATTCTCCTTCTTTGAAAGTCATTTAAATTTTTTTTCAAACTGATGAAAATTGTAGTGGTAATGTAGAATTCTTAGAATGCTAATAATAATTTATGAAATTGAGGGTGGCAAAGGCAGCAATTCATTCATGTCTTATGTCTACAGGAAAACTAGGAATGGTATACCCTATTATTGTAATAGGTATTATAACAAAAGCTTGAAAGCATGACTCTCTCTGAACCTCCTTATATTAACAAAGTCATATACTTGAGTTTCTTTCTTATGCTTTGACCCTAAGGGGTTATAACTGATTCTCCAAGTTCCTTCTAAACGGCTCTTCCACACTATTTTTAAATTTACAGCAACTTGGGGCAATCACTCTCTCTTCTTCTCCTTTTTCTTTCTTACTATGTTTAAGACTCATATTTTTTCTCTCATTGAATGAGAAACTACATTATTACTTTATACATTACAGATTATTGTTCTCCAATAACTTTGCTTTTTTCCCTTAGCTATTAAAATGGGTGGTTACATTTGTTTGAAGGATAGGTAAGGGATGTGAACTTTTCAGCTCTCCATATTACAGTGATATTGGTTAAAGTGTTCTTTGAAATGAATAATTTGAGTAACACTTTTAAATAAACACCATTAACATCGATTTGATATTCCATCATAGAATACAACAGCATTGTTGTATCCAATATACCTAGCATTATTTGACCATCTACATTTCACACAGCGACATCACCGGGAAAACATACATTCTGATAATGCTGATCAAACAAATCTTGATCACATCATTCCGGTAAAATAACATTCTCGTAATCAATAATGCCTGCAAAAAAAAATTCCTCATAAATTAGGAAAGGAGCTGTAGTCATTATATTTCATTGTGATAAAAGACATTGTTACTATTTGAATTTAGAGTTTTCCTTCTAATACTTTTGTATTTAGTGTAACCCAGGGCACGCTTCAACTACTTCAGGGTGATGGGATTGTAATCATTCAACAAATCATGAAGAAATCCATATTATAAATTATCAGCCTGTCTTTAATTTTAAAAATGTAAAACTAAAAAGTGAGTCAAGTGAAGAAAAAAGAAAAGCAATCATGGTTTAATGGTTATTTACTGACATTTGTTTGAAGTTATATGTTAATTTAATGTAGCTGCAGACTGCTATATGCTAGGATAAACTCATAAAAACAAAACGGATGAATTGCGCAGTCCTCTATTGCCTTTACAAAATGATTGTCTTTTATTCTCAGTTCTGCTCAGTTTCTAAGGATTTTATTTCCAGAACGTAATCTTGATGGCATTACTTTATAGGATTTGAACAGTTCAGTTTACTGTTCATTTTCCTTAATGAGGCATAACTCAATGGTAAAATCTTGGTTTTGATGATCTCATATTGTCTGTAATTTTACCTGCAGATTTTCCACATGACTTATGATCTAGCCAGTGCTGTGGTGAGAATCTTCAATCTCATTGGAATGATGTTGCTTCTTTGCCATTGGGACGGTTGCCTTCAGTTCCTGGTCCCATTGCTTCAAGATTTCCCAGAAGATTGCTGGGTGTCCCTAAATGGTATGGTTGTAAGTATTGTTCATTTTTCATTGTGTTTTTAAGGACGTTCTTTTAAGCTTGTGAAAGGAAGGAAGTTAAGAACTTATTGTCTTTAGCTGTGGAAATACTGTCAATTGCTGAGTTTCAAATCTGCCGCAGAGTGGAATGTGAAAATATATTGAAGGATTAGAACAAGAACACATAATTTTATTGATTCAAGAATTTGTTTATTTCAGGGAGGGGTTTTTAGATATTTCCAAGGTAGAAGGAAAAAATGTTGCTCTATATGTCTCAATTCTCACAGTGTAAAGTCAGGCTCTAGGAACCATAAAAAAGATGCTAGTGAATTGCATGCCACCATTTGTGCATCTATGGCTAGAATATGTTCAGTGTATTCAGTGTATAATGAATATGTTCATATTCATTAAATATGATCTTCAAAGACAATATTGGGTATTTGCTGGATGTGGTACCAAACCATTCATTTTCTGAAGATGGTAAACATTAAAAACTTGCTGGAAAATTAACCATCAATTTAGTTAGGATTATTGTTCTTACACTATGAAGATAACTCCCTAATAGTCTCTATAAGCTACCAGCATCATCACATTTAGAACAACATGACACTCATTCTAATAACATACTGTTGAAGAACAAGTCAGACTATCTACTGAACATATTGAGCAAAGGGGGAAAGTACTGTAGAAGAACCGTAGTACAGAAAACATAATTTCCCATTTAAATGAAAAGCCCCTTCTTCCATAGTTGAAAACCTTTCAACTTTCTTCATTAAAACCCATTTTTTTCTCCAATATAAAATGTCATTTTGTAATAACTTTAAAAAGTATTAAAAAACAAAAAAAGGTATAAAAATAAACAGAGTAATTTGCTACTTATTTTTTTGGAAAGAAATGGTTCTTCACAGTCAAAAGCAACTGATGGATAAAATAGGCAGTTGGATTTTAAAAAAATCAAAGGTTAAGGAAAAGATTGGAAAAGAACCGAATATTGTCTACCAGCACACATTCAACAAAATTAAAATTAAGGAGAACTAGACTTGCAATTAACTGGCTTAGTATAACTTAGGTAGTTTCTTAATCATATTCTCACCCCCAAAAGTAACTTCTTAACTTTTTAATCACTGACATTGTTTGACATTCTAAAGAAATGCCCATGGCTTTAAATATACCATAGATATACAATATGATTATTTCAATTACTCTTGGAATATATCTACAAAAGTTGAAACACTGCAACTAAATGCAGAGATGCTTTTCCACTATTACTTTTCCATGTAGTCTCTTCTATGTTGTGCAGTTAAGATGAAGAATCAATATGGTACTTCTGGAATAGATTGTGCAGCCAATTATTTTCCAATTACAAACTTGATACCAGCTGTACATGGTATTCCATGGAGTTAGAAAATTAAGCGTAATGATTCCATGATTTTCAGTAATCAGTCCAGATTCCTCATCAGTCCAAAGGGAATTCATAACTAGGGATAAGGGATAAGCAGAACTAGGAAATATGAAGGAAAAGCATTGGGATCAAAGAATTAGAGGTCAATATATTGAGGCAAAACAAAAGGTATGCTGAAATCTTAAACAAACATTCATGTATTTTTTTTTAGCTGAAAGAGGCTCTCATTCTCAGAGTGCTTTAGATTTTTTTAACCTTGGTATTTTTTATTTTATTGTTGAAATGATGGACAGTATTACTGCAACTGTTTTTGTTTATGCGTCTTTCCATCGTTTTTAACTTTTTCTAGCAGCCATACTTCCCAATTTGAAAAAAAAAAACTATATAAGAGATATTCATTGTGTCTTACTTTGAAATGAGGCATGGGAAGCAAAGTTGCAGATTACTGGAAAGATGATTGGACAACAAAAGACAGGCTGTTCATTCTCTCTCTCATTCATAACATTCAAATTCTCTCTTGTTCTCTCATTCATAACATAAGCAAGTGCGAGAACGCCATACTCCATCCACATGTGAGAAAATCATAAAGATTCTCTCCATTTTTGAAAGAAATTTAAGAAGCAAACTCTCTTGCATAAATTGCCAGAAAATTGCTTCAGATTTCCCCACCACCACCACCTTGCAGGACACTAAGCAAAACAACAAGACAGAAACTCAAGGAGATAATTCAAAGCGTTGTTTGACATTTTAAGAATGCGCTTCCTGTTTGGAACAGCTTTCTCTTCTACCAAACAGTAGCTAATTGATTGTCAGGCAAGGAGAAGCTGGCCCATACACAGAGTTAATCATAGTTACTTTTTTGAAACAATGCCTATTTGCAAGACTCTCGCCAGACTGACTTCATTTTCAGATAAGCCTTCAGGGGCTCTGGGGAAGATAAGGCTTGTGCTGCTTTCTGCTGTACAGAAAGTTCATCCCTCACTATACATCTTCCCCCAACTCTAGTTGGAGATTCTACCATATAATTAAAGCAATCATATTAATATTGCAGTTTTCATCATTATTGTTACATTATGATATCATTTTATGTTCACAACAGCACATTTACAACTGAACCGAAGCATGGCCTTGAACCAAAATTGCAGAATGTGCTCTAGTTAGGAATCTAAAGCTGTGTTGCCTAGTCACCTAAGCCACTGACCTACTTTTTGCCACTGATGACCCCAGAAATTGATAGACTCTAAAACTGGACCCCACTGAACTCTTGGGTTACATTAAACACTGCTTTCAAAAAATTTAACAACTTTTAACTTATTCCATGATGTCACACTGGATTTGGCATGTTTGTCCATCTATGGTATCCTTCCCAAGGTCCTGGGATAAGCAGTTGTGGATGTTTGATGATGTTAAAGGTATCATCAGAGGAGGTAAGCTGACCTAAGTACAGCTGCCTTTTGTAATTGACTGATGGTGATTTTGTTAATGCCGATGGTATTCAAGTGGTGCTCTAGTTGCTTTGTGACTTGTCCCAAGGTGCTTTTGGTACTACTTTTGTTTTCCTTATTACTGTTATTATCACTATTGTTACTGCACCACTATAATTGTTATTATTGCTTCAGCTCTTCCATGTCATTATTCTATTTATCAATTCTGAGTTATTTTTATTTGACGTAAATATTCTCTTCCTAGCCAGCTATATTTTCTTTGACTTACTTGTATCACTCCCCTTTCTCTTTTTCTTAGTTTTGATTTTTGACTACTGTGGTCAGAGTCTCTTACATGTTTTTGCCAATTTTTGAAGACATTCAGAAACCTCTTAGCTGATCAGCTGTCCATTTGCTGACATCCTGCAAGTATAGCTTTTCAAACAAAATGGTGACTTCAAAAATGTAATTACCCTAATAAAAAAAAAAATAGGTCACCAAGTTGCTGAGTGGTGTGCCTTGATCATCCCCATACTCTTGGCATTCAGCTTTTTTATAGCTCTCTTCCCCAGCACTTATGCAGGAAACTAAAAATGCACATTTTCTACAGAATTTTGTAAGCCAGGTGTTGAATGAAAGGAACAAAAGCACTCCCAAATGAGCTAGCCAGAGTGAAAGAAAGATTTTGTATTGTGTCATGTAGAGAGTTTCATAAAAGACAGCGAAAAGCAATCCCAGCGCAATCACCTTTGAAACTCAGGGAGAATTAGTTGCCTACGTTACATAGAGTAACTCTATGCGTGGTTGTATAGGAGGGAGTTCCAAAGAAACTACTGGGATTTATTTCCACATAAAATCTGCAAGTCAGAAAAGCAAGCAGACAGACATCTCCACTGGGACTTTGTGATTCCATTTAGCATTTCTTCAGTCCTTCTCTATAACTGGCATATTAAAATGACATACATTTCTTTTCAGTTTCACAGTTCTGTATTTTGATGAAATAGTTTTCAAGACTTGGCTTGTTTTAACCATGACCAATTTTGCACTGCTGTATTTTGCACTGCTGTACTGAACTCATTGTTGAATGAATGAATATTTTGACTATGACGGTTTGCGTTTGCCTTAGAAAATGTTAAAAGTATTCAAAGATAGTGTAAAGATCTGGCAGCTATATTTTAAGGAAAGCCATAGTATTCCCCTAAGATGAAAATACTGTTAGTAATTAGGACAAAATAGAAGGAACTGAAATAATTTTTACTTCCATAAAAATATGTAGCAATAGCACTTATACTTATATAACACTTCACAGTGCTTTACAACCCTCTCTAAGCGGTTTACAGAGTCAGCTTATTGCCCCCAACAATCTGGGTCTTCATTTTACCAACCTCAGAAGGATGGAAGGCTGAGTCAACCTTGAGCCTGGTGAGATTTGAACTGCCAAATTGCAGGAAGCCGGAAGGCAGCATAAGTAGCCTGCAGTACTGCACTCTAACCACTGCATCACTGAGGCCCATATATACATATAAGATCCAGAAGAGAACTTTATATTTATTTGCTTGTTTATTTCAATCATTTGCAATTAGCTCTTCACTCTGAAAGCTTTGGATATGTAGAATTGAGCATATGTCACTAAATCTCATCAACTGTCCAATCCTCTTTTAATATTAGTGAACTTTTATCTTAATGTGGTATTTTTCTAATATTATATTCACTGCTAGCATAACATTAAATGCTCTTAAAAGATCAATAATAGCAGAGCAATTTGCGATAATCCTCTGACATAAGAAAAACCAAACTAACCAGAGTCCTGGAGAGTAGAAAGAAAGGACAACATTTCCATTTCTTACCCCTTTCTAAGGTTTCTGTCCATTCATAGTAATTGGAAGAGTTGTCTTTATAAACTGCAGACCTAAGAGCAATAGCACTTAGACTTATATACTGCTTCATATCTCTCTCTGAGGGGTTTACAGTCAGCATATTGTCCCAGATAATATGGGTCCTCATTTTACTGACCTTGGAAGGATGGAAGGATGAGTCAACTTTGAGCGAGTCAGAACTCAACTCCTGACAGTGAGCAGACTTAACCTGCAATACTTCATTCTTACCACTGTGCCACCATGACTCTATACATTTATAGATATGTATAGTCAGTTCTATAAATCTAATATAAATTTGACCCAGTTATGAGATCTAAGGGTTCAAAGAGGATTTTCTGTCAGATAGATCCATGACACTGCACTTTAGCACATCAACACAAGATGCCCCATGTTTTGTAAGAGTTCTCTTCTACTGTATTTGAAATACTAAAATAGGTTTCAAATTTATGAAACTTTAACTTGTTTTGTCTATGAAAATTCTCAATCATCCAAGGTCAGGGTTGTTCCAAAGATGCTTTCAAAAGGCATCTATACTTTCTTGGTTATTTCTTGAAAAAATGAATAAATAAATCCTTCTACTCCCCACCATTCAGTCAGAATTGGGAAAGCTTTTGGATGAGAAGCAAAATGTTTTCATGAAGAAAATTAAGAAAGTCCTGTTGCCTTTTGAAAAATAATGATGAGATGGATGGTATTGCTTGCTGACCAGAGTGGTTAAATGTCTTGCAATGTTGTAGGTGATTGATGCTGCTGACAATTGGCCTGAGTGGAGTGCCCTCTTTGTGGATGTTAACTTGTTTTCTCTTCCAAAGTAAGGTATAAAATGAAAGTAGAATGAATCAGGAAAATGTTAAAAAAATGCAGCTGCATTTGAGCTTGATAATTTTGGACTAGTCCTTTTGAATAATTCATTCTTTTCATCAAATCAGTTGCAGTTCTATTTCAGAACACATTGGGCTGCATGCAATAACTGGGGAATTGCTTTATATATTCTCTGTATTCACATAAAATTGTTTTTCTTTTGTTAACAATACCTTAGTCCTAAGAAAGCAGTTTAAAAACAAACCATTGATAGATAAAATAATAACTATTAATAACATCTATAGATAAAATTTTCAAAGTTACCTTAAGAATGGGAAAATGAAATAAACAAAATTACCGTTGTTACCAATATTCCAATATGGGTGGGAGTTACCAAATGTTCTAACACTGAGTCTTTTGATGATATTGATGGAAGTAGTTCTTTTGTGAAATTGGGAGGCTGTGAGTTCTATCTTGGACATAAAGCTAGAATGGGGACCTTGAGCCAGTCACTGTCTCTCCGTTGTAGGAAGCAGACAGTGGGAAGGAGGCAAGCTGTAGGAAGGAGGAAACTGCATCTGAAAAACTTTGCCAAGGAAATTGCAGGGACTTGTCCAGACAGTCTCTAATTGAACAGAAGGGAAAACATTCTTTTGTAAGGAAATCTGAAAAATCAAACCGTCCAGATATTATTGAACAATAGCTCCAGTCATCTTTAGGTTTTGGACATTCTTCTTGTTGTTAGTTGCAGCCATGTCCAACCCATTGCGACCCCATGGACAGCGTTCTTCCAGGCCTTCCTGTCCTCTATCATCCTCTGGAGAACATTTAAGCTCATGCTGACTGCTTCGGTGACTCCATCCAGCCACCTCATTCTCTGTCATCCCGTTCTTCTTTTACCCTCAATCTTCCTCAGCATTAGGCTCTTCTCCAGTGTATCTTTCCTTCTCATTAGGTGGCCAAAGTGTTTGAGTTTCATCTTCAGGATCTGGCCTTCTAAAGAGCAGTCAGGGTTGATCTTCTCTAGGACTGACCAGTTTGATCACCTTGCAGTCCAAGGGACTCACAGGAGTCTTATCCGCACCATAGTTCAAAGGCCTCAATTCTTTGGTGCTTGGCCTTTCTTATAGTCCAACTTTCACAGCCATACGTTGCAACTGGGAAAAGTATAGCCTTGACTATACGCACTTTTGTTGGCAAGGTGATTGGACATGCTAGTTGCATCTGTATTCTGTAGTGGTATGTGGGAATAACCTTGGTAGAAAAGGTGAAGAGATGCTTCCTAACCAATAATCAGATAAGAGGGATCATAGTCTAGAGCTGCATAGCGGGGAGAGCAAGTGACGCAGGAAGAACACTCCTTACATTATTGAGCTGTGTGTCAAACCCCGGCAGGGGTTTGCCATGGCGGAGGGGCGTGGGGGCTTGAACCATTAACACTGTGAAGGTGACAGCATGAGAATTGTGCTTTCAGACTTGCAGGATTTTCTTAAGATAGCTTTACAATAAAGTAGAATTAGCTTATCTGGCCATGTTTCTGGTCTGGGCTACCTAGTAAGGCAGACAGGTCTTAAGCAAAGAAATTTTTATTGATTCTCCACATGTTGTAAAAACTGAACTGGAGTTTTCTGGAAGTCCTAACAACATCCTAAGATTCCATAAAGTAGACTTCATCACCTAACATTTGCATTGTTCTTTTTTCTCCTACTTCCTAGTGTTTTACTGCAAGTATAGTATCTGGTTGTTGTTGTTTTTATCGACAAAGTGTTGACCCATTGGCTGTGATAGGAATTGAGCCTGATGTCATGTGCTAAAACAGAATTGTAAGGAGTCGAATTGAAAGGTGTAAGAGAAGGAAAGTACTAAGCCAAACAGTCTAATTTTAGAGAGGAGCTAGCTAAGGTTTTGATGGATATGTCACTGGGCCAATACTTCTAAAAATGGAAAAGAACAAGACAAAACTTGAATAACGTCATGTCAAAAACTGAATTAATTAAACTGACTGAATACAGTTTCTTTTCATTAAAAATTAATTTTGGCAGTGACTTCGATAGAGTTTGTTGTAGGCAACAGAATTCCCAAGACAAAACAGCATAGAGGAAGCCAGAGAAAAAGACAAGATATCAAGGAGAGGCTGAAGACTGTGATTATTTTTAATGAAAGTTCTAGCTCATAGTAACAGGTAAAGTGGTAATACTTTTGTAAGGATAGTGTGCATTTCTAATTATAATGAAAAGATGCATTTCAGCTGACAAAGATCTTTTGTTGAAGGTCACTACTGATAAAGGAGAATATTTGTAACTCGGGATTGAAATGAGGAGTCCTTTCTATTCTCTGAGCTTGGTTGTTTTCTTGAAATGTTTCATTACCCAAAGTAGGTAACATCAGTGCTAGTAGGGAGTGGGCTTTGCTCTTGTTTTATATTCCACTGTCTGATAACCCAGCATTGCCCGGGTATTTATTTATCCTAATCCATACATCTATCCTCAAAAATAATGTAATTTCTAATATTAAATTTTATCCCTTACCAGAGGGAGATCCCTTGTGAGGTACTGTAAAGCCATTACCATGGCAACTCCACTGTGCTGTACAGTAGAAGCCATTTTATGGCAGTATGGTAGAAGCCACAACAGGCTATATCTTAACAGAACACACATCCCAAAGGGTGTTAGGGATGTCTTACCCCCACAGTATTTGTTTCCAAGAGTAAGTCATGTATGTACCAAGTTTGGTTGAAATTGCTCCAATCGTCCAGAGTTATCCTGCCATAGATTGATTGATTGATTGATTGATTGATAGATAGATGGACAGATAGACAGATAGACAGATAGACAGATAGACAGATAGACAGATAGACAGATAGACAGATAGACAGATAGACAGATAGACAGACAGACAGACAGACAGACAGACAATGGATGGATGGATGGATAGATGATAGATAGATAGGTGATAGATAGATAGATAGATAGATAGATAGATAGATAGATGATGATAGATGATGATAGATAGATAGATAGATGATAGATAGATAGATAGATAGATAGATAGATAGATAGATAGATAGATAGATAGATAGATAGACAGACAGACAGACAGACAGACAGACAGACAGATAGACAGATAGATGATAGATATATAGGAGGGAGGGAGGGAGAGTGAGAGGAGGAGAAGGAAGAAGAAGAAGAAGAAGAAGAAGAAGAAGAAGAAGAAGAAGAAGAAGAAGAAGATTGATCACTATGTCATAAGTTGAATGACTTTAGTGAGAAGAAAGCACCACTAAATTAAGTTGGGCTCTTATTTTGATGTAGCTATGAACAGAAATGTAAAACCTGTTCTGCAGATTTAATTAATGATCCGTTTCTTTTTGGTGCCTTTATTTTACTGGTACTTTAATCATCATAGTTATTATCTCTTTTGACTATAAATTCAAGAAAAAGAGGATATGTTTTTGTATACATAGCCACACATTTAGGCCTTTTACTGTTGCTTTTCTTCATAGTATATTTCTAAGAGCATTAAAATGCTTTTATGCAGTTATGTGCAGCTTATCTCTCCCCCCTTTCATGTTACTAGAGCTAATGAAAGTAAATAGACAAGATGATGGATGAGAAATATTTATTCACACAAATATCTTTTGATGAGGATTAGACAAATCAGTAAAATATATTCTATCAGTGGCTATTGGCCATGGTAGCTTCACATTATATATTTCCCATTTCATTGTGGAACACTTATTAATATAATAATAGCAAGAGAGGTTTATACTCTTAATGTCTTCCACACAAGTTTCCCATTGGGATCTAATTTTCCTTATGACATTGGTTGTTGAATCAGACAATCTTTAGATCAAATCCAGCTGCATAGATGTTTCTTCCTTTTCTTCTTCTCTTGATCTTCTTTTCCTCTCTTCTCCCTTAACACTTAAACAGTAAAATGAGTATAAGATCAAAGCATGTATAATGTACCTACTCTTGTGTTTAATTTATGTCTTTCTGAGTAGCTTCATTAGAATTATTTGACAACATCAATATGATTATTTGATCCACTAGTTCAAACTTTGATATTTAAAGTTCAAATCTTATTGGAATAAACTCTTAGGGGTCTGAAATTTAAATTTTACATTCTATAAAATTAATGTTATGCAAAGGATGTTGTTCATCCTTTTAATCATTTTGAGAATATGTTATTTTCCTTACATTGTGTTTTTATGCTGATTTATTTGGTTTTTTGTTTGTTTTAATTAATGTCTAGCTAGGTAGATATATCTAATAACTTTGGGTTAGTATGAAAATAAAAATGATAAAAAAGTTACGAAGGCTCCAACCTGATTAGTACTTACATGGGAAATCACCAGGATTGTAGTCTAGATTGTAAAGTAGAAAAAAATCCAGAATATTGACGTGTCCGCTTTTTATTTGCCAGTATTAATTAATTAACTAATCAACAAATTAATTTTTATATTGCCTTTATTATTTTTATAAATAGCTCAAGGCAGCAAACATACTCTTTTCCCCTCCAATTTCATCACAATAACAACCACGTGAATAGGTTGGGTTGAAAGAGAATGACTGGCTCAGAATGACCAAGCAAGTTTTTATGCTTAAGTGCGTACTTAATTCTTGAGAAAAACAGGGGAAAATTATGTTTATGATCATATAACTTAATACATGAATTAAATATGATAATTAGAAATAGATATTTTTACAGCTTGACGCTGTAAATAATTATGTAGTGTTTGAAATACCAGAGCCACAAATAACTTTCCATCCCCTTACAGCTAGTTTTTGGTTGTTTTGAGCTAACCCTGTAAAAGATCATTTTGTTCATGAATGCTGCAAATAGCATGAGTTTCCCAGTGAAAATACCAGTGTACAACAAATGAACAGTATTTAGTATTAGGTTTAAGTATTAAGTATTTAGGCTCAAAATATCCCAAGAAACCGCTATAAATCTGCTTTCACTTTTCAGCCTAGCAGAAGCATCTGCTTTGAAGCAATAGCAATTCTGCAGATCTTTGCTACCAGATTGTAGCAGCTGGAGCTATCCAGCTGTAACAAAGAGCGGAAGGAAAGAAAGGATAGCTTCAGTTAGGCAACAGCCTTCAACCTTGAAAATCAATTTGCCTTTGAATGTCAAAGTATGGATGAATGGTGGTAATGAATAAAGCGACCATGTGGCAATAGAACTGATCTGCTTAACAACAGGAGGCTTCCCTAGGAGTAACCCCACCCAACTCAAGTTATAACACTGTTTTATAACAAAACAACAAGGCTGAGTGCTAAAGAATCGAGGGCTTTGAACTGTGGTGCTGGAGAAGACTCCCGTGAGTCCCTTGGACTGCAAGGCGATCAAACTGGTCAGTCCTAGAGGAGATCAACCCTGACTGCTCTTTAGAAGGCCAGATCCTGAAGATGAAAGTCAAATATTTTGGCCACCTAATGAGAAGGAAGGACTCACTGGAGAAGAGCCTAAAGCTGGGAAAGACTGAGGGCAAAAGAAGGACGGAACGACAGAGAATGAGGTGGCTGGATGGAATCACCGAAGCAGTCGGCATGAGCTTAAATGGACTGTGGGAATGGTATAGAGGACAGGAAGGCCTGGAGAAACATTGTCCATGGGGTCATGATGGGTCAGTCATGATTTCGCAACTAACAACAACAACATAACAGATACTGTTATCATGTTTTTATGTACTACACAGTACATGTACATGTGTAGATTCCCCCCCCCTTTTTTTTTTAAGAAGAAAGAATCTAACTCTCAAGGTTCCAAGTAACAGCCCGGATGAAATCAAAACTCCAAGGCCAGAGGTTTCCTCAAAGTATAGATTTATTAGGCATGTCATATTGCCACAGCTGGTGAAAACCAGACTCTGGAGCTCTCTGGGTTTTCCCCACCCAAATCAAAATCTAAAGTTCTTCCCCCCCACTACACACAACCATCATATGCCCCAATCAGGTCCCAGTCCCAGACCCAGATGACTCCCATCCACACCCCCGCCACGTGCTGATGAGAGCGTCCTTGGCTCTCAGGAGAAAGAATATTATTTTGGCTACATATTTTCCCAGCTATCTCTACTCTCCCCTCCCTTTCCCACAGTTCTATACAGCCTCACTGTGGCAACCCTGAAGATGTTCCAAGATGGCTCCAGGATTGACACTAACTTGATCATGGTTAATCCTGATTATCCACACCTTCTCTAAACCAGGCATATAAAACAATATCTGAATCAAGATTCGTGTATTTGTTGAGGCCTCGAATTAACCGAACTTTGTTATAGTAAGATCTATTGAAGTGAACTGACAGAAGAGCCAGTAGGATATAGCAGACAAAAAAATAAATCTAGGTTTCCGGTTCCGCTGGCTGCGGCGACGGGCAGCTCTTTGCCCGCTCCGGCTCCCCGGTGGGCTTCCCCACTCCTTGGGGGGCACAGGACACCCCGCAGAGGGGTCCTGCCGGAGGGGCGGCATCGCGGAGGACTCCTGCAGCGGCGGCAGCCGGCGGGAGGTCTCGCGCGCGCCCAAGGCACCGGGGAGCAAGCTCGGAGGGCGCTTCGCATTCCTACGCCTCGCGCCTCGCTATAAGCCGACTGGAGAATGCAACAATTGAAGGAAGCAGCTGCAGTGCGGTGAGGTTGCTTCTCCCTTCATCCCTTATTCTGCATGAAGATTTACTCAGCCTTTTAAAACTTTAAAATAACTTTCGGAGCATTTTGGAGGTGCGGCTGGAGGGAGGGGGTTTCCCCCCCCCCCTTGGACAAGCGGCGAGGAACAATTTTGCTCTCAGCCCCCGGGGAAGGAGGAGGGGGGAGAGCCAACAAATGAAGCCTCACTCAGGCTGAGATGATTTTCTTTTCAATTTAATCCTACATATTACAATGATTTGAGGACTTTTGGAACTTTTTAAAACTTTGTTATGCCTCTGTGCCCAAAACTGGCAGGGCAAGATGGCACACTTCCGTTGTCTTTATGAACTCTGAAACCTGACTCCACCTTTAAAATTCAGGCTTCCGGTCTTTGTCTCCGTGTCTCCCAGAGGAATCTCTTGTGGATTGGTATTTTTTAAACCTTCTAGGGGAAATTTTCTATCTATTTCCAGACTTATTGGAGAGACTCTCTTCTGCCTGGTTCTTCTGCTCCCAGATTCACCTGGCTACCCTTCTTTTCTAACTGTTTACTTCATATTTGGACTGAACTTCTAACGTTATAAAGGATGGCATCCAAAAGACCCCCTCCTGGAAAACCTGGCTTTGCCACTTCTGCTCCAACATCCGCAACATCCAGTCCAGCCACACAGTCAAAGATAATAGAACTGATGCAACATAAGACTACAGAGATGGACTTTCAACAAATGCTTCAACAAATTTTACAGGGCCAGGAGGAAATCAAGAAACAGCTAAGGGAAATGAAAGATGAAATTAAAGAAAATCAAGCCCAAATATATAAGAACTCATAAAGACTGAATCTTGTGGAAGGGGGGGTGGAGGAGGTGAGGGGGGGGGGGTAGAAGCTGCGCAGAAAGGGAACAAAGATCTTGACATCCAACAGATGAAAATAGAATTTGAGAGAATGTCCTATTACCTTAGATTTCAAAATGTTATAGAAGAAGATGGGGAAAACATAAGGGACATCATGATAAACATCCTGGCTGATTACACACATAAAGAAAAACAACAGATGGGGTGGGATATAGACCTGGTTTATAGAGTGAACTCAGCTTATGCTAGAACTCACAATGTACCCAGGGAGGTTCACATTAAATTTCTTAGAAAAAGCACAAGAGATGAAATTCTGGGTGTACAAAGGGGGCAAGCATTGACATACCATGATATGGAGATAACCATTCTGAAGCAGATCCCTAAGAAGATTAGAGAAAAAAGGAAGAATTATTTGCAATTAGCGAATAAATTATACCAGAAAGGGGTGTGGTTTAGATGGTTGATGCCTGAAGGTATGCTGATATTCTGGGAGGAGACAAGAATTAGAATCAATTCACCCATAGAGGCGCAGGCCTTTATGGAAAAAAACAGAACACTCCTAGAAAAAACACGAGACACTACAGCGGACACGCAGGACACGGGAGGGGCCAGAGCTCTGCCAGTGGAGGGAGATGGGGCAATAGCAAGAAGACTCAGATCACAAAAATAAACAAGAAAATCATATTATTATAAACTGACCGAAAGTGATAATGGAATTATATCTGGATTTTATATTGTAATGTCTAATCTGATTGAATTTAGTAACAGAACTAATATGCTGATTGTAATCAATTATATACCAATGCATTATATATAAATGTATACTATGAGTATGGAGAGAGGGGCGCCTGTCACACTTTGCAACTGCCATAATTTATATACCTGTCCATTTACCCTTTTCCCTATAAATGTTGAAAAACCAATAAAAAATTTTGTTAAAAAAAATAAAAAATAAATCTAAACCTTATTTTCAAACCTGCATGTTGTAGTGATGATGGCAGAGTCTGTAGGATAATGGAAGAGTTGTGTTCTTGGCCTGCAGGCTCGCTGACTTAGCAAAAACTGGGCACAATCCCATCATTCTTTTTTCTCCCACTGGATTCAAAGGAAGAATAGTAACAGTACTGATCCCACAGCTGTCATTATTTCAGCCCAGTTTTTGAAGAACGAATGGGCTCAGTTTTGGAGTTTACAACTGCTGAACTTCAACAGTAGTACAGACTCTCATGAATATCAGTATAAGTTATTGTGAAATAAGATATAATGCTTTTCTCTGCTAGCAGTGGACATCTTATGTTTCCACAGATGATTTCCCAGCAAAAGTAGGATTGTTTCCTTGGTTATTCCTTAGCTGCATGAGGCCAATATTTAGAAGGAAACCTCTTCCTGATTAAGAAGAGTACAACAGACCTTTAAACATGGAACAGAGCTGTATTTAAATAGAGTTTGCTGAAGAAGACTTCTAAATTAAGGCTTAGACTTGGTAGATTAATTGCAAATAATCAGTAATCACTGCTTTTTTACAAATGTGAAGATTTTCTGGTACCCTCAGGCTTGATTATATAATCAATCCTCGGATAAACAGCTCTGGTATTTGTCACAATTACTGTCTTTAATAGTTTATTTCCCTCCTTGAATTAATGTTTCTCTGTTTAATTCAGTTAAAATGGATTGCTACTAATCTGAAGGCAGTGATAACTGTAAAGTAAGAAATTAAATGCCTTCTTTATGGCATTTATAGTGTATTGTTTTTTTTCCCTTTGAGGAGAAAAGAGTAGGATTTTGAGTAACAGAAAGTGTTTTCTAAATTTATCAATGTTTCAGAAGCCTTTAAAAGTTATTAATACTAAGAAAAATGTCCTATAATCCTGGTTATGAAAATAGACATAATATATTGCATGCATCCCAATACTGAATATTTTTCATGCTGAGGTCTTATGTTCATGTTTGAACCCATGCAAACAAAAATAAATTTGGTTATAATGATCTCATTTTCTATTTTAAAAAAACCCAATTATTTCTTTGTGAACTATTATTGAAAGAGGCATTAAGCAACTGGAAATATGTATTTCTAGTTTATACTTTGCTGATTTCAGTAACTAGAATGAACAATTATACTGGGCCTTTAAATTCTCATGATTGATCCTGAGGGGTTAAGAAGAAAGGAAAATAGCAAGAAAATATCTGTTTCTATGTATTCAACCAATGTCATTGCTCCACTGGTGGGCTTCAAATAATTTAACAATTGATTCTCTGCCCTAATGACCAGCTGGGTAGGCGTGGCTTGGTGGTCATGTGACTGGGTGGGCGTGGCCAACTCAATGTCACTCAGGTCAATGGGCGATTCACCTTAACTGTTACAATGTAATAAGGGTTAACTGGAGAGGCAGTTTCTGTAAGCAAGGCAATAAAGATTAAGCTAGAAACAACACCAGAATGTTTCCTTCCTGCCTTC
Organism: Natrix helvetica; assembly: GCF_964273705.1. Classification (NCBI taxonomy): domain Eukaryota; kingdom Metazoa; phylum Chordata; class Lepidosauria; order Squamata; family Natricidae; genus Natrix; species Natrix helvetica. The sequence continues at coordinate 24,423,822 of NC_138552.1, read as the reverse complement.
CTTACGGGATTAGCCCTGCAAAGTGGAAAAAAAACAAAATAAGATTTCTTCCAATGACTAGTTCTCCGAACTGCTTAGAAAGTTAACAACCGGTTCTCTCAAATAGGTGCAAACTGGCTGAATCCACCACTGCATTGCTCCCAGTATGAAAAAAAACCTTTCAAACTATTTCAATTAAATGCATAGATTTCTATATCCATTGCTGAACTGTTGTTTAGCCTCTGCAACAATCCATAGAAGATATGGAGGATTTTAGAGGTATAGGGCGGACTTCAAAATGCCACAAGGTTGGGAATGAAACAGAGTTGCCTATCACACCCCCATCAACCCTCCCCCAACAAAATACATTTGTGATATGACATATTTAAATGAAGAGTCTGGATAGAGGTCCGTCCCCCCCAAGAATTAACCACATTGGAATTAAAGGATATGAAATACAACTGGTAGAAAAAGATGCATGAAGGAGAGCACTATCTGAGCATTTGAGATTTCAGGATTCCCTTTCAAGCATTTTATTTTATGTTTCTTGTCTTCACCAAAGTGAACATTTCAAGGAAAACTATGATAATTCAAGTAGATAAATTATCTCGGATTCGATAAAGTTAGGCTATCTAATTTTACTTCATAGATATTTGTGTCCCGTGAAAGAATTCAGAATAACTTGTATTGCGTCCATCAAATTAGAATCCCAAAGCAGGATGTATTCCTATAATTTTATGAGTTCTGTACCAAACAGGTGTTGTGCTATCAACATTTGCTACATATTACCTGAAGGGGCGGGAGGAGAGGAAGATACAGGCAGTTGTTCTAATGGCATAGTCAACTCTATCTAAAAAGTTTAATACATTAGTGTGCATGTGCATTTCTGTGTTTATGTATTTACACACATATATACATATACATACATAAACATACACACATACATGGATAGCACATACACCCATGTCTCTGTGTGTGAGCAAATAAACATATACTACTTTTGTAATACATACTGTATGTAGCATTTATCTTTCGTATATGAAAATGCATTATAAATTCTGAGACCCTTGAATACTTGCTTGCCATCCTTTTGAAAGAGGAAAGTTCATGGTGTGTAAATGCCTGATTTGTGATTCTATGAATCTCAACCTACTTCTCCAAGATCTTTATTTATTTATGAAGGTTGTAATACAGGGGTGCTTTTTCTGGATAAGAAGGCTGTTCTCCTCCTAAATCTAGTTTCCTTCGTTCTGTGTTCTCAAGCATTTCTCTCTGTTCACCCTTCCCTTCCTCTTTTACAGAATAATTCCTGGGGGAAGCAGTATTCCTATGCACTCTTCAAAGCTATGAGCCATATGCTTTGCATTGGATATGGAGCCAGAGCCCCTGTGAGCATGTCAGATCTCTGGATAACCATGCTGAGCATGATTGTGGGGGCCACCTGTTACGCAATGTTTGTTGGACATGCCACAGCCCTGATTCAGTCTTTGGATTCATCCCGACGTCAGTATCAAGAGAAGGTAATTTTTAGCAATGGTACTCTTTTAGTTTCAAATCTTGTTAGTTTCGGTGCTTGTCATTGAAAAGAGAACTGGCCTCGTGGATTCTGTTGGGACAAGTTGACTAAAAAGTGGCTGTTTGAAGTAGTGAAGACTGCTGATAAATACAGACATCCATCAAATGATACAACTGAAAATGGGGAAAAAAGAATTCTTTTTCAGATTTTTTTTTTGCCTTCCTCAACTGAGCACTAAACTTCACTTTGAATTTGAAATAATGCAATCTGAAAGACATAATAATTTTGTATTAAACTTCAACATGATAGTTGTGCCCAACAGATGCCATTTCCTAACATTCCCCTCTCCATATTTTAGCATCAGCAAATTGGTGTACTATCTGCAGGATATCATTTCTAGAATGTAAGAGTTAGATTGTTCTTCAGCTAATCCACTGATCTATTTAAGGACTCGCAAACCAAGTCCTGCACATTTCAAAAATTCCTGGCAATTTCAAATTTCCCCCAAATTCACTTGAGATTAGTTTCTCAAGATTTGTTGGGTAAAGTTAATAAGTGCCCAACATAAGCACTCAATCTACCTTTTCCTGTGTTTGAAGAATCAGTAAATGAAAGGATATTCTAAATATATTGTACAAATATACAAGTTAATACATGAATTCAATTTAATTGATTTAGGAGATGTCTTTAGAATGACACTAGGTAGTTCATAACATGACAAGTAGAAAAAAATACAACATAGTTCAGGAAACATAAAACCAACAAAAATAAATAGGATAAGAAAAGAACAAGATGGTGAACCCACCACTAACATCAGTGGTGGGATTCAGCCAGTTCACACCTATTCGGGAGAACAGGTTATTAGCTTTCTCAGTATTAGCAGTTTGGAGAACAGGTTGTTGGAAGAAATCTCAGTTTGTTTGTTTTTCCACTTTACAGGGCTAATCCTGTAAGGAAGGCAGGAAGGAAACATTCTGGTGTTGTTTTTAGCCTAATCTTTATTGCCCTACTTACAGAAACTGCCTCTTCGGTTAATCATTATTACATTGTAACAGCTAAGGCGAAACGCCCATTCACGTGAGTGATGTTGAGTTAGCCACACCCACCCAGTCACATGACCACTGAGCCCCACCTATCCAGCTGGTCACTAGGGCAGAGAACCGGTTGTTAAATTATTTGAATCCCACCATACACTAAACCATTCACAAAGGCCTTGGTCTTCTTCTAATGATGTTTGAAATGTGTCTTCTTCATCTCCCAAAGTTCCTCAGTAAAGGAATAGCATATGAAATGAATTATGTCATTAAATGAAATAATTTTAAAATGAAACGTTCTAACTCAAATAGCATTATACAGTTTTATTACACACACACACACACACACACACACACACACACACACAGTGTGTTAAAGCTTTAATTATTGAGCCTATGCATGAAAGTAGTAGTATAAATAAAATAAATTCTGGATTTCATCATGTTTTCCTGCTGTGTTGCAAACTTTCCATTGAACAATATGCTTGGGGAAAATATCTTTTTTTTAAAAGCTATCTTAATAGACTTATGGAGCCATTCAGGAGATTAACTTGTATTTTTCACCCATGTTATAATTTGAACCACATTTCCAAGAAATCAACCTTTCTGTGCTAGCAGTTATTCCAAATATCGCTTCAAAATTGCATATTTAAGAGACATAATGTTCTACTCTGTTTTGAGCTATGAGATTCTGAAGTATGCTCCTACTTGGAAAAATTATACTAGGATATTAGCTATGCATGTTAAGCATACCAATTACAATCTCTTTCCAGCTTAAAGTAGTTTTACAGTTAGAAGAACCACAAACTCTCGTATCATATGAGCCTGTACTTTTTCTGCCTAAGAAAATTAAGAAAGAGGAGAAATTGGTTCTTGTTATCTATTTCTCCAGCCTGTAATAGCTATATTCCATCTTCCTGGTAACCATTGAAGAGTTGTGTTGCCAGTTTGTTTGGCTTCAAATATGCATTAAGAACCATGGCAGGAGAAGAAGGAAGGTAGATTTTCTTGTAGATAGGTAGTGCTTATGGAAACATTTATATCCAACACTCCAGAAGATAGGCTTAAGATATAGAAGGATCTTGACAAACTTGAACATTGGGCACTATCTAATAAAATGAAATTCATTTGTGAAAAGAGTAAGGTTCCACATTTAGGCAAGAAAAACGAAATGCACAGGTACAGTATAGGTGTTACCTTGCTAACAATAGTATCTGTGAGAGGGATCTTGGAGTCCTAGTAGACAACCATTTAAATATGATTCAGCAGTGTGCAGCAGCTGCCAAAAAAGCCAACACAGTTCTAGCCTGCATCAACAGAGGGAATCAAGATCACATGAAGTGTTAATACCACTTTATAATGCCTTGGTAAGGCCACACTTGGAATACTGCATTCAGTTTTAGTCACCACGATGTAGAAAAGATGTGGAGATTCTAGAAAGAGTGCAGAGAAAAGCAACAAAGATGATTAGGGGACTGGAGACTAAAACATATGAAGAACGGTTGCAGGAACTGGGTGTGTCTAGTTTAATGAAAAGAAGGACTATGGGAGACATGATAGCAGTGTTGCAATATCTCAGGGGTGGCCCCAAAGAATAGGGAGTCAAGCTATTCTCCAAGGCACCTGAGGGTAGAACAGGAAGCAATGGGTGGAAACTAATCAAGGAGAGAAGCAACTTAGAACTGAGGAGAAATTTCCTGACAGTTAGAACAATTAATCAGTGGAACAGCTTGCCTCCAGAAGTTGTGAATGCCCCAACACTGGAAGTCTTTAAGAAGATGTTGGATAGCCATTTGCCTGAAACGGTATAGGGTTTCCTGCCTAGGTAGAGTGTTGGACTAGACTCTAGACTCTGCTATTGTATTGTATTGTATTGTATTGTATTGTATTGTATTGTATTGTATTGTATTGTATTGTATTGTATATCAAATTCTTTTTTTCCCAAACTTGGTTTTCTACCATACAACAGGTGTTCAGGTTTAATTGCATATTTAAATCTGAAGAGTTAGGAGAACTCCATCAATGATATCCATGAGTTTTTTTAGTTGCTTTGCTTCCTGTACTTCCTTTCTCTGGAATAGTATTCCTCCAAGATCCATGTGGTCCCTCTAGATAGGCAAAGGACTATTAAACCCATCAATCCCAAAAGGCACTGGAGGTGGATATTTTATAAAGTTGTTTCTTCTTTAAGTGGTGATATGTTTATCATTAATGGACTGTTATTGTTCCTTAGCTAATAAATTATAACTAGTTATGGGTGTGTAGTATAGTTATGATTTATTTCGGTTGTTGTAAGTATTTGATTCTTTTCTTATTTGTTCTTATGCATTGTTTCAATTATGTATGCTCCTAAGAATTAGCAACAATTGAAACAGCTTATAAATTCAACATACAAATTGAGTACTCAGGGATTGTAATAGAACTTGTTCCTCTCAGTGTCTGCCATGAGCTCCTCCACTGGCCTTTAACATTACAAAGATTATTTTAGTTAATAATTAACAAATGGAAACATGGCTACAAGCAAAATATCTGTCTCTAACACAACATTTCCAATAATGTTTCTGTGGCCAACCTAGGCCTAGGAGCATTCTTAACAAAATAATAGCCAATAACTGTCTATTTAACTAGACAATAGCTAGATTGAAAAGGCAAAGAAAACGAGAAGAGAAATATGGCCAATTTTGAGAACTCGCAGATCAGGAAGCATGAAATAATGTATTAATCCACAGTTCAATTGTCATTTTAAAAAAATAAGTTAAATAACAAGATTGGTACTTATTTATTTCTCTATTCCATGAATGAACATCATTTTACATCTTTTGAATACCTTGCCAACTATAGAAAAACAGATTTTGTGTGACAGAAAATAGCATCGGCATCAACTATTTATATTGTTGTTCACAGTTTTCATAATCGTGCCATTTTTTAAAAAAAAAAACATTTCCTGTAATTATTCATAAAAACACTTCTGCTGTAGAAAGCATTGCTTTCTTTAAGCAGATTTGAATTGAAAATGTGTTATTTTGCTTTGTAGTTTGTTAAATAGTAGCCCGGCAAAGAATCAAAATTGGACCACATCATTCAAGGAGAGGAACTTCCCCAAAGCACTGTCCTAGATAAGATTACTCGCTCCCACTCAGTGATGGGATTCCAGATGTTTTCCTACAGGTTCTATGAGGGCATGCTTTGCGTTCGCGCGCATCACTCAAAGACCACCCTCGGGGTCAGCACTTGTGAGCTGAGTTGTTTGTTTTAGCTCAGCTGAGATACGGCAATCCATTCTGCCACGTGAATCAGCTGAGCTAAAAACCAAGGGAATATGGACAGGAAATAACGGGGCAGTAGGGTGGGGCCAACCAAGGGTGGTATTTGCCAGTTCTCTGAACTACTCAAAATTTTCCCTACCGGTTCACCTGAACCAGTCCAAACCAGCTGAATACCACCTCTGCTCCCACTCCAAATGAAAACTGCTGTTTTGGGGGGCAAATTTCAGGAGACAGGGGAAGAGAGGGGGACCTGGTTGCGGTGATTTATAGGGTCACGAAGAATCAGGCACAACTTACCAACTGAATGACAAATTGATTGAAATAGTTGAAATAATGAAATAATTATTACTGTAATGGAAGTTGTGGGTTCTTTTTCATTGCTTATTTATTTAGTTGCTTACTCACTTGAACTGTTTGTGTTTTGTTGTATCAGTCATTTACAGCCATCTTACAAAAAAAAAACATTAAGCCAAATTAAATGAAGAATATTAAAAGAATTAAAATCTTCACAAGTTAAAAAGAACAGTTCCAAAAGATGCGTTTTGAAGACTTTTTGGAAAAACCAAGAATGAGGTCAGCCTTTTTAATTCAGCTAAGATTGCCTTTTAAAAATTGGGACAGCTACAGGGAAAGCTTGACCCCCGAGATCTCACCGGAGACAAGCCCCTACTGCTGAACCTCCTTAGATGACCTCAGTGAACCTTGGAGATTGGACTTGGGAGGATGGGCAGGGGTAGCCATGAAGAAAAAGTTTGAAGTAGCCTGTAGTCATACCATTTAGGACTTCAAAGTCAATACTTTGTGCTTTATCCAGAGAAAAAAGCAGCAGCTAAGAGAAGGCCTATATGGTCTTTTCTGGTTCTTTCTTAGACTACCTAATGCTGATGTCTGTGCTAATTGAAATTCAAGATCAGTCAGAAAGTAATACATAGAATGCATTACACTAGTCAAGCATGGATGCTATTAATCTTTATAATAGACAACAGTATTGTGTCTGGAATTATTTGAGTGCAAAATCTATATTTTATCAACTATCAAAATGCCCTTTTATGCAAGCTGTTTTTACTTTTACAGTCTTCAGCTTGTTACCTTTCTTAGGGCCAGCAGACCCATCACCTACACTGGAAGGGAATTATGGGAGTTGTAGTCTCAAACACAGTTGATAGCTATAGTAATATGGATTTCTAGGTACGCAAAGAGAAAGATTAGCATTTTCCTGAATAGAAATTTTCTGCAAATTAATATAAAATCTCTAAAGCAATGTGGCTCTTTGTGCAATGTTGAATTGTGGTTTTCAGTTAAATTAAATCCTATTGGAATCTGATCTTTAGTACCATGAATATAGAGGCCTGAGCAAACTGTTCTTTCTTAGACTCAAATACCCTGTCTGCTTACATTATAAATTAATTTTCTCATAGTTTTCTACAGAAAAATGCATGGTAAGCTCATGGACACTTTCAAAGCAAAATAAAATCAATAGGTAAGATGTTTTGTGGAAATTTTAATCTACAAATTTTATCTTCTGGTTCCTGGTATCCTGGCTCATTATACAGATTCTAGATGCAAAAACTAATTGACGTTTGATGTTTCACATATGTCAATACCTTATTATGCTAGTTAACATTCTAACATTTTAATTTATATTTCAGGTAAAAGCAGGGGAATAGTAACAGCTGAATTTTCCTACTGTTACTTCCTGATATAAATATCTAATTTGAGCGGGGCACGGAATAATTAGCAAGCATTTAAATAGACCTTTTTTTAAAAAAAAAAAAACTGGTTTTCATCATTTCTCAGTCAATTTCAATTGAAAGAGAACTTCCTTCTATAATTTATTTAGATTTTTATTTTGTATTTATTTTATTTACATACACACACACTTATACACAAGCCCACAGATACTGTATATTTTGCTCAATTCTAGCATCTGGGTAGCTGAAATCCAAATGAAACTCATAAAGTTGTTGTAGTAGTAGTCGTAGTCGTAGTCGTAGTCGTAGTCGTAATAATAATAATAATAATAATAATAATAATAATAATAATAATAATAATAATAATTCGAAATCCAACGATTATGGCACAAACCAGCAGTGGTAATTCCAGTGGTAATTGGCACACTGGGTGCTATTCCAAAAGCACTGGAATTACATTTAAAACAGTTAAAACTTGACAAAATCACCATCAGTCAAATGCAAAAAGCTGCACTACTTGGATCTGCACATATATTACGAAAATATGTTACGACGTCCTAGACCCCTGGGTGGGGCCCGACTAGTAATCAATGCCAAATCCGTCGAAACAACTGGCCGCTGTGATACAATCGTATTGTATAATAATAATAATAATAATAATAATAATAATAATAATAATAATAATAATAATAATAATAATAATAATAATGTAACAGTGATACCCATTGTCATCAGGGCACTTGGCACCATGTCCAAGAATTTTACAAGATACATCAACAAATTGCAGCTTCCTGCAATAACATCAGCGGAACTGCAAAAAACTGGGCTACTCGGGACATCTTATATTTTAAGAAGGTACTTGGTTGATACCTAGGACGCTGGCAGCAACCCGTATCAACCATTAACACCAGTCATTGGTATTTGTAATGCATTTTTGAATGTTCAGTTGGCTGAGTTTCATGTTTAATGAATAAAGTATATATAATAATAATAAAAGTGAGCAAGTTTGGTCTAATGGTTAAGGCACCAAAGTCAGAAAGCTGGAGTCCATGAGTTCCAATCCTGGCTTAGCTACAAAAGCCAGCTGAGTAACTCTGGGCCATTTACTCTTTCTCAGTCCAACTCAACTCACAAGGTGGTGGTTGTGAGGAAAATAGGAAAGTGTCTTAGACATGGGTGCGGCCCAGTGGTGGGTTCCTACCAGTTTGGAGTAGTGGTTTGGTGGCCTGGGTCACTGGAACTGGCAATGACCAGACTTGCCCCGCCCCCAAAATGGTTCTCTGGGCGGCGCCATAGGCACCACCATTTTGCTTTTTTGCTTCTGCACATGCACAGAACAATTTTTATTGTACTGCACATGCGCATACAGCTAAAATTGCCATGGTTGGGAAACACTACTCTAGAGCAGGGCTGTCAAACTCATGGCCCACGGGTTGGATGCATCACATGCTGACTATGCCCACCCCCATTTTAGCGAAGGGGGGGGAAGTTGCGATACATCATGGGATGAAAATGTGATGCTTTGAGTTTGACACCCTTCCTTGCTCCAGAGCTTCACAGGGTTCCCAAAGCATCAGGAAGGAATTCCCCCCATGCTTTTTTTTCTCCACCAGACTAGGAAAACATAGTTGGCAGTGCTACCTCTAACAATATGTAAACTCTGAAATGCTATTAACAAAAAATTGGAAGAAATTGTCAAGCATGGTGCCAGAAAGGCAATCGCATAAAAATTTTTGTCAATGAAATTTTTTGGAAGAAATTGTGAAGCAAATTTCACATAGCACCAGTGTTCATAATACTGTGAAATATTGAATATTGTCATGTGCAGCTGCTTTGAAGACTGTAGACCAATGCTATATTCACATACCAGTGGTATGGGTGTACGGGAGCCTGCCTGAGCTCTTTACCTGTCCTTTAAGCCTTTGGTGCTTCCCCGCACGCGCATGGCACATACAACACCTGCGCAATGCTCAGCTAAGCATCAGGAGCATCGTGGAGGCTTCTGGAAGCATCGCAAGCAGATACGACGCATGTGCGGGCCGCTCGTGTCCATGTGGGCGACGCTGGGCCCGAAACCCATCACTATCACATACCCATGTATTCCAAAGTATTTTTTTTTTGAAAATCAAATCTGAAATGCTAACGCAGTTCTTTTTTTTTTCCACCTAAGTAGAACTTTCATTCATTTTGTGAAAATCAAATTCAACATAAAATTAAAAAAACAAAACTATAAATCCAAGGTTTGTTAAACTTGATTAATGTGAAGATGAGCTTGGTCCATGTAGTTATAATAATCCTTATTATGCTCACTGTCCATAACAATGTGAGCTAACAAAATAATTAAAAGGTTACTTTTCAAAATAAATAAATATAAAATAAGTCAGGATGTGTTTTACAGGCAGTATAACAAAAAGTAGCTACATTCGAAGAAATAAAATCATACTGATCTAATAAGTGACCATATATAAAAATTGAGCAAAATGTTTGTGATGCTTCACCAAATTCACTATTATCCTATTAATATTAATCCTATATTAATAATTAATGCCATTAATATCCTACTGCTCCCATTTATTTTTACTCATTTCTTATGTATATACTTATACCTGCTTATACTTATATGTTTATAAGTTATATTCATACTTATACTTGCTTTCTCATACATGTTTGGCAAACTAAATAAAATAAAATAAGAAAGAACGAAAGAACGAAAGAACGAAAGAACGAAAGAATGAAAGAATGAAAGAATGAAAGAATGAATCATATTAGAAGGCACAATGTACCAGGTTATGGATTCAGTGGTCGCTTCACAAAGACATAGCTTTGTGAAATAATAATATTATATAATATTATATTATAATATATAATATAATATATAATATAATATAATAATACAAATAATATGTTTGTATTTGCTCTCAAGTACAGCTCTTGATAGGACACGGAAATGTGCTAATGCTAATGCTTTTTTAAATTTTGGGGTTATTCAGTTGAAGTATTTTTCCCGCCTAAAAAGTGGGGGTTGGCTCTTCAGGAACTTATTCCTGGGAGAGGCCGATTGGTTTATTTCTGCTTTTCCAGATCTGTAGATGTTACTCAAGTGTTTCCAAAGTGTGGCTCTTAAAAATGTAAGGAAAAGAGACAACACTTTTTAAAAAATCAAAACGGAACGCTTCTTTCACATTCAACATTTGAAAGTGCAAGATTTTCCAGGCAAGATAGAAGGAGACCGGCAACAGTGAAATAGCAATTAGAAAAGAAAACAACAAAATTGCCATGGGAATTTCCAACAGGTTGATTTGAAAAAGAAAGACATATGAAGACATATCCTCCCTGGGGTCTGATGCCAAATTTCATGGCAACATTGAGTCCAGCTTTCCTCTCTTCTTGGGTGAGCTTGCTTGACAAGCTTCTTTCTATGACTTAATTCACTGAAGTGAATTCTAAGAAAGTGCCAGCTTTAGTTATTCACCTTTATATTCTCTCTCATTCTCCCACCCTCCCTCTGAGTAGTTTTAATGATTTCACATATTTTTCTAATAATTTTATTTCTCCACGGCACATGTTAAAAACAGAGATGAAAGCACCCCAAATTTAGTCACTGCTTTTGGATCTCCTCCCTAAATAGACCTCACTATTCCCTGCAGTGACTCTTATAATATAAGACTATGTTAGGTAAGCTGTTTAGAATATTGCCATGCCCAGGTTGAGCACTGTCCAGCAAAAGTTGCGGATTTTTAAGCTGCTTTCAGTCCCATTAATTTTATTGGCAGATAATGTCTCATATCTTTTCCCTTACAATACAATACAATACAATACAATACAATACAATACAATACAATACAATACAATACAATACAATACAATAAAATACAATACCAGAGTTGGAAGGGACCCTGGAGGTCTTCTAGTTCAACCCCCTGCCTAGGCAGGAAACCCTATACCATTCCAGACAAATGGCTATCCAACAACTTCTTAAAGACTTCCAGTGTTGGGGCATTCACAACTTCTGGAGGCAAGCTGTTCCACTGATTAATTGTTCTAACTGTCAGGAAATTTCTCCACAGTTCTAAGTTGCTTTTCTCCTTGATTAGTTTCCACCCATTGCTTCTTGTTCTACCCTCAGGTGCCTTGGAAAATAGTTTGACTCCCTCTTCTTTGTGGCAACCCCTGAGATATTGGAACACTGCTATCATGTCTCCCACATCTTTAATAGTGTTAGACCCCTACTCTGTTTCTGAGAGCTTTGGTTTGAATTTTGCATAAAAGCAATTATTTAGTGGATGTACCTAGAACTGATTAGCAGTTCAGAATTAGGACAAATGTAAAACCCTGAAAAAGACAGAAGAACTTTTGAGTGGAATCTCCCAGATGGGATTTGCAAAGCTAGCTGACATTACCACATACAGTAGCAAAGATAGTAGGAAGCAATCCATTATTTAGGGACTTCTGCACAATACTTTCTAATTACATGGGATGCAAGAAGAAAACACAAGGAAGGTGAGAAAGTGAAAGGCAAATGAGTTCTTTGTGTCAGCTTAGTTTTGATAAATTACTGCAGGCAGTTCCTATGTAAAATATCCAATTGTAAGGAGGGTGCCTCATTAATAAGTAGGAGAAAGTGACAAGATGAGAGGAGCACTTAATACTTAATATGGTGCACATGTGTGATTATAGAAGAGAGTCAGAGCTTCTGGAAGAGAAAGTATCTTCTTTGAAAGGACGAAGGCACGGAGAGAAAGACACAGATAAACAGACATGTATTCTTAGTGTACAGTCAAGGGATAATAAAATGATGGCTAAACTGGTTTCAACAAATCCAGTAAGCCATAATTTCTTTAATATTTACCATTCATGTATTTAACACATTTATGTTTCAGTCTTCTTAATTTAATTTTAATACGGGTTATAAAATAAACTGATTTTGTGAACCAAAATTTCACAAATAAGCCAACGCAGAATTAAATATACAGATTTGGACACTGAATTGACTAATTCATAATTATTAACTGTATTTAATCAAACATAGAAATGAAAGCATCTAACCTTCTGTTTCACAGAAAGAACAAAGGCAAAACATAAAATAAATCACCTTACGTGTATTTAAGGGACATGATGGCTCAGTGGTTAAGATGCTGAGCTTGTCGATCAGAAAGGTCAGTACTTCGGCAGTTTGAGTCCCTAGCGCCACATGACAGAGTGAGCTCCCGTTACTTGTCCCAGCGCCTGTCAACCTAACAGTTCGAAAGCATGTAAAAATGCAAGTAGCAAAATAGGAATCACCTTTGGTGGGAAGGTAACAGCATTCTGTGTGCCTTTGGCATTTAGTCATGTTGGCCACATGACTATGGAGACATCTTCGGACAGTGCTGGCTCTTTGGCTTTGAAATGGAGATGAGCACCGCCCCCTGAACGACTAGTACATATGTGCAAGGGAAACTTTTACCTTTACTTTACAGGTATTTATATGGCCTTCAAATGATTAGCTGACTTTGATAGACTTTATAGTCCTTTCTAACTGGACCCTAGCAGAGCAAACCTTTGCTTTTACTAATTCTAAAGGTTTTGAAGCAGCTCAAAGTTCTTTGTGGCAGAAATTTAACTGGCTGGTTTGTAAACCAATTACACAGAGCAGCATGTTGCTGGGTTGTTTTTTTTCACTTCACTTAGTCTTTTCTCTATCAGAAAGGTTGTGCATTTGAAAGCGACAAGTTAATAATAAATGCTTCCTTTTGTCGAAGATTCTTGGATCGTCTTACTTTCATTGCATTAGAAAAGAAATGCAATTATTATGTTTAAGTCTGTACACGATCTTCTTCCTGTCATGTCTAGTCTATTTCTTCCCCATTAATTACTCTTCGTAATGTCATTTAACTGACGCTTGGTAATGAAAAGTTACATTTCAATAATCAATATACATAAGTTTTTCACAGTTTTCCTTTACAATTCAGTGACTGAGAAATCAATTATGTCTGAGTGAATCTTCTGAAGAAAATGTAGAGTCTTACTCTCTTCCTATAAAGCTGTTTTCCCCTTTATTATCTTTTTTCTTCTATTCAAGGAGTGTAACTTCATTTACTTCAAAGGAATAAAGATTGGCTCACCTTACATTAATGATGATAATTTTGAGAGCCACAAGTGTCAGGGCTCCCAGTAACACCCCTAACAAATGAAGGCTCCGAGGCTTGAGTTTCCTCAAAGTTCCATTTTATTAGTTCCATGTCATATTGGCACATCTGGGAAAACCCGAATCTGAAAGTTTCCAGGTTTTCCCCACGCAAAAGAAAGCTCAGGTCCCTGCCCAGCATCCACATGTCCATCACATGATCCAATCAGGCACCATCCAACACAGGAGATGACTCCCATTCATCTCATCACAGCTGCGGGGTCAGATGACCTTGACTTTCTGAGAAAGAAGGTTATTTTGATTATATATCGCCCACACACTGTATAATCCCCTCCCATTTTCCCACAGTAGAAAATGTGGCAAGCCTGAAGTCCCAATGGTAAAAGATGGCTTCCAAGTCTGACAACAAGGGTTTTAGCTGTTAATATCAAAAAGACAATAGGGAATAGGAGAGATTCCCCCCTCCAACAAAGCCTCTTTTTTTCTGAACCATTGTCTACTCTCCAGAAAGTTATCCTGGAAGGGAAACCTAGGAAAACCCATAGGAAAATGGCTCATGTGGTAAGACATTGAGCCTGTGTACCACTGAGGTCAGCAGCTCAATTCCCGTGAGCAAATAAACCATGTAGGGACAAGAAAGGAGCCTCCCCCAATTGCCTACCAGCATTCAAGTAAAGATAACATCTCCCCCCCAAAAAATCCTTTCACAGAGGCAGACAGTCACCTTAGTTATCCCTGGCCAACAGGTGCCATACGTTAAAAAATAACCCCTTCCCCCTATGCTAGGAGTACCATAGAATCAACAACTCATGTTCTTCTGAATTGCCAGTAGGGTGATTCACCATCAGTTAATTACCCCACTATTATTCAAATTTTCTCAACACCCTATAATTTTTATTTGCACTACCTGCTAAATAATCGAGATGAATATATTTCTCTAAAAGTAGCAAAATTTTGTTATAGAATGTGTAAGCTTTACCAACAAAAGATTGCCAATAGGTGTCAGCCCTGTAATTATGTTCCTTTTAGGATTTTTGGCCTACCACACTTTCTATTATTTCACTGTGCTGTTTCATTAGTGTAGTAGTTGGGGGGGGGGAATAGAAAGGAGTAGAGTTGTGGAATGTGTTGTTGTCATTCCTTTCTAGAAGCCCAAGGTCATCTTTTGTCTCTGCACCTCTGCACCTGACCACAACCAGCTGGGTAGAGATGCCAGCGTGGCCGAAGAAGATTGGACCATGTGATGGATTTATGGGTGTGGGAATAAGATCATGAACTTTCAACTGGGTGGAATCCCAGGAAGTTTTTCAGATTTGGGATTCCACAGTTGGTTGCCAACATGTCTGTCTTATTAAATTGGAACTTTAAGGATAGCTCTGCCTTGGACTCTGATTTAATTCTGCATGATATTTGGAACGCTGACAATAGGTCTTGTTACTAGGAGATGGTTTGGTGTTATTCGTCTGATTCAATGTACTTTTACTGGTCAGTGGCCAAAATAAAGTTTCTGTTTATCTGGATGTCTACACCTATTCTCTAGATGAAAATGATAGTTTTATTGCCTTTGCTTGTCCTCAGTTATGCATTCAGGTATTCAGTTCCAGCTGCAGAGCATTGTGCTCATATTCAATACTGGTTGAGTAGAATTACCAGGTTAGTCCAGAAATAGAGTAACAGGAGCTAAGAAAGGCCAAATGAAGTTGCAAAAACAACATCAAACCTCATTATCATTTTTTTCTGGAAAGAGTTATAAATGTGAGTAATTTCATTCTGAAAATCTATATTTTTTGGGGGGGAGGGAAGGAATGAGTTTTAAATCAAGAAATTATGTCAAGCAATATTCATTTTATTGCTGACTTCACATAAATTGAATATTGCAAGATGCAGATGAGGGTTTTTTAGATGCAGGATGAGGTTGAAAGTCATTTAGAATAATAGAATACTTAGACTAATATGTGTAGTAGTTTTAATATTTAAACTGAATTGTAGGTTGTGACTAGATTTTAGCATAATTTTAAAACTTTTTAAATTAAATTAAAATCCCAGATTATTTTACTTTTTGAAAATATTGGTTAATTTCTGTACATTTCAATCATCTACAATGCTTATAGATGGGTTTGCCAAGTTGATTTACTGCAAGAAATACTTAGAATTCATTCGGGAAAATCAAGTCTGTGATACACTGATTGCTTTATTATCCCCACCTCAAGAAGGTGGACCTTTTATATAGAGATTAGGCTACGCATGGCTGTTTTTGAAAAATAGCTGTAAAATTTCATCTAACTAATCCTAGGCTGCAGTTTCAGGAGCTGTCAATCTTACTCCCTTTCCCTTTCTTTCTGACCCATATTGAGGTGGATTTGGGTTGTTGTTTTTAACGTTTTTCTAACCCAAAATAATTACCAGACCTCTCCAGCCATCTGCTGCTACTAAATCTTTGCATGTTTTAAACAGATCAATTACTATCTTGTTCTCTACTTCTATAGACTGGGGGCTCTTCAAGAGATGTGTGTTTTTGTAATGGAAACATTATGATGCAAAGACTGGCTGTTAGGTGTCTTATGACTTCCCTTATGTCAGTATCCATTACATAATCTTTGTAATATCTCTAATGCATTCTGCAGAGCAACTGGGCTTAGCTCTCTGAATCTGTCTTTCCAAGCATGGCTCCTATGGACAAATCAAGATCAGCCGGCTCTGTCTCCAGTTATTAGGGCAATATTAGTCACAATACTCTCACCGTAAATCCATCTCTTTTATAACATCTGGTATTGAAGACTAAACAGTGACCTTCCCCCATAACAACCTATAATCCCTTTCAAAAATAAGTCTTATTAATGATGACTCAGCAGATGGCCCTCTCGTGTTTATGGAATTCATTTTTTTTTTCAGGCAGCACAAAAAAAGATTTCTTGGTAAATTTGTCATTCCTTCATAACCCAATGATGCTTCTATGGGGTTTTTATTTTTGTTAATTTAACAATAGCAAAATTAGCACTTAGGCTTAGCAATAGCACTTATATAGGACTTATATACCGCTTTACCGTGCATTAAAGCTCTCTTTAAGAGGTTTACAGAGGCAGCATATTACCCTCAATAATCTGGGTCCTCATTTTACCAACCTCAGAAGGATGGAAGGCTGAGTCAACCTTGAGCCTGGTGAGATTTGAACTGCCAAACTGCAGGCAGCTGGCAGGCAGCAAAAGTACAGTACTGCACTCTAACCATTGCACCACTGAGGCAATTCAGTTTCCCCATTTTTCCATCTTCCTGGTAACCATTGAAGAGTTGTGTTCCCAGTTTGTTTGGCTTCAAATATGCATTAAGAACCATGGCAGGGGAAGAAGGAAGGTAGATTTTTTTGTAGATATGTAGTACTTATGGAAACATTTATATCCAACACCCTAGAAGATAGCTTTAGGTAAAGAAGGATCTTGACAAACTTGAACATTGGGCACTATCTAATGAAATGAAATTCAATGATGAAAAGAGTAAGGTTCTACATTTAGGCAACAAAAATGAAACGCACAGGTACAGTATAGGTGGTACCTTGCTCAACAGTAGTAACTGTGAAAGGGATCTCGGAGTCCTAGTGGACAACCATTTAAATTAGCCAGTAGTGTGCAGCAGCTGCCAAAAAAGCCAACACTATTTTAGGCTGCATAAACAGAGGGATAGAATCAAGATCACGTGAAGTGTTAATACCACTTTATAATGCCTTGGTAAAGCCACACTTGGAATACTCCAACCAATTTTGGTCACCACAATGTAGAAAAGATGTGGAGAATCTAGAAAGAGTGCAGAGAACAACAACAAAGATGATTAAGGGACTGGAGGCTAAAACATATGAAGAACGGTTACAGGAACTGGATATGTCTATTTTAATGAAAAGAAGGACTAGGGTAGACATGATAGCAGTGTTCCAATATCTCAGAGGTTGCCCCAAAGAAGAGGGAGTCAAACTATTTTCCAAGGCACCTGAGGGTAGAACAAGAAGCAATGGGTGGAAACTAATCAAGGAAAGAAGCAACTTAGAACTGAGGAGAAATTTCCTGACAGTTAGAACAATTAATCAGTGGAACAGCTTGCCTCCAGAAGTTGTGAATGCCCCAACACTGGAAGTCTTTAAGAAGATGTGGGATAGCCATTTGTCTGAAACAGTATAGGGTTTCCTGCCTAGGCAGGGGGTTGGACTAGAAGACCTCCAAGGTCCCTTACAACTCTGCTATTGTATTGTATTATTATTGTATTGTATTGTAAAAGCTAAATAAACAAATAGATTTTTTTAAAAAGGCTCAGAAGGGAATGAAAGTAAAAGTGGAGAAAAGATAAAGAAGAGAAAATTGGAATTTTCTATTCTATCTATTCATAAAGAAAATAGAAAAAAATGACTTCCAACTTTCTTTGGTACTGATATGGATATAAGAAGGCTCAGACTTTATTCTATTTGTCTACATTATATTGATAATGCCATATAATACTACAGTAATCATCAAATCCATAAGTCCTCTTTTTGTTTTGTTTTTTCAGTTTCTTGCAAAAAGATCCAATAATGGTTTCTAAGTAGAAATAAAATTTGCCAAAGTTTTTAATGTCTTTTATCTCCTCCAATTCCAACTTTTGCAGAGTGGAAAATTCACTCAAAATTAATTAATTTTGCCACAATAAAAATACTTACAGTTGCCATTTACAGTGCAAAGAAAGCCTCCTCCCCCAGCTAATGGGTGTTTTTTTCCCCATTGTGGATAGCAAACTCAAACATTTTGGGTGGGGGTGGGGCTGGGGAATGGGGAAGAGTTAATTAATCTACCTCATCCAGGCCATGGTCTACATTTGACTCTTCATTGACCGTCAGTGACTTAAGGATAAACTCAGTGACCGATACTTAAATGGAATTTCCACATAAGGTTTGTATATATGTATTTTAGATTGTATTAGCAGCTTCTTCTCCAGAAAGGATCCCAGGGCAGCATACATGACATTAAAGAAAGTGAAAGTAATACAACAAAAAGCCAATGTGCATATAAGTTGCAGAGACAACAAAAAGAGAAAGTCACTGCTTTCATGATCCAGTTAGCTATAGGTGGACCATAAAAGTAGCCTTGTGCTAATCAGCCCTGAATCAATTTGAATTGGAAATTCAAGATTCAGAACTGGCATGATTCAATTTGACTTTACAGACTGAGATTTCTGGGCAAATCCTTCAGTTCAAGACCCTTTGAGATTTTAGAGTCAATTAGAAAACCCTGCCCACAGGTTAGAACTGGAAAGCATTAAGGTTTTTAGAATTTGAATCTTTTTAGGAGGGATAATATATTCCTTGCAGGGTATTAACCCCTGTCTACTTTTCGTTGCATAATTTAAAGGATTTCACTGCAATATTTATTTTCAAATATTCCTCTGCCTATCCTTCTTTTAAGGTAGAGATCAAGACTTAAGACAAGTAACTCAACAGCCTCCAACTTATATAACTCCAAGCCAAATTGTATTTAACTAGCGCAGCATGGGGTCTACCCCAATTTAAAAACAATAATCGTTTAAAAGGTCTTCTAAAAAATAAGGTCTTCATTTTTCCACTTACTTTTCTGGGATGTGAGGCTGGCTTGACATTAAAGATTGATCCCTAATTTTCCAAAGTGGGATGATATATTTAATTCCCTCTGATTACTGTTTCATTTCCAGAGGTATGAGCAGGATTGACATAACTGGTTGACAAGGTCACCTGCACCATTGATTTTGGTGGGTATTAACTGTAAGGAAAAACATCTCTAGAAATAATTCCTTAATTGGAAAAATTGAAAGTTTCCAAAATTGTTGTGTGTGTGTGTGTGTTTGTGTGTGTGTGTAATGTCTGCATAGGAAAAGAATATTATCACAGAGGTATATTGATAATCTTAGGATACGTCTGGCTGACAGTTCTTATTTAGTGACATAACCTTACGAGGAATTTGTGGTATCAGACTGATTTTTTTTTTAAAAAAAAAGAGTATATGGGTATAAATGTGTGTATCATACATTCTACACATACACGTGTAAAATTAGTAGGGGACCTACCAAGTGGACTGGACAAATGAATGAATGAATGAGTAAGTCAGTGACTCAGTGAGTCAATGATTGAATGATTGATCAGGTTCAGGAAATCTTAGTTTGAAAGTGGAATGTGTATTCTGCATTCGTATAGTTACAAATTCAGTGATCAGTAGAAGTTATGACAGTGCAAAGTGAAGGAAAGTTCCAGCTCTTGCAGCACTCCTGCGGTCACATGAACAAAATTTGGGTGCCTAGCAACCAGCTGACACATGCAGCCAGTAGCTGTTCTCCACAATCAGACAATCACCAATTGCAACTTCCCTACCCCCAAGCAAAGTCAATGGAAAATTGGCACGGAAAATCACAATTTCAGGAATATGTCTCCATCCCCACAGTCCCACAGCCTTTGTTCATTCACTTGAACTCCTCCCTCTTCCCCTCCACTTTACTCACTCCTCCCCACACCCTCTTTTTATGGCCTCCCTTCAATCAGATACACAGACACATTCTGTGCTCTCTTCCCTGGTCTCCCTCATATCACACATACCCTGTACCCTCTTTTCCACAATTTCTGCAACTGCACACATACACACACAGGCCTTTCTATGGTTACATGTACCCCATGCCCTCATTCACTAGCTTTTCTAAGTTCACACTACACTGAGCACCCACTATCCCAATGGACATAGAGCCTGCACTAGACCTCAAAGGAACTACTTCACCCTTTGCGTGGCATCACCCCCTCTTCTTACTTGAAACTTTCTCTATTTCCTGCTTAATTTATTTATTTATTTATTATTAGCGTTTATATACCGCCCCCTCTCCCGAAAGGGACTCGGGGCGGTGTACAGTCCGTATCAAAATACAACAAATTAAAACATAGTAATAACTACATAAATACGTGTATGAGAGGAGGATAAAATATGCCAAACTGTACAGCTAAATAAATAAATCGATACAAAAGTTTAAAATCCCAATGTCATATCAGGTTGAATTTAAAACACTATCCCTCTAAAAACCAGTAAGAATGTGTATGCCAGGAGGTAGACGTTATAAATTATGCCAGACCAGCCAGTCGGAACAGGTGTGTCTTCAGTTTCTGTCGGAAGGAGCGGAGGTCAGTAGTGGTTCTAATGTCGGGGGGGAGGTCATTCCAGAGGGTTGGGCCCATCACAGAGAAGGCCCTACTCCTCGGTGTCGCCCGTTGGCATTGCCTCGTGGACGGCACCAGGAGAAGGCCCTCCCTGTGAGAGCGAATTGGCCGCAGGGATGTATGAGGGAGGATGCGATCCC
The DNA here is from genome assembly GCF_964273705.1 of Natrix helvetica. Classification (NCBI taxonomy): domain Eukaryota; kingdom Metazoa; phylum Chordata; class Lepidosauria; order Squamata; family Natricidae; genus Natrix; species Natrix helvetica. Next base: position 24,402,886 of record NC_138552.1, on the reverse strand, counting down.
GCAGGTAACTAGGCCCTATGCCATGGAGCGCTTTAAAGATGGTGATCAGAACCTTGAAACGCACCCGAAAGACTACAGGCAGCCAGTGCAGCTCGCGCAGGAGAGGTGTTATGTGGGAGTACCTAGTACTCCCCATGACTACCCGCGTGGCTGCGTTCTGGACTAGCTGCAGTCTTCGGGCGTGTCCCAAGGGAAGCCCCATGTAGAGAGCGTTACAGTAGTCCAGGCGAGACGTCACCAGTGCATGAGTGACTGTGCGTAGGGCATCACGGTCCAGAAGGGGGCGCAATTGGCGCACCAGGCGAACCTGGTGGAACGCCCCCCTTGCCACTGCTGCCACATGGTCATGCATTGACAGCCAGGCATCTAGGAGGACGCCCAAATTGCACGCCCGTTCCACAGGGGGCAATTGTTCGCCCCCTATGGCCAGTGATGGAATCAGCTGGCTGAACCGAGGTGCCGGTAGCCACAGCCACTCAGTCTTGGAGGGGTTGAGTTTGAGTCTGTTGTCCCCCATCCAGACCCCGATGGCTTCCAAACACCGGGACATCACTTCGACAGCCTCGTTGGGGTGGCTTGGGGTTGAGATGTACAACTGAGTATCATCAGCGTACAGATGGTACTCAACCCCAAAACCACGGATGATCTCACCCAGCGGCTTCACATATGCGTTGAACAAAAGGGGCGAGAGGACCGACCCCTGCGGCACCCCACAAGAGAGTGGCCTCGGGGTCGACCTCTGCCCCCCAGTCAACACATATTAATGACCCATATTGTTGTGGTCCGCTAGCGGCCGGCAGAGCTGGCAGCAGAGTTAGACAGTGAGGAAGCTGGAGAGGAACATGGGGTAATCCTGGAATCTGGGGAAGGCTCAGATGAGGGCTCTGCATCGGAGGCAGAGAGGGCACTAGGGCCATCTGGTAGTTATGTGCTGCCTCCAGAGCCTCCAGAGTTTCACATCAGTGAAGCAGAAGAACCGTGTGAGCCTGTTCCCACTGTGCACATGCGCAGAGCTTCCAGAAGGCAATAACAATTAAGACAAAAAGGGCGACTCAGGAGTAAGGCTGGGAGATGATTGGCCCCTCCCATAAGACATAAAAGAGGAGCAAATGGATGTGAGCCTTTGCAGGAAGCAATTTTGTTCATTCTGGTTGGTTCAAACTTTGTGAAGCTACATTTGACTCTGGCACTGAGTTCAGGGGGGAGTAAATCCCAGATGTTCCCAGGTTCTTTAAAATTGTCTTAGCAAGATACCTTAAACCAAAAATTGCTGGTAAATAGTTCTGTAAATGTGGTGGAATTTGGTGCTCAGTTGAGGAGAGGAATGAAATTAATCCAGTCTGGCAAGAATAATATGATTATGGCAAGAATAACATGATGAAGCACAGGAGTATGTTTATTGTTGCTCCCTCGTGGTAGTTGTCATTTAACAATGATATTGTCAATAATTATAAATATGAAAAAAATCAGCTATATAGTATAACAAGTGAATGAAATAAGTTTCCCAAGCCTTTATGGAAAGTATTAAAAGATTGCTGTTGCTTTTAGCCATTTATTGCAAGATGAAATTTGATTAGATGTAATAAAAATTGTCTGAGAAGAAAGATAAGGATTCTTATCTTCCTATGAATCAGCCATCTGAAATTCAAGTCCTGGTGCTACTATGCCTCTAGATAGCTTGTTTTCCACTAACAATTTTCTGCTGCAAAAAAATGCAGCTGCAGGAAACTACTTAATGCATTCATTCTTCATTCAGCTGATCTTCTGATTCAGCAAGAATCCCATTCATCCTTCTTCAGACAGCACATAATTGACACATGCAATCCATTGCTACAGGAGGTAGTGATAGCCATTGGATGGCTTTAAAAGAGGATTGGATAAAGTCATGGAGGACAAGTTTATTATGTCTTGATTGAATGTCATCTCCATGGTAGGAACAGTGTGACTTGCAAACACCAATTGCAACAAGTGGAGGAGACTGTGCCTACATCTCCCACTGTCTAGTACCTTGGAGGTATCTGGTTAGTCACTATTAGAAACAAAATGGTAGATTAACATGGAACTTGAGTTAACCCACTAAGGCTATTACATGTCTTCCACATGTCTCCTTTCAAAAATATGCTTAGTAACCCCACATTACAGTGCTGTTTCTCATGGATCAACATGACAATCAAAAATATGTTTGATGTATAAAGAAAACAACGATCATCACATTTTTCATTAGAAAAATAAACCTCAATCCATGGCTGGAAAAATGTCATGATTGAGCTGAACTTTCATAAACTAGAAAGTAATAAAAGCAAAATAAATATATTTCTGGCACAGAGTGTTAGGAAAAATAATTTCCATTCACAACCCTAAGCACTCTGAATTTTAAAGCTATTATGCTTTCATTTTTCTTTTAATAGCCATAATTTTAAAATATTAGTAATGCATTATATATGGTTCTTCATACTATTTGCAGTAATTATTTGTATTTTTTTTCTTTTAGTACAAACAAGTCGAACAGTACATGTCCTTTCACAAGCTACCTGCAGATATGCGTCAAAAAATCCATGATTATTATGAGCACCGTTACCAAGGCAAGATCTTTGATGAAGACAGCATTCTGAATGAACTCAATGACCCTCTTCGGGAGGTAAGAAAATGGTGCTGATGATGTAATAGGAAAGAACATTCTTTCTCAATTTGAACTGTTAAGAGAATTCAGAAAGTTCATCTTTTCTTAAGGTTTTTGTTTTATTTTTGTTTTGCGACTTTGAGCAGGTTTCTTGACAAGAGTTTTAGAAGTAGATTACCACTGCCTTCTTTCTAATGCCATCCACTTGGCTGTGTGCCTAAGGCAGAACTAGAATTCAAGGATCCTCCTAGGTTTACAGCCTGGTGCCACTATTCTATCAAACTACTTATAAACTTGGATGTGGATATATAAGACATGCGGAATATCTTATATTGGACTCCTGGAGTGTGCAGATAGAGCTAGAACTGCATTCCTATGAATTCTTATTTCCAGATAAAATTGGACCTTTTATTTAAACAGATTCTAAAATAACCAGGGATGATAACTCCATGATACGTGGGTGTGTGTTTGCGCGTGTGCACACGCATGCACATTTGTCTTCAAGTCAGCTTTTGACTCCCAATGACTTCCTGGGCAAATTACTAAAGTTTCTGGACAAAGTTTGCCACTGTCGTTTTGCTAGGAGTGAGAAAGAGTGACTGGCCCAAGGCCACCTAGCAGAATCATAGTTGCTTGGTTTCTAGTCTGATGACTTAATTACAGTACCATAGTAGCTCACTTCTATGCCTTAGTTTTATTTTATTTTAAGCAGCTCCATAACAGAAGTGTTTAAATTACAGCTCTCTGAGTACCATTCAAATTGCACTCCAGTATTATTTGCTGGAGACAGGGCCGGATTTTCCTATAGGCTAACTAGGCTTCAGCCTAGGGCCTCAAGATCAAGAGGGGCCTTTTATTTTTATTTATTATCCGTGCCACATTTTTTATAAAGGTTAGTAACAATTACAACATGTTTCATTTAATATATTGATATATATCACAGTAATGATGTATTTTATTATCTCTCATGTAATTTACAAACTTAAAAATGGGAGGTGAAAGGGCCCCATAAGTGGAATAGCCTAGGGCCTCTTTTCATCTAAATCTGGCCCTGGCTGGAGATCGGTAAAGAAGACCATCATTGGGATGGTTCTGGTATTGTTGGTAGAGACTTTTTGTCAGTTCCTTCATAAGCAAAAGCCAGCAGGACAGAATAAACCATTTACGGGAGCTACTTTATTGGCCCTGATCATTTTAACGTACGTTAGTCATCCACATCAATTGCTGGAGTGAGCATATTTCTATCGGCCACCACCATCAATGGAGAAATAGTTCTTTTAAAATATGTGCTAGTCATTCCCGAATCTAGGAAACGGTGCTCATCTCTGTTTCAAAGCCAAAGAGCCAGCGCTCTCCGAAGACGTCTCAGTGGTCATGCAGCTGGCATGACTAAACGCCAAAGGCACAGGAACGCTGTTACCTTCCCCCCAAAGGTGGTTCCTATTTTTTCTACTTGCATTTTTACATGCTTTCGAACTGCTAGGTTGGCAGAAGCTGGGACAAGTAATGGGAGCTCACTCCGTTACAGGCACTAAGGATTCAAACCGTCGAACTGCCTACCTTTCTGATCGACAAGTTCAGCATCTTAGCCACTGAGCCACCACGTCCTTTTTAAAATATTCAGCAGGTATTAAATCCAGCAACATCACCTACTTAGCCTAGCTGTGAACTGGCAAGTGTGAGATGAATTTGGTGCTTCTTCTGTAGGAAGATTGCTATGGTCAATAAAATGATATGTTAAGCCACTGAATTGGAAAATCATTAGTGTAGCTCTAGTGTCCAAGAAGAAAATCTATAGCAATCCAGGCAATTTCAACCTTGTCATCTTCTTTCTAGGTAACATGGTAGAAAGCACCTTAAAGGCTCAGCTTCATAATATAGGATGGGAAGCGTGCTTCTCATAAAAAGAGGTTCTGCCTTTGTATTTAGACTCGCAGTCACCTAAGCAGTAGCCTGTGAAATCATTAAGTACAGAGTATAAAGTGAAACTAGGCCACCTTAACTCATCTAAGAACTGATGGACTGTGCAACTTGGACAAGTTCAGTTTTTCTCACTTGTCTTGAATGCTAAGGAAATTACGTTTTGGTTCGCAAGAATAATTTTCTATTAGCATTATTGAAATGCCATGCTCATTAATTTTAAAGTTCTAATAAAAGTATGACAAATGTTACAACTTCCACAGTTTTTAACCTTTTCAAACTCTGTTTTCTATTCATCAGATAATGAATTTTATTTCCCTTGCAGATGAGGGCGGGCAATTCAATTAATGAGAGTTGCACTTAGAAAAATGCCACTGAGCTAACAGTCACTGAAGAAAACATTAAAAAACAAACAAACATGAAAATGATGAAATGCTTTGCACAAAAAGGGGGCAGCTGGAAATATTAGCAAAAGAGTGGATATTATCATGCACCATTAATTATAGTTGGTCACTGCAACTCTTTCGTTAATAGTGTTTTCAAGTGATCTAAATGTGTATACTCAGTAAATTCATTCAGTTGGACTTCATCAGATATTTCATTCAGTGGAGATGTCATTGCAATTTATGTCTTTTGTAAAATTAAAAAGTATTGGGAGAAAAGAAAAAGAAAACTAACCATTGGAAATATTTTTGATGGAGCTAGTACTGATAGTTGAATTTGCTTGCTTAATACTCTAGGAAGCACCTTAGATTTTCTGGGAGTTGCATAGTATAGGAATCCCCCGCCCCTGACCTATGGCCTAGTATCGGGCCATGGCCTTTTTCCAACCAGGTTGCATGAGTGGCGGGCTGGTGTACACACATATGTGCACACCTCAATTTGCGTGAGAAGAGGTGGGCTGACATGCATGCACATCAGAGGTGGGTTCCTACCGGTTTGGTTCAGCTGAGTAGGTAGTAACTCGGCTGGCCACGCCCACGAACTGGTTCTATTGGTGGTGCCATCTTGTTTTTTGCTTTTGGCCATGCACAGGAGCATTTTTACCTACTGCGCATGTGCGCACAGTTTGCATCAAGTGTGCCCCTGGGTGAACCGGCAGTAGAAGAAGCCAGAACCCACCCCTGATGCATTGCACAAGCAGCACAACTTGCACAAGTTGAGCTGTGTGCACATGCACATACACACTAGCCCGCCACTCATGTGGCCAGTACCCCTGACCCAGGGTGGGTTCCTGCCAGTTCTAACCTCTTCTATAGAAGAGGTTCCATAAATCTACAGTGCTGTGTAGAACCGGTTCCAGCTCCCTCCCCCTGCCCGTCCGCACATCATCAAGATGAAGAGTGAGAGGAGGAATTCTGGGAATTGAAATCCACAAGTCTTAAATCTGTCAAGTTTGAACACCCCTGGGGTTTTTTTCTAAAGGGTTAGGGGTGCAAGGGTCTTGTAACTTGACAGGTTTAAGACTTGCGTGCTTCAAATGCCAGAGTTTCTGAGCCAACATTTTGGTGGCTAAGCAAGAGCGTTGTTAAGTGAGTTTCACCACATTTTACAAGTTGGCCACGCCCACCCAGTCACATGGCTGTCAAGCCACTCCCACCCAGTCACATGGCCAGCAAGCCACTGCCACAAAGCAGGCCACACCTACAGAAGAGCTTCTAAAAAAAATTGAAACCCACCACTGCCCTGTCCCCTCCCCTCCACCAGGCTGCCAAGATGCAAAAGAGGAGGTATATAAGAGGAGGAGGAGGAGGTCTTTGAGCAGAATCCTCAACCACACAAAATAATGCCATAACAAAAAAATAGATTAAAAATAAAATTTTAAACATGGTAAAGTATCAGAAGTTATTAAACACACAATACATTATTGTATTAATTATTTCAATCATATACATGAAACATTAGATATCTTAGCGATCTCAGAACCATACAAACCAACTCAATCAAGCAGATCTTTTGTTCTGCCATCACAACTCCTATTAGCTAAGACACTGCTGGAAAAAGCTAGTTCTGCAGGGATGGACATCTTTTAAATGAATCTGCATGATTTCTCAAATGTTCCTCAGCTATCAATTATCTAAGCAAGTATCTAATTATCTAAGCAATTCTAATTATAAGCAATTTACACAAAAATGCCATTCAGTTCAGGGATGAAATCAACTTACCAATTGATGCTACCAGTTTGAAATGCACAGAGCATCAAAAATGGGACATGATGACCTCCGGGTAGGTTTGCAGAGTCTCCCACCGCCACTGCTACCGGTTCGCCCAAACCGGATAGGACCGGCTGAATTGCACCACTCATTCAGTTAGGACTTAAAATGCAGATAAGGGAATACAAACAAAAGTAGAGCCTGTGCTGGTGTGTGGTATAGTGTAGTTTTAATCACAGATGTACCATTTCTGAGCCCATTTTACTGAGGTCTTCCAGACAAATTAAAAAGGGAAATCCAGCATTCCTTTCTAACATGACCAAGAAAGGTAAAGATTTCCCTTGTCCAGTCATGTCTGACTGTAGGTGCTCACCTGTTTCTTAGCTGAGGGGGCCAGCATTGTCGGAAGACATCTCTATGGTCATGTGGACAGCATGACTATACACTGAGGCACATGGAACACTGTTACCTTCCCACTCAAAAGGTACCTATTTACCTACTCGCATTTGCGTGCTTTTGAACTGCTAGGTGGGCAGAGAGGAGCAAGTAGTAGAAACTTACCCCATTGCACAGTACTCAGGTGTTGAACCCGGGCTGTCAAATTTCCAGCTGACAAGCTCAGCAACCACTGAGCCATCGCAATGCAAATCTTAAATTGCACATTAGCAAAAATTGTCTTGTAAGAAACATTGACCTTTTCATTATTCACCATTGTATGCCCTCCCCTCCCTCTCCTATGTTTAAAGAATCATGTGTGGAGCAGAAATATATTGATCTGAGTTCCGGAGCTATTGCAAAAGAGTTCTTTGAAAAGGACCTGCTTTAGAAAGGGCAAGGCCTCCACAGCTTGAGTTTCAGGCACCCTGTGACGATTGTCCAGTTAATCACTTGTTTTCAGCTGTCTTGGTGTTAGATTGGCTATTATTACATTTAAAAGGGGCAAAGGGACAATGTTGTTGATTTTGAAAAAAACAAGAAGATGTCTTAGATATTGTTCAAGATTTAAGAAAGAATAAAAATAAATGCTGTTTTCCTTTGTGAAATCTCTGAAAATATCTAAGCGCAAAACTTTACTCAGTTTTGCTTCATGCTGCAGTGAAGTGTGAAATGATAACTGAATAAAACATGTAATCTAGTATTTGTCTGATATAAAAACAGGTAAAAATTACAACATGAGCACAGCTGCTTCTTAATCAGGTGGTAGATGGGTGGTAGATGGTATTCATTAAAACAACTTTAAAAGAAAAAAAATGCAATAACACCAAAGACTTTTGTAAAATTAAATCAACAATCGAAGGACAAGAAAGGATTGAAGTAGTAATTAAGCACAGTTTAATTAAGAGAGCCAGTTGGTTAGGCACCAGGCTAGAAATCAGGAGACTGTAAGTTCTAATACCACCTTAAGCATGGATGACCTTGGGCCAGTCACACACCTTCAGCCCAACTCACCACATAGGATTGTTGTTGTAGGGAAATAGGAGGAGGAAGGATTATTAGGTATGGTCACTGCCTTGAGTTCTTTATAAAAATAATAAAGATGAGATTAAAAAATGAACCAAAGAATTTGAAGCAACTGGTTAAGTTTAGGTTTTTTTTAAAAAGATAACTGATGCTTTTCAAATGCCTGAAAGATCTCATGTAAAAGATATATATCAAGACCCGATATTTCAGCCTGGAGGGCAGGTCTTGGAATAATAGATTTCAGCTAGAGGAAGATAAGATTCCAATTGAATGCTAGAAGAAACTTCCTAATAATAAGAGAAGTTGACAGTGGAATCAAATGCTCAGATAAGTCGTGGTCTTCCCTTCATTGTAAGTGTTCCAATGGAAGCTAGATAGCCATCTTTCAGTAATACTTCAATTTGGATTCTTGCACTGAACAGAATGTTGGATTTGAAGACACGAATGGCCTCAATTCTGCAATTCTCCTTGTTCAAGGAATGCCAATCCCCACCCTTGAAACTTACACAAAGGCTATGCTTTATCTCCTTTAAAAGAAAAAAGCTTAAGCTTTGTCCAGGAAAATAAGGTAGAAAGACTCCCAGGATTATTTTAATATGAAATTTACAATTAGCCTGTCCGAATATTTGTTACAACATTTTGTGCTATCTATTTTTAACTAGAAATGTTGGAAACATTATTCATGTTTTCAAATAACAATGTTCAAAGGTAGTTTACCTCAGTTTAGGTTTCTTTGGGCAAAGCTGTTGACCTATGAATCCTCCTTAGGGTCCTTTGCATGTCTTTTGCATCTTCCTTATGGTCCTTTGATTTTTTTTTCTTAACAGTCGACTAAGGAATTAGTCTTCATGTAACATCCAGACTAATTAGTTTAAGAAATGGGACTGGACTAATTACATCTGAAAGAGGCAGTTTGGTGTAGTGGTTAAAGTACCAGGCTAGAAACCAGAAGACTCTGAATTCGAGTCCCACCTTAGACACCCAGGGCTACTCATTCTCTCCCCAACCTAGTAAAGAGGGTGAGATCAAACCACTTCTGAAGCTCTTGACAGGAAAACTGCATGGAGTAATGCTGATATGAAGGCATGGACAGGCAAAAGGTTACATTTGATCTAGCAGGGCCTTTAAAAAAACAGCACTGAAACGAAGATTTGGGAACTTGAGTCCATCTATCAATTAGATTTAGCACTCTAACAAAGGTATACTTTGTCAGGCACAAGCAATCTGAGCCTCACATGAACAGGCCCAAACAGATATTTTATTGTTGATTGCCTATCTTACAAGAATCCCCCCAGACTAACTGTCTTCTTTTGGGAAATGGAGACCTAAGAATTAGATCTCTGACATTTCCTTCCACACATGGACTCTAAGCTGGAATGTGTCTTTACTCTCTGAGATGGGTAGCCCTCCCCTGCAACTGGTATTTTACCAGAACCTCAACATATAGCAATAGCACTTAGACTTATATACCGCTTCATAGTGCTTTTTAGTGCTCTAAGCAGTTTACAGAGTAAGCATCTTGCCCCCAACAATCTGGGTCCTCATTGTACCCACCTTGGAAGGATGGAAGAATGAGTCAGTCTTGAGTCAGTGAGATTTGAACTGCCAAACTGCAGCTAGCAGTCAGCTCACATAGCCTGTAGTACTGCACTCTAACCACTGTGCCACCTCGGCACTTCATTCATATTCAGTGAAGAGGACTATCACTTGCCTAACTTATTCATTTAGTCTTCTCTCAAAGCATCTGCACTACTTGTATTTGTTATTTTTTTCTTAATGTTAAAAAAAGAATTTGCCTTGATGCAAAATAAGCCCATAATTCAGTATCCTGCCCTGGAGAGAAACAGGAAACAGGTGTTAACATTCTCTGCAAAATATTTTCCTGGGTAGGTTTAACATGTAGCATAATATTTTGCATTGCAAACGATACCTGTGCATTGTGTTGACATTTACTTCCTGCTCCAGACTGCATATGCAAATTAGATCAATCCAACGCAAATTATAATTCTGTTAATATTTAAAAGCGGAATTCAGCAGGCAGACCTAGAGTGCAGATTGCAACCCTGAGAACTGTGCACTACGGTAAAAGCTAACTTCTGAGAAAGAGGTTAATACCCTTTCCGAGCTATTATTTAAAGTTCAGCACTGATCTATTTTTAGACAGTAGTGTGAGAAGAGGTTGGCTGAAAATAGATACAGATCATGTCTCCTTGTAGAATATAGAACATTGAGACACTTCATTTTCAGAGAACATAATTGGTATTTGGGATATAACCACTGTGCTCTCAAACCTTTGCAAAAAAAAAAGAGGTTTCTACAAAAGACAAACATTTTATGTGGGCCCTTACAATACAACAGCATATCAATGGGGTGGAATTTTGAAATGTAGTTTTTCTAAACAAGTTTGGGAGCCATTGAATTGAAGTTTTTCCCTCAAATCCCTTACTGTTGTGCAATTTTAACAGGTTGTTTTAACAAGTGTATATTTCAGCTTTCTTACTTTCAATTCTCAGAACTTAAACACCCTGCTGGCTTGGAATTCTGAGAATTGAAATTCATGATATCCACAGCACAAGCTGGAGAAGTTAGTCTAATGCCTCTAAGTAGGCACATTGTCTGCTAACCACTGGGCTATTGTTGTTTTTTAAGAGTCTATTTGGATAGAACACCTGTCTGTTTGACCATGAACTGCAAAGTCCACACAATCTTCAGGTAGTATCAGTGCTTTGATTTGGATAGAACATCTGTCTGTTTGACCAAGAACTGCTAAGTGCACACAATCTTCAGATAGTATCAGTGCTTTGGACAGCAACTTCCTAAGGTTCTCCATAAACCTCCCTACCAGGTCCAATGTTTGCTCAGTTCTTCTTCATATTATTATCTGAGCCACACACTTGAAGGGATAAATTCCCAGTATGTTGCTCTCAATTGCTTAAGGGCTTTCAAATCGAGAAGAGTGAAATATATTCATTGCAGGAGTGATTGAGACTTTTCTTTAAAATTCAGACCATTTTTGGCTATGACTCTGGAGTCTATTTCTCATGGAGATCATTTTTTAATCATCTTTTTTAAAAGAAAAATTCAAATAATTAAAGAAGAAAAGTGATTCTCCATGAAATCCACGTAAAATTGTTGGCATGTAAATTAGCCAGATTCATTTATGCTTCACCTGAATATTTTTTGAAGCCTCTTGATGTTATATGTGTCCCCCTCCCACCAGAATATATAGCTTGGGGGGGGGGAGAGAATGCTTTAAGAACAGTGGTAAGTACAGGCAGAGATGGGTTGCTGCTGGTTCGGGCCAGATCGGCCAAACTGGTGGTAGCAGTGGTGGGAGGCTCCGCCCACTTGCCCAGACACTTCTGTGCATGCGCAGAAGCATTGCGTGTGTGCGGAGTGCATCCAAATTGGTAATAAAAAAAATTAGCAACCCATATCTGAGTACAGGTCTTCTGAGAGTGATCATGATCTTGGAGCTGTTACTGAGGTAAAAATTTGGCACGTGACAAGTATATTTAAGTACTATTTCTTTTACTTCTATTTAGAATTAGTATTTCAATAAATATTCCCATTAAATAAATAACATTGATCTATAACTTAAATACATATTGCTTGTTACCAAATAAAAATGCTAAGAGTTTCTAAGGCAATTGTCTTCCCCATTTTCCCCAAGGTCATCCACATCCATGAGTAGGGTGATATTTCATTTCTACCTTCCCTAGATTCTACCAAGAAGCCTTTGTCAGACCAAATATTTTTTTTTCCATTTTAGGAGATTGTCAACTTTAACTGTCGTAAACTTGTTGCCACCATGCCTCTGTTCGCCAATGCTGACCCGAATTTTGTAACAGCCATGCTAAGCAAGTTGCGCTTTGAAGTGTTTCAACCTGGAGATTACATTATCCGAGAAGGGGCTGTGGGGAAGAAGATGTATTTCATTCAACATGGGGTCGCTGGTGTTATCACTAAATCCAGTAAAGAGATGAAGTTGACTGATGGCTCCTACTTTGGAGGTGAGTACAATGGAAGTTTTGGGTTGGTAAAGATGCAGAGACTGAATGTAGGTTTATTGAATATGAATTGCTTTACAAAGGCTATGAAGATGCTATGAGATGTCTATTTGGCATTATTTCTTTTTCTTTTACTACAGAGCCCAGTGATAGCAGCATACAGTAATTAAAAAAATATCCTAAGCAGTTTTTCTGGGAGTCTTTGATATACTGTTTTGATGACCAGGAATATATCATAATCTGTCACCCAGCCCCCATTCATGTCCCATGTTGTCTTGACTCCTATTCAGTTGCTTTCCTAGAGCCAGTAATCTAAGCATGTATATTCTTTGATTTCCCATCAGTTGAAAACTCATAGCTGAACATATAACTAATGCCATTAAAAAGCATATGGATGCAGACCTACATGTGTATACAATATTTTTTTAGCTGACATGGTTGTCCCAAAGATGCTTCTTCAAGAGGCAATTGGACTTTCTGTTTTTTTCTTTGAAGACGTTTTGTTTCTTATCCAAGAAGCTTCTTCAGGTCTGGCTGGATGGTGGGGAATGGAAGGATTTATACTCCTTGGAGACAGCTGGTCATTTGCATTCATTAAGGCCACCTGGAGTTTTATCTGTATCTATCAGGTGGCCTTAATGACTTGCTTAGAGAATGCAAATGACCGGCTGTCTGCAAGGAGTATAAATCCTTCCATTCCCCACCATCCAGCCAGAGCTGAAGAAGCTTCGTGAATGAGAAGCGAAACGTCTTCAAAGAAAAACCAGAAAGTCCAGTTGCCTCTTAAAAAGAAACTTTGGGACAACCATGACTGGATGACTGAGAATATCCATATAAAATGGCATGGTTACCTCTGTTGAATTCAGCCCGTAATGGCTACATATTTCTTCATGGTTTTCAACATTATGTTATGCACTGCAGAGGAATCTGTACTTCCACAGCCATATTTCCTTATATCCAACTGCCTAATTTAACCCTGGATATGATACAAGACTGAGCATACTTCTCCTCCAACTATAAAGTAATTTAACAGCAACTCACTGAATCTTTCAAAGTGGATGATGCAATATTTTTGCTTGTCAAACAGAATTCAAGTGAGTCATTTCACTAACAATTGCTTCACTTAGTGAAACAAGAAACTGCAATTCCATTTCTCCCGTAGATGTTCAATATCTCTGAGAAGTTATAGGACCTTCAGGAATAGAGTAGATTACAGTAATGGGGACTTGTACAAGGAAAATGGTGATAATAACACCATGGAAGCGCATATTGATTCCTCTCATGTTTATACTTTATCAGAGCTAGTTAATTCCTGCTAGTTTGAATTCCTGATATTTGCATTTGAGGGTATCCTCTTGTGTTTATTAACTAAAAGATCTGTAATTTTAAGCACGTTAATTTGGGACTCTATAATATAGATATTTTTATAGGCAAACAAGCAATCGGTTCTATTTTCACAAACACAGAATACAGTCTGCTTCCAATACAGCCTGCAATTCTTCTATGACATGTCCTGCTGTTTCATTTACAGGTATAGGACATGCAGTCACCTGGCCAATTTTTTACAGCAGAAAACATCCTTGAAGGATGGGGGTTTAAAGAGGAAATAGAGCTGTTTTTCTGTCTGTTCATTATCTCTCACACATACACAGAGACATCTGTGTATTTTTTCCGACCAAGAAGAGAATAGCTGAAGGGGGCATGTATGTATCATGCATAATTTGAGCAGTCAGATTGATTTGAGAAATGGATCCAGTTTGTTTCCAACATTTTAATCAGTTCAGAAGATTCGTTTGACTCAGTCCAAACTTCCAAATCAATTTACTCTAAACTTCTCAGTTAGACCTGATTCAATCTGCAGTACTTTGGGCTATTAAAATGTAAGTAAACAAGCATAATAGCATGTGAAATCAGTCTGATTTCATGTGTTACCCTAGGCAACAAGTCATTAGAAGTAATGATCAAAAATATTAATCACAACCACAATTCATTTGATAAGGTGCTTAATCAAAAAAGTAAATAAAATAAAAAGCAGTAAAGTGACAGTATGTTATTAACTTTTCACAAGGATTTTTTCTAATATTTTAAAATAACAAATGTTACACATGGAAGTTTAGATGATTGAGTAGTTTCTACTCTTAAGTTGATAGAAGGAAAGTGATTAAACACTTTGACAACTCACTAACCAGGGGATTTGGTTTTATTCTCTTCCCTTCTGTCAAAACTGCCTGGAACCAGCCACAGAACCACCAGAATACTCTATTCTCCATTCCCAATCTCTACAATCAGGCAATAAAGAATAGCATGATTGTTGGTATAGAAAGACTTCAAGAAATCAAGGGGAACAAGGATACTCACAGTACTCCAATCCCAGGTCTCCTAGAAGTCATCAGTTGCAATCAATGTAATCTCCATTCAAAAATGGAACCTGAAATCTGACTGAAAAAGTATCCAAGTATGATGCTTCCTGTAGAAGCTACAATCTAGCTTCATTAACTTTCTACAAAAATGGAATGATGGAGAGTAGACATTTTTTGTCCAGAACTGTAATAAAAACATGTGATATGTATCCAATGGTCAAGCAGTTATTCAATATTTTTAAAGGCTTATTAGTTTGTAATTTAGAATACTCCTTTAGAATTTGTACTGATTACCTGCCATTTATTTTAGAAACATAATTAAAGAGAAATCAAGTCCAGCTAGCTATCTTACTTTAAAAATATATGAGATTAGGCTTTTAAAGCAATGAAAAGTTAAACATTTAATTGGAGGCAAAAGGGGTACACTTAGAATGTTGCTACTTGTTCCTAAAATTATTTCAACTTCCATTTCCCATTCAAAGTGGAGAAATGAAATTTTATAACTTTGGAGGCTTGCTGCCAGTTATCAGTAGATCAGGGAAATACAAATGTGCCAAGGCTCAGAAGGTTTGGCAGATCATTGCCTTGAATTGACTTCATGTTTCTTCACCGAGCATTTATTTTCCATTTTTAACAAAACATTGATGTGACATTGCATGATAACTAATTACATCGTGAGGTGTAGTTTTATGTGGACAATTATCTGGCAACAATTGGATCAGTGTTGCATTGCCAGCTAGGCATTATGTTGCTCCAAGAGTGAACATTTTTTTAAATTTCATCTTAGAAAAGCAACAGGAATTGGGAATGAAGGAAGAATTCTCATACCTGGATCAGATTAGTATGTGAAATTTTACTCCACTTTGTGGAGCAAATTCAATTAAGTATGCTTACATAGAGTGGAACCAATCTCAAAACAGTTTTGGGGTTGATATGATGTGCAATTATTTAGCAGGTAAGACTTCTGGTGCCAAGGACAACTTATCATTTTATTACCTTATATTGCGGAAGCACAATAAGCAGCAAAAATGCTACAACTTGTGATTTTTATCCGTCAAAAGGGGAAATTATTAAGTTCATGGGGAATAATCATATCAAAGATGTATTCAACTTAAAGATACAGTCAATTAAATTATAACAAATTTAGGATTTGTTTAGAATCTGACCCTGATATTTCCAATCTCATCTAAAAATGATATAGGCACCTTAGAATGTAAAGCAATTTTTAGTGTAATGGCTCCTTACATTATCCTTACACCAGTGGTGGGATTCAAAATTTTTTACTACCAGTTCTGTGGGCCTGGCTTTGTGAGCGTGGCATAGCTTGGTGGGCATGGCAGGGGAAGGATACTGTAAAATCTCCTTTCCCTCCAGGGGAAGGTTACTGCAAAATCCGCCCTTCCCTCCGGATCAGCTGGGACTCGGGAGGCAGAAAATAGATGGGGGCGGGGCCAGTCAGAAGTGGTATTTACTGGTTCTCCAAACCAATCAAAATTTCCATTACCGGTTCTCCAGAGCTGGTCAGAACCTGCTGAATACCACCACTGCCTTACCCTCTAATTATTCTTTTAGCTCCTTTCTCCTTTGATTTCCTTAGCATTATCTCAGTTGAAAAAGCACTAGATCAGGGATGTCCAAACTTGGGAACTTTAAGACTTGTGGACTTCAACTCCCAGAATTCCCCAGCCAGCCATGCTGGCTGGGGAATTCTGGGAGTTGAAGTCCACAAGTCTTAAAGTTCCCAAGTTTGGACACCCCTGATCTAGATGCTTTATACAATACAATACAATAGTAGAGTTGGAAGGGACCTTTGATGTCTTCTAGTTCAACCCACTGCCTAGGCAGGAAACCCTATACCATTTCAGACAAATGGCTATCCAACATCTTCTTAAACACTTCCAGTGTTGGGGCATTCACAACTTCTGGAGGCAAGCTGTTCCACTGATTAATTGTTCTGTCAGGAAGTTTCTCCTCAGTTCTAAGTTGCTTCTCTCCTTGACTAGCTTCCACCCATTGCTTCTTGTGCCTTGTGCCTCCACCCATTGCTCAGGTGCCTTGGAGAATAGTTTGACTCCCTCTTCTTTGTGGCAACCCCTGAGATATTGGAACACTGCTATAAGGTCTCCCCTACTCCTTCTTTCTATTAAATTAGACATACCCAGTTCCTGTAACCGTTCTTCATATGTTTTAGTCTCCAGTCCCCTAATCCTCTTTGTTGCTCTTCTCTGCATTCTTTCTAGAGTCCCCACATCTTTTCTACATCGTGGCGACCAGAACTGAATGCAGTATTCCAAGTGTGGCCTTACCAAGGCATTATAAAGTGGTATTAACACTTCACGTGATCTTGATTCTATCCCTCTGTTGATACAGGCTAGAACTGTGTTGGCTTTTTTGGCAGCTGCTGCACACTGCTGGCTCATATTTAAATGGATGTCCACTAGGACTCCAAGATCCCTTTCACAGTTACTACTGTTGAGCAAGGTACCACCTATACTGTACCTGTGCATTTCGCTTTTGTTGCCTAAATGTAGAACCTTACTCTTTTCATCATTGAATTTCATTTTATTAGATAGTGCCCAATGTTCAAGTTTGTCAAGATCCTTCTGTATCTTTAGCCTATCTTCTGGAGTGTTGGCTATTCCTGCCAGCTTGGTGTCATCTGCAAATTTGATGAGTTCCCCATTTATTCCCTCGTCCAAATCATTGATGAAGATGTTGAAGAGTACTGGGCCTAAAACAGAGACTTGGGGTACTCCACTGCATACCTCCCTTCATGTAGATGCAGTTCCATTGAGGACTACACGTTGAGTGCGGTTGGTTAGCCAGTTACAAATCCATCTGGTGGTGATGTTGTCCAACTCACATTCTTCTACTTTATCTAGTAGTAGGTTATGACCTACCTTATCAAATGCCTTACTGAAGTAAACTATATCGATGGCATTCCTCTGGTCCACTTATTTTGTCACTTTGTCAAAGAATGCAATAAGATTAGTCTGGCATGATCTGTTTTTGACAAACCCATGTTGGCTTTTGGCTATTGCTTTGTTTGCTTCTAGGTGTACGCTAATTCATTGCTTGATTATATTTTCCAGAATCTTTCCTGGTATTGAGGTCAGGCTGATAGGTCTGTAGTTTCCTGGATCTGTTTTTTTCCCCTTTTTTGAAGATGGGAACCACATCAGGTCTTTTCCAGTCCTCTGGTAGTTCCCCAGTGCTCCAGGATCTCTGAAAGATATAGTTCAGTGATTCTGAGATCTCGTCTGCCAGTTCCTTCAGAACCCTGGGGTGTAATCCATCCGGTCCTGGTGATTTGCATTCGTCTAGGGTCGACAGGTGCTCACTTACCATTTTCTTCCCTATTTCAACTTGTGTTCCTAATCTGATTTTTGTGGTGCTGTTTTTGATAGGTTGGACTGTTTTATCCCTTTGTGTAAAGACAGATGCAAAACATGAGTTAAATAGTTCTGCTTTCTCCCTGTTGCTTGTCACATTCTTGCCACTTTCTCCCAGCAATGGACTAATTGTTTCCTTAACTCTTTTCTTGTTTTTAACATGTTGGAAGAAGTTTTTTTTTTGTTATTTTTTACTTTTGTGGCAAGCTTTTCTTCATTGTGAGCCTTAGCTTTCCTCACTTCATCTTTACATGCTCGGGCTATTTGCTGATATTCTGCCTTAGTTATGTCCCCCCCCTTTCCACTTTTTGTACTTATATTTTTTGTCTTTCAATTTGTCAGAGAGTTCTTTATGCAGCCATGCTGGTTTCTTTTGGGAGCTGTTATTTTTCTTCTTCATTGGTATTGTGCTAGACTGGGCTTTTGTAATCTCATTTTTCAAAATTTTCCAAGCTTCTTGAGTTGTTTTACCCTTGAGGATTCTCATCCATGGAATTTTTCCCAAGCTCTCTCTAAGTTTATTGAAATTAGCACTCTTAAAGTCCAAGACTCTAGTTTCACTTTGTCCTACTACTTGTGTTTGCATAATGTTGAATTCCAATATTGCATGGTCACTTGCCCCCAGAGTTCCTGTGGCTTCAACACCTTCTATCATTTCCTCTCTGTTAGTGAGAATTAAGTCTAATATGGCTGATCCCCTTGTTCCCTTCTCTACTTTTTGGGAAACAAAGTTGTCTGCTAGGTTTGTTAGGAACCTGTTGGATCTTCCACTTGGTGCAGAGTTTGTTTCCCAGTTGATGTCAGGGTAGTTAAAATCCCCCACTACTATTGTGGTGTGCTTCCTACATATCTTAGTTAGCTGACTAGCAAAAAGTTCATCTACTTCCTCTGCTTGGTTGGGTGGTCTGTAGTATAGACCTAGGGCAATGTCATTTCCCCCCCAACCTTTAATCTTGACCCAAATGCATTCAAGATAATTCTCATCATTGTTGTGCTCTATTTCTGTAGAGAGGTAATTATTTCTTATATATAGTGCAACTCCACCTCCTCTTTTATTTGGTCTATTTCTTTTAAATAATTTAAATCCTTCTAGCTGTATGTTCCATTTGTCAGTTTCACTCCACCAAGTTTCGGTAATGGCAACAATATCGTATCTGCCCAATTTTACTTGAATTTCTAATTCGCCCTGTTTATTCCTCATATTCTGTGCATTGGTGTATAGACATTTGAGTCCATTTTGATTGACCCTGTGTTTACTGTCTACATAACCTGTGTTATGCCTGACTGCCCCTATTTTCTTGCCACTTGTATGATTCATGCACATGGTATGGCACTCACTATTAAATGCTTGGTTTTGCTTGAGAGCGGGAGTGATAATCTTACCCATAAAACGTCTGTGTTACATGCACTGATAACCCTATGAATTTTAGATTGCTGGGGACAGAAATGTTCTGTATCAATTAATTCTCTGTCCCCGCTGTTCAGTTTAAATGTTTATCTAGAAAATCTGTGAATTTAATGCCAAGTAACTCAGTCCCTTTCTTGGATGGGTGCAAACCATCTCTTTTGTACAGTTTTTCATTGACTCATTTGCAGACTAGACTGCCTCCTAGGAATACATTGGAATTCTGAGAGCAAGTTGGGGGCATTTTACAAAATGGTTGCTAGGTGAGTTTTGGTTAGTTGCAAAAAATAATTGCCATCGTGAGCAGGGCCAGTCAAAAGATACTTATTTACCAAAAAAACTCTACCTATCCAAAAAGATTCTTTACCATTCAGATGGGATTTTTGCAAGCCTATGATATTCATTCCTGTAAATTGAACACCCAAACCTAATTCTTAACTTTGCAACATGCTCGGTTCCTGTTTATAAATTTTAAGAACTCCGAAAAAACATTGAGTCTGGTGGACACTAAAGGGATATTTCTGGGAACCACAGTGTCTATTTCTGGCCTCAGCTGTATGAATGTATTTTGTGGCAGCATGGATTTTGAAATCTGCTTAAACCGAATACAGATGATTTTAAATAAATGAATCTAATTTTTCATCTGATATGAGATGGTTTCATCATTTCACTTAAATTACCTACATCAGGAAAGCACACAAACATCTTGATCTTTAGGAAACAGCTGTGAAGTAAAATATGGTATCCTTTTCTCTCTTCATGAGCTTGGAAAATAATTGCAGTTCACTATCCAGTTGTATTAATTGAAAGTTAAAGAAAATAAAGTTGCATATCAACCATTTTTATTGAAAAATTTATTTCAGATGAATAATCTGAAATCAAGCTCACTAACTCAAAAAAATTTTAACAGACAGAGGAGATAGTACTGGATTACAGTGACCAATATATTCCAAATTAAGTCATGATCTCTGGCCCCAAGTCCAAAATGCCCTATTCTGTTAAAATTTTGCATACCAGATTGTATGCTGATGATGGTCCTGGGGCACTTTTTTAAAACTTATTTTAACTGAAAGAAGATGTATCCAAAATTTTGCTAGATTTTGTATTGAGCATTCGTATCTGAAGAGCTTTTAGATTAACTGAAGCTGCTTCTCGGGCAGTGGAATTTGTACTGTTAGCCGTTGAGGAGGTAAGTATTTTGCATGGTGAGAAATTGTTCATATCAAATCATACAATTCTGTGAAGTGTTCTAGCATTTGAATTTTTCTGGGTGTTGAATAATTTACTTGGACAAAGCCTGTATGTTTCCTGGATTCTCACTTCAGAAAATTTTCATTTGTGTATTACTATAGAAGACTGCAGATATGTAAGCCTTCTTATTGAATCTTCTCACACATGAATAGTTTAATGACTGCACATGATTATTTGCTTTCCAAATGCTACATCTCATAATTTCCATCTATTTTAAGAGAGGCACCAATCAAGCCTGTTCTATTTAACTTTATCTCCTAAGTCTATTTTGTGAAGCTTGGCTTACAGTGTTTTAGTATTTCTGGAGTGACTTTAGATTGGTGGCTCTCATTACAACGATAATTAGCCTTCCTTTAAAAACATCATAAAGGGAGTAATTTTTCAGAAAGACCAAGTAATTATGGAAATCTCTAGATATGAATGCTATTGATGCATAATTATAAACAGAATGTAGCTATATCTTTTTATCTTTTAGTTGAGTTTCAAGGGGGGGGAAAGAAGTTATACAGTAAAATCATGCCAATGTTCATCCCCTTATTATTGGTTTGTATGTCTGGTTATTGAAGGTCCTAAAATAGGCTTCTATAAAGGCTGACTCTCTTAAAGGGATCACAGAGCTATATTCTGCTGTAAGAATTTAAAAAAAAAACCTTGAGAGACTCTAAACTTTATAGTAAGAGAGTGATGCAATTTCTGAATTTTGGTAATCCAGTTTCCAGAACATCTCTGCAATCTTTCCACTTACTAGAAACATGCTTTATCATTTTCCTTTCTTACATCACATCTCAAATTAAGGTTTGATGAAAAAACTGTTGGGTATTAGCTAAGCACATTTCTTTAAAAGTGCCTGAATTTTTCTCTCTCTCAAAGATTGAACAATTCTTTTATTCTTATGGCACAAGAATATCCCTGAGTTCTTGCTCTGGAATGCATTATCTGGAACTTTAAAAAATGTTGAAGAGGTTTGCTCATTTCCTTCTATCGTCCAAGTTTTAATCCCAACACTCCCAGGAATCCTGGACTGACACTGAGTACACTGGAAAATATTTTTTTTAAACTGGATTTGAATTTGTTCTGACATATTTCCTCTGCCTTCCTTCCTGTATGTCCTTTTTACCTCTTGCAGAGATCTGCCTTTTGACTAAGGGCCGTCGCACTGCTAGCGTGAGAGCAGACACATATTGCCGCCTATATTCTCTCTCTGTGGACAACTTCAATGAAGTTTTGGAAGAATATCCAATGATGAGGCGAGCGTTTGAAACAGTGGCCATTGACAGATTAGACAGGATAGGTAAGTATTCAATTTTTCATGAAGCTCTTTTTTCTCTTTAAGTTCAAGTAACTTAATAGGCCTTAATTTTCCATTTTGATTTGTTTGAATGATTGGGTATAAATAACTATATCTGAGATGATTATTATTAATATTATTATTATAACCATCACTACCATCATCATCATAATGTCGTTGCGTTCTTTTGGACATCATGTCTATGTAGATTAAGGTATGGATGGGGGAGAGAAAGGTAAGGATGCCCATTAATGAAACTCAACTCCTGGTGATTATATGAGGACATTCATACCATTTTCTTGATCCTAGAGGAGAAGAGATTTCCCATTGTTGTCTTGACACTTTTTCTGATTTCTCAGTCTAAGTTATGGTTCTAGAATTCTTAATGGTCTTTTATCCAAGTATTACTCAGGGCCAATTCAGATAAGGAAATATGTATATTTATCTACCTTATGAGGAAGCATATATACAAATTCCTGTTCCAATCCCTAATAAAGTTAAACTTTCCTATGTCCATACAAAATGGAATCCCAACAAAACAGGCAGGAACTAGTACATAGTTTCAAGTCTTCATTTCATCATCCCTTATCAAACCAGTTGACCAAGTTTACATAAATGTATCCTTTCTAAATATTTCCAGCTCTGTGCTATTACAGAGCAGTAGTCCTTATTTAATTATTTCAAGGTTAGGGATTGCCACTAATTCATATAAGTATATGAAATTAGATTCAATTGTTATGCTTGCGGCTTTGCAGAAAATATTAGTTTCAAGAAACCATTCAGTTATTACTGAAGTGGGACATTTATTTTTGGGCAGTGGATTAAATATATAACACAGTCCTCTAACACTTAATACTAGCAAAATTATAGTTAGGTGTTACATAATATGTTCTATTTTCATATTATTCACATACATTTAGACAGATTACTCCTCTAAATCTGTTGGTCATTCATTACCAGTGTTGAATAGCTGCTTTCAAGAAACATGTTGAATGGGCACATACATTCATAACCTACTTAACCTGTTCAGCATTTGAGAAATTAGGATAGCTTGACAAAAAAAGCCTATAAAATCTAGTTATTCCATTTATATGCCTTTTGGTAACATGCCATTATTGGCTTGTAGAGTATATTGGATACTAACTAACAAACAAGCAAGCATGCACACACAATATGTGAATAGGCAGCAATATAAATTTTCTAAATAAATAAAATACAAATGCAAAATTTCCAAGTATTTCTTCACATTGGTCTTTATTAGTCAATTATGCAAGAGTCTACTTAAAGTTCATTGAGTGCAATCAAATTATCCCTGAGGGTATTTGCAGTATTTTTCTGCATATTGCACACAAAGCAACATCGTCCACATACAAAAAAATGTGTATGTAGCTCTTATGACTTAGAGCAGGGGTGTCCAAACTTAAAGTTCCCAAGTTTGGACACCCCTGACTTAGAGCAAGGTCATTCCATGATACAATTAAAATATTCTTATGGATGTGATGTTTTCCCCACAGCTATGACTTCTTCCCCTTAAAATATCCATGGAGTTGGGTGGCTAATACATTTAAGTAAATTTTAAAAAACAAACAAGTTGAATTAATTGAAGCTAAAGAGAAGACAAAGGGATGGACAAATTTTGCTTCTAGTCTTGATAGCTAAATAAAAACTCTTTTGTCACTGAACACTGTTGGATCCATAAGTAGAACAGCATACATGGCTAGATGCTATGCTTTGTTGAGTTACATTGGTGGCCAGTGTGGGAAACAGGATCCTGGGTGAACCTTTTTCAAGCCAGGAGGACTTTTCATTATGTGTTCTTGAAAATGAAAGCTATTAACTTTATATGGAGAATAGAGCTAGAACTGAATTATTGCTTCTCTTTTGTTCTTATAACCATTACAAATGATCATTACCATGATGCAAAGATGCATTTTAGAGATAGAGAAGCAGAAATGTATTCCTATGCTAAATTGCTAACTTGCATGGTGTGTTATGTCAATCTCACTCTTTCCCTAAAGGAAAGAAGAATTCAATTCTACTCCAGAAATTCCAAAAAGACCTCAATACTGGCGTTTTCAACAATCAGGAGAGTGAAATTTTGAAACAGATCGTGAAGTATGACCGAGAGATGGTACAGACTGTTGGGACAGCAAATTATTCGCAGACACCTGCTTTGAATTCAAGCCCTTCAGCTACCACTTCATCAATGCAAATGAGGACACAGACAACACCTGTCTATGCTGTGACAAATCTCTCCCATGGAAGCTTGAATTCATCAACACCGAGCACACAAACACCTCAACAGGGTGTAGTTTTCTCACCATGCTCCTACCCTTCTGCGGTCTGTAGTCCTTCAGTACAGAGTCCTTTAGCTGGCCGAACTTTTCAGTATGCAACTCCTACTGCTTCACAGTTGTCACTGCTACAACAGCAGCAGCTGCAACCACCACAGCAGCTGCAACAACTGCAGCAGCTGCAGCAACCACAGCAGCTACAGCAAATGCCCGGTGGGTCACAGAGGAGCGACATCCATAAGAGTACACAAACTCTTCACAATGCTAGCCTGACAAGAGAAGTACGGCCCCTGTCAGCCTCACAGCCTTCTTTGCCCCATGAGGTCTCTACCATAATTACAAGACCACATCCAACAGTGGGAGAATCTTTAGCTTCCATTCCACAGCCAGTGTCTGCTCTTCAAAGCACAGGAATCCAGGGTGGCAGTAAAGGCACAGTCCCCCAGAGAGTGTCCCTCTTCCGACAGATGTCTTCAGGAGCAATTCCACCAACACGAGGACCGATGCCATCTACAGCTGGACCACAAAAAGATACTTCCACAGTCTTAAATCCTGAACTAGAGGGAGATAAACCACGGTTTGCTTCAAACCTATGATTCATGTGGACTGAATGAAGCAGAAGCATTGAAACAGACTGAAGTTATTCGAGGACACTTGTTAGAACTTAATTTTGCATAGTTCCCAGCGGTCTACAAAAGAAAAAGAAAATTGTAGACAAACTTAACCCACAAAATTGAATGTACAATGTAAAGACAGACAGTCAGAAGGGGAAGAAGAGAGAGAGAAATCCAAATGGCGTCTCTTGTCTTTGTTTCTTATAAACAATTCAGAGTCTAAAAACAGTTGTAATATTTATTTTTAACTTAGTTAAAAATATAAAGTTTCCTGATTTGAATCTATATTTTTAAAGAAATGACAGTATTATGAATTCCAGGAACTAAGCCAGAAAATAAGAACAGCTTTCTAAGAATACATGCTAGCTTGGAATAGCGCCTCTAAAACAGTGATTTTTAACCTTTCGTAGTCAACTATAATTGAGTTGTAATTCCTATTTTAGACATCCAGATTATTTTTTGGGTGCTTTTATGTTAAGGCTTAGATTGAAGGGTCAATGAAATTTTTACTGTCTATAAAAAGTAATAAGAACAGTAAATAGTGAAGACTCACTCATCTTGTTGTAAATAACTTTTTAGACCCAAGTAATAATAACAAAAAAAAAAATAACTCCTGTGTGTTGTATCATTGCAAAGTATTTGTTTAGAAATTTAGTTTCAGCTACTCATGCCAAAATGTAAACATTTAAATTTTTTACAAGATATAAAATACAATATAATTGTAATGCAATGGCTTGCATTCTAAAATGCTACTTTTACATGCAGTGTTTTTATGCAGATTTGTATGTTTGATCCTGCTATGTGTATTTCAGCAACGCTATTATATTTTTCTTCTTTGTCCTGGACACTGTAAGAAATATTCCATGCATGCTTGGACATAATTGATGGGGAAAGCGGGAGACAGAAAAATAACCAAGAGATGAACCAGAAATACCCTGTGCCCTCAAAGCAACTAAAAGATTCAGTTAGCAATATTAGAAGAAGTGGAGAAAAGGAATATTGATAAATGTGAATGTACGGTTTTTACAATTCATTTCCTTTTATGCTGATTTTGAATCTAGAGTTAAAGATTAGAAGTATTTTATTTCAATTGATTGAATGAATTGTTTTAACAATGCTTCAGTTAGTCTTTCATATGTGTACTGTGTCCTCACTGTAACTCTATAGTTGATTGTAGCAATCTTTTTTTTAAAGAAGTATATTATAGCATCCTGTTTGTTAGGAAAGCACACATTCCAGTGTATAGTGTAATAATTTGGACAATAACATACTCTATTACACCAGGTAGCATTGAAAATAGAAATGATATTTCTTTCTTTCTTTTTGACTTCTAATGTCTACACAAAAGAAAGGGAGATCGTAATTGAATATGGATTTTTTGTAAATCTTTTCTTTCAATTGCTTTGTCATGTCATCTTATGACTTCAGATACCTCCTAAAGGAATATTTTTCAAATGCTTAATGTACTGATTTAGGGTCATTCATTCATGGCCTACTATGTTGCCAGTGCTCTTAAGGGCATGTTGTCATCATGGAACATATCTATATGACATTTTCCCTTAGTCATTGGATTGAAATTGTAATTTGGGTTGGTTGTTTTTTTTCCTTTTGACACTCCTGTAGTCAAAATTTACTCTTTCCCATAGTCAGAACTAGTAACTTCCAAGGAATCTCAAAGGTTGAGAGAGACATACAAGTCAACTGAAGCCAATTTGAAGGCATTCATGGGAACAGCTATTGAAGCAGGAGAATGGTTATGTAGCTATTGGTAATATATAAACCATAGATTATCCTAGACCCTTTCTAGCAATGTACTGATTTTCTCTAATCCACAATGTAGCACTACTTTAATATGCAATGTCTTCAATAGAGTATCTTTTGAGGTGGGATCTCATGATACAGTAGTTCATTGTTTTTTTAAGCCACTTCTTCCCTACTTTGGATTCTGTCCTGCAGCTGAAACCCAGAACAAACTGCTGCCTGTTAACATTTTTTCCCTCCAATGTTATTGTAAAAGGGGATGTGAATTAGGCATGATTATTAGTGAAAAGTACATATTATTTTAATGAATTCCACTTCCCAACCCCAAATTAAGTAAATGTGGTCATTTATTCCATGAATATGATGCTGCCGACAGTTAAAATAGAATGGTGATGAATCCCATGTAAGGGATATAATATTTAAAGTATTCTAGGTAAACAGCAAATCCATTTATTTTTAGTACACCAAATCCCTGACTATATATTAATACTGATGACAAATTTTATCCAAACAATGATGATCTTATCCTGGTCTTTAAAATTGTTCAAGGTTTACATTTGATAGGAGTATAATGGAGTTGGTAGTGAACTATTTTTATACATATGTTTATTTTATTTTATGTACTATACAAAAACTTAACATACACAATCTTTCAGTAATACCATTAAAAAAAAAACTTTTAATGACTTTCTAATAGAATGGGCAAAATCTAAGATTTGTAAGTTAATTAAAATGTTACAGGGTATAAAACTGAAATTATGTATATAAGAATGTGTGTGTGTGTGTATTTATACATATATATATACACATATATGTATACAAAACAATCCACTCATTTCTGTAATATAAAGACTATGCATTGCTATTTTGAGAATTGACCTATTTTTCTCTGAATATAAATAAGCCCTGAAATATGGAACCTTACATCTGTATAGGTTGAAATGTATTTACAATAATGTTGGATTATGTTGCTGCTGAAAAAAAAAATCAATACATCAAACTGATTCTTACAATAATTGCACAATCAGGGATAAGTTATTTTTTTCTTTTGTCTTTGCTCAAAGCCATAAATATATATATAAATAAATATATATATGGTTATTAGTAAATTTAACAAAAATATAAAACAATAAAATGTGAATATTTTATTTCATTTGTAATGTTTTTATCCCAATGTAGCATATTATTTTCCTGTGAAACTGGACATTTTCTGATCCAAATGCCACGTGACTGAATGTTCTGCCTTGATCCATCCTTTCCTATTGGAAGTACATGATATTTGATTATTTTAATCGGATAAACCGAGGTTCATTTCTTGAATTTCATCCAAGAAATAGATTGGTAGCTTTGATTAAAATGTAACTCATGCTTGTATGCATAAGTGGAAAAAAATGCTTGTCTCATCTCCACATGCAAGAAAGATGAAAAAAACCACAAAGATGTGGTAATTAACATTAACATTTCATAATTATCTATTCAGATAAGCTTCATTAAAAAGAGGGTACTGTTATGAGAGACTAACAAGGTGGAAATCAGAGGATTTAGCATTTCCATTCTGAAACAATGATATCTCTGAGCAAAGAAAGTCTTAAGTATTGAAAAACATGCCATAAGCTTTGACAGGCAAAATAAGTATTCAATAAATTTGTTACAAATTGTTTGTTTTGAGAAGAACAAACAAGAACTTTGTGAGATAGGTATTCTGGTCCTTCTTACCAACCTTCCAGTTTTTATTGAAACCATCTACTGTGTGTCAATAGATTTCCAGTATTTTTATGCTGTGTAGAAGTGTCCTTCCACAGTTTCTCAATGGAATATTTAGAAATTTAGGTTATTTTATTTTATTATGTGGTTGATTAAGCCAGAATTAAGCACACCTCCTTAATCCACGAATAATATGCTACAAATTTGGCTCTCCAGGTTTTTTTAAATAACCGGTTTATGTGACAGCGCATTCGAAATGTGGATAGTGGCTCAACTGGTATTAGAAAAAACATAATTCTTTTAGATGATTACCATCTTTAAAGCGCTCCATGGCATAGGACCTAGTTATCTGCAGGATCGCATCCTACCACACACGTCCCTGCGACCTATCCGCTCACACAGGGAGGGACTCCTTCTGGTGCCGTCCGCTAGGCAATGCCAGCGGGCGACACCTAGGAGTAGGTCCTTCTCTGTGATGGGCCCAACCCTCTGGAATGACCTCCCCCCTGATATTCGAACTACCACCGACCTCCGTTCCTTCCATCAAAAATTAAAGACTCACCTATTTCAATCAGCTGGCCTGGCACTCTCTTAGTTTTACCTCCCGGGGATATATCTTAATTGGGTTTGGGTATTTTAATTGGGGATGTTTTTAGGGTTTTTATAGTATATTTATTTCTTGTACAGCCTTATCTCCTCCATCCAAATGTATTTAACTGTTTTATATTATTGTATTTTTATCTGCATTTGACTGTACACCGCCCCGAGTCCCTTTTTGGGAGAGGGGGCGGTTTAGAAATCCAAGAAATAAAATAAAATAAATAAATAGATGCTAAGTTAGAAGCTAGTTCAACACAATAATGATCCTTTTTAAAATTCAGAAGTAGGAAGCTAGTTCAACCCAATTTTGACTGGCCTTAAATATGTGCTTCCTAATGCATAAATTCAAATGGGGCAGAATTGTCATGATGATATTTTGTCTGCCATCTTCTTAATTTTGAAATAAGCCAAGTACACAATCCACAGGGACCACTATTAGAACAGCGTAGTTTAAGTTATATATAAAGGGCAAAAAACTTGAGCTAGTTGATGGAATGTTTGTAGAGAGACTTGGTTATCCAGGATGGAATGCTTACCAAAGAAAAAAAAAATATTATAGTGTAATACATACCCATATTTTTTGGAGTATAAGACGCACCTTTTTCCCTCAAAAAAGAGGCTGAAAATCTGGGTGCGTCTTATACACTGAATGCCAGCATTTTTGCAAAAATGGCAGTGCTTAGCTTGTAGGAAGCTTTTAGAGAGCTCCTGGGGGCTGGGGAGGGCAGAAATGAGCTCAATTTTACCCCACAACCCCC
The DNA here is from genome assembly GCF_964273705.1 of Natrix helvetica. NCBI lineage: Eukaryota > Metazoa > Chordata > Lepidosauria > Squamata > Natricidae > Natrix > Natrix helvetica. Next base: position 24,373,295 of record NC_138552.1, on the reverse strand, counting down.
AGAAGCACTCTATAAGCTTCCTAAAGGCTATCCATGCCTCCTTTTTTAATGAAAAACAGGACCATTTTTGCAAAAAAATGGGCCACTTTTTGATCAGGGCCCCCGCCCCCCCCCCCCCAAGGAGCACTCTGCAAGCCCCCTAAAGGCTATTCATGCCTTTTTTGGGGGAAAAAACAGGCCCATTTTCACAAAAAAACAGGCCATTTTTGGGAGGTTTGCAGAGTGCAAAAACCTTTTTTTTAATTTGCCTCTTCAAAACCTTGGTGCCTCTTATGCTCCAGTGCATCTTATACTCTGAAAAATACGGTAGTTTCTGGCCTTTGATAAGGAATCAGTGTTTACTGAAAAAAAAGTGGAAATGGCTGTGTTTAAGAGGCGCTTCTGTACACTTTATTATATGGAAGTGGGATATGTTAAAAGAAACATCAAAGTACATAGAATGTCATTGGAAATAAATTATTTAGGAAGTATGAGCAATAAAACAAGAAGAAAATGAATGGCTGCTAATGAATGTTGTGGAATTAATGCAAATGTGGGCGCCTCATTTAAAGAAATACTTAGAATAATAGAGTTGAAAGGGACCCTAGGGGTCTTCTAGTCAAGGTCAAATAGGAGACCCTATACCATTTCAGATAAATGTTTCTCCAGTCTCTTTTTGAAAGCCTTTTATTCTTATAAAATAAAAGTCTATTTTATGGTTGAGGCAAAATAAATAAAAGAGAGATTCAAGGAATAAGAATATCAAGAAAATATGATAAATTTATAAAACTAACATTAATGTATACTTTTGTATACAGTAATGTATACTGTATACTAGTGATAGGATCATGCATGCTTTGTAAAGGTACAAAGTTATGGAGAAGAATATCGAATGGTATTGCTATCCAGTATTTTCTATGACATTAATTTCATATTGCTTACTATTTCCTTTTCTGCACTGATACAGCATGCATTTATCCTGAGAGGGAAACAGACTGATGGGAACCTATGCATGTAGGTAAGGATATCACCTTTACAGAGGAATTATTTGAGGAACATCTGCAAGGGATTTTAAAAAATCAAGATGGTCACCATGACCATGTCATCAAAGCCCCATCTCTTTGTTATGTGCACCCACAAAACCCACATTAAAAAGGATAAGGCTTTGATTCTTGTGTTTAAACAAGCGAAGTGGAAAATATAGAGAATAACAGCTTCTCCTTATGCCCAAACATTAATACCTGGTAGGGAAAAGGCACAGGTTTAACCCAAGTATATATTTCAAATAGCTTTTTAAAATTACTTTTGAATACCTCTCATTGTACTGCAAGCTACGTGGGGAAAATGAACCAAGGATTGTGTGAAGTTTCCAAAAGATGACCTAATTAATTTACGAGCCTCAAACCAAAGTTCAAAAGAAATCCAGTCATTTATTAGGATCAACATTTTGGCATGTTCTTCTGTGGAGCCGAAACTGATTTCCGGTCAACGGTCTCCACATCTTACCCCTGTGTCTTTCCTCCCCTCAGTCTGTGTTATAAATCATATCCACCAACAAGGTGCTGCAGCAAGCTGTGAACTTTGCACCCCACACGCTGGCTGTAGAAATATGAGATCCGACTCTGGTTGAAGGTATGCATGGAATTCTCCCTCCCATTTTCATGCCAACTTGAAAATAGTCATGACAACGTTTTACAAGTTGACAGATTTTTTACTGTATGTTTAAGGACGTACTGAAAATATATACAAACTATTTAGGGGGAAAATATAACATATATATGAGAATTGTATGCTTACATATTTGAATATCCTTTTTATGAATTTCAAAGCCTTCATCGCGCGACAAGGGAAAAAGGGTAGGCAAAATGTGTTTATCCTTGACAATGTTCCTCTCATGCCTGAACATGAGGTCCTTTCCAATGTTTTGCACAGCTTTTTAGAAAGCAAAGATTAGCTTCACAGAAAAGGAGGAACCAAATGAAACTATGATCCATCAGAGGTTTCAGTAGCTGAAAACAAGAAAAAAAGTTATTGATTCTCTCCTCTCAATCCAGATCCCTCCACAAGGGCTGTAGACCAGCGACTCAGCAACTTTAAAATATGTGGACTCCCGACTCCCAGAATTTCCCCATTAAGTATTACCATAATTTTAAAAAAATAATGAAATAAAACAATGTCAGAACTAAATTATACAATAGTTTAATAAGTCTCATTGAACTTTTGCCTTTGATGCTCTAAGGCCACTCAGCAATAATAAACTGCAATGCTGCAAATATATTTTAGTACTTAAAATAAGACACATTTGGGACTCCACAACCTGGATGATCTATGTATCACATAAATGGTGAGCTTTTCAAAAAGCCACACTTGCAAAGCTAGAAACAGAAATAGCCCATGATCTCTGGGGATCAAAGAACTCCCAAAATAGGTAGATAAGTAAGGGGGAAAATAGCCTTTCTTTTTTTTCTCCTTTTGCTCAGTTGGCATTTATTCTCCGGCTTATTGGTGAGTTGGTGAACTCATTAAGCTGTTAGCAGCATTTTTGGAAATCAGATGATCTTTTGTTACAAAACAGAAGGTAGAACACAGCACACCACAATTCATCAAAATGTACTTCCATTTTCATTTCCTAACTCATGCCATGTAAATTTCACAAAGGTTTCCTCTATTGTGATAAGGAGAAAATGTCTAACTTTTAAAAGAAATTTATAGGTCAATTATTGATGAAACTTAATTATTAGATTAATTATTATAGAGAACATACAATATTTTTGTGTAATTCTTTCAGAGGAGGTTAGTTCTTCAATTCATAATTTGAAACGCATTAATACCAAACCTAATTCATTTGAAATATTTTTAAAAATGTCTCTATGACACAAACTTCACGTTGCTTCAAATGGTGAGTTTGCACCAGTGGTGGGTTTCAAATTTTTTTAGAACCTCTTCTGTAGGTATGGCCTGTTTTGTGGGAGTGGCTTGCCGGCCATGTGACCGGGTGGGAGTGACTTGCCAGCCATGTGACCAAGTGGGAGTGGCTTGCTGGCCATGTGCCTGGGTGGGCGTGGCCAACTTGTAAAATGTGGTGAAACTCACTTAATAATGCTCTTGCTTAGCAACCAAAATGTTGGCTCAGAAACTCTGGCATTTGAAGCACTCAAGTCTTAAAGCTGTCAAGTAACAAGACCCCTGCACCCCTAACCCTTTAGAAAAAAACCCCAGGGATGTTCAAACTTGACAGCTTTAAGACTTTAAGGTTTAGATAAGACTCTTAGAGGTGGGTGGGGCGATTGGTGAGCCAGCCAATCAGTGAGCAGTGGGCAGGACAAGCGTTGTGCGGACAGGTGGGGGGAGGGAACTGGAACCGGTTCCAAACGAAGAGGTTGTGGAACCTCTTCTATAGAAGTGGTTAGAACTGGCAGGAACCCACCCCTGGATTGCACTCTAAACTTAACCAGGTCAATTAACATATTTTTACAGTATGTTAAGCTTGCTTATTTTTAAGCTCGATACATTTATTTATTTAATTTTTTTGTGGCAATGTGTGTCGTGTAAAGCCAGCCTATTGAGATTTTAAATTTATAATTCAATAGGTTGTGTAAATCCAGAAAGCAATTTCAGCTATGAAAAGTATTGAAAAAAATATTGTTCTCCATTTTGGTCAGACACATTTTCATTTTATGCCTGTTATAATAAACTTCTGTTTTTTATTTCCATCATGTACAAACTAGACTAATCTCTTAAGAAAGCAATATGTATTACCATGAAGATGGTATCACAATCCACCTATATAAATATAAAACAAGCAAAATTTGGAAGGGATATTTTCAAATCGACTACATTTTCCCATTTGCAGAAATTTCCATTTTAGACTTTTGAGACATAACTGCACCCCATCTCCATTTAAACATTTTTAAAATACTGCATTTCATTTATTAGGAAAAGCAAGTTATTTCTAATATTGAAGTAAATGTTCATCTTGGAAAAAAAATAGGTTATTCCTATCTTCTTACAGAAAAATTATCTAATTTTCTGTTTCCTACAATTACTCTCTGCATTTTAGATACTTTATTGAGCAAAGCTGATTTCTAAACTCTGTGGCAAAATCATAATCAGGCCAAGATTAGTTATGTATATAGATGATATCACCTTAAAGAAGAATATAAGAAGTGGTAGTTCTTTATATCTTTATTTTTAGTAGAAGTGAAGCGTGCTGAAATGTATGAATATGAAATTTTAATTATATTAATCTTCAGAGACAAATAACACAGTTTAGGAATATACAGAAAATAAATGAAAAGGAAATTTTAGGTACACATATGAGTGAAAGAGATTTTAAAAACTGATCTATGTGTAATAAAATATACAATATTGATAGATTTCAGTCTTTAGGATTGGATTTTCACAGGTTGATTCAGGCTTGTGCATCACGGTAAGCTTCTCCTAGTAACAGCTTCTATGGTTCTGAAAGATGAGGATTGATAGTCAAAAGAACTACCTGGATTGTAGGTACAGATACCCCAGTTGCACTTCTCTCAAATTATGTCTGACCATTTCCTTTTTAGTGAGCACTTTATCCAACTATCCTGGTGCAGGTATTTTAGTAGCGAAACAAGTTTTACATCACTACAGCAATAGTCAGCTAAAGCTGTAGGATGCTATCAATCATTTGTGAGGTAAAGTGAAATTTGCAATAAAGAGGTTTATTGTTTATTTAAGCTGCTTTATAAGTCTGCCTTCTTGAAAATATGGCACTGGGTGGCTAACAGAGTTTAAAACAGCAATGCAAAAGAAAAACCAAATGAACTAATTAAAAAGAAAAAGAAAAAAAAAAGCATAAAATGTCAACCAAGGAAATCAATCAACCAGCCCTTCAAGGACTCAAATAACCTCCTGACATCCTTGCCTAGGAAAACAGGGAGGTGCCTCCAAAAGATCAGGTAGGGTCAGGGCTAACCTAATCTGACAGCTTGTCTACCTCCCAGCATTGCCTATCGTGAAACTCTAGTTGTCATTCTCTCTGAAAAATAACATATGAGAAGATTTCCCTGAGAGGAAATCCCTATGTCCGGTGCCTGACATTGAAGAAGCAGATCTACCTGGCAATATTTTATCTTGTATTCATGTAAGGTATTTGGGGTGTGATGGCTCAGGGGTGAAAGACGCTGACCTTGTCAGCTGCAAAGCTTGACAGCCTGTGTTCGAGACCAAGCACTGTGCAACGTGCTGAACATCTGTTCCTTTTCTGTTTCTTTGCCAGCATAGACGTTCCAAAGCACGCAAATGTGAGTAGATTAATAGGTACCACTTCAAAGGGAAGGTAACAGCTGCAGTGGTGTAGTGGTTAGAATGCAGTACTTCAGCTAATTCTGCTGGCTGCCGGCAGTTTGACAGCTCAAGTTTCACGGGCTCAAGGTTGACTCAGCCTTCCATCCATCCGAAGTTGGCAAAATGAGGACCCAGATTGTTGGGGGTCATTATGCTGACTGTGTAAACTGCTTAATGAGGGCTGGGAAGCACTGTGAAGAGATATATAAGTCTATGTGCTATTGCTATTGCTATTCCATGCACTTTTGGTGTATAGCCATGCTGGCTCCCTCAGCCAAGAAAAGGAGATAAGCACCCTAGAGTTGGACATGCCTGGACATGAAAGCTTTTACCTTTAATTATACACGGAAGAAAAACATACTGTATTTTTTCAGAGTATATGACGCACCTTTTTGCCTCAAAAAAGAGGGTGAAAATCTGGGTGCATCTTATACACTGAATACAGCATTTGTGGCCTCCTGAAACACCTCCCCCTTCATCAAAGTGTACGTGCAGAGGTTTTGGGAGCCCTGCAAAGTGTTCCTGGGGGCTGGGGAGGGCAAAAATGAGTAAATAATGGGCCGGGTTTTGCTCATTTCCCCCCTTCGAGCCCCCAGGAGGACTCTACAAGCCTCCTAAAGGCTATGCATGCACTTTTTTTTTTGCAAAAACGGGCCCATTTTTTGCACATTTTTGCCCCCCCCCACTAGCCCCCAGGAGCACTTTGCAGGCCTCTCAAACGCTCTGCAAGCTCCGTTTTTTACAAAAAAATGAGCTGTGCAGAGGGTTTGGAAGGTCTGCAGAGTGCAAAACCTCTTTTTAAAATTTACCTCTTCAAAATCTTGGTGCGTTTTATACTTTGAAAAATACAGTACTTGATACCAGTACGGTCTTTGACAAGGAGATCGGTATATGCGGGCAGCTAGGATGGTACTATAAAAAGAACAGAAAGCTATTCCTAATTGAGTTCAAGATTTAGTTTATATTGCTGTACTAAAATATTGTACCTTTGATAGACTGAGAATCATTTCCCAAGAATATTTCCCAAGAGAGTACAGTTTATTTCTGCAAACCACTATTTACCAGGGGTACACTCATTTTGTTCTTATTCTACTTCTCATCGCAGTCATCAAAGAAAGGCTTGTCTTACAGAATGTTTTCTCTTGTCCATTATTAATAATTAGGCAACATTTATAACAGCTACATTGCTGGGCTGGCTCTAAAGTAGCAGACAAGGATTAAAAATGTTGTTTGGATGTTTCCCTCTTTTCCTGTACTTTGACGACTTTCATATTCCTTTAGAGAATAAATGTTTTGGATATAGCACCTAATTTGTATCGTACACTAAAATGCATTGATTTTATTATTACTTTTCATTGGCTAGATAAAACTAGGACAATCCTTTAAAATTCTCCAGTGAAAAATGTTCTTTTGTGCCTTGACTAGCTGTGCTTGCCTATGACAAGTTTTCTTGTTGAATCAATAATGTTCAAAAGGATATTTCCCCCCCCCTCTGTCTATCTTAATATAAATATAGGTATTCATGGTAGAATTACTCTTATGTATTATGTATGCATGCCTGCTGCTTTTCTGCAGTTTGCTGTCCTGCCATATTTGTAATTCGTCACTCAGAAAAACACACAATGGGCAACTCTTTCCCCAACCCCTAAGGGGAGATATAAGTGATTCTGTGAGAAATGATTGTATCAGTTGCCTATTTCTTTTCCAATGGAAACTGAGATTCTAAGTCAGTTTTTCATAGAAGTGCAAGTTAAATGTAAACTTGTAAGGATAGACTGGAGACATGAGAAAGGTTTAGCTGGGAAGAGAAGCTGGGAGGGAGAAATGGGATAAAGATAAAGGTAAAGGTAGGGACATGATGGCTCAGTGGCTAAGACGCTGAGCTTGTCGATCAGAAGGTCGGCAGTTCAGTGGTTCGAATCCCTAGTGCCGCATAACGGAGTGAGCTCCCGTTACTTGTCCCAGCTTCTGCCAATCTAGTAATTCGAAAGCATGTAAAAATGCAAGTAGAAAAATAGGAACTACCTTTGATAGGAAGGTAACAGCATTCCATGTGCCTTCGGTGTTTAGCAATGCTAGTCACATTACCATTATGTCTTTGGACAGCGTTAGCTCATCGGCTTTGAAATGGAGATGAGCACCAACCCAGGACTAGACTCAGGAACGACATATGTGCAAGTGGAACCTTTAACTTTACCTCAAATACCTCCTGCCCAAATATCACACATCAGAAAACTTATTTTCTATCACGTTGGAGTGAAGGACCAGATTAACCGTCTTAAATTGCAAAATATAAAGTCCAATTATTATTTTTTCAAAAATTAAATAGTATGAATACTTATTGCTGGTTTCTTTAATGTCTACAAGAATGTTAGGTTCTTCTGGAGATACTTCAGTTTAGATGTTTTCTTCTCACCAAGAGATTGAATGAAATGCTCCTTCTTAATCTATGAATTGCTTAGAATTTCAGTGTAATGCCTGAAAATGAGAATTTTCTCTTCTCTAATTTTCTCTTACCTTTGAAAGGTTGTCTATCACCAAATTGTTCCCTTGGGGCAAATATTCTTTGAATTTGACTTTATAGTTCCACCTAAAAGTCCCTCTACTATGTGATCCTAGTCTCAGTTCCTGGATTTGTACCTTTTTAGCTATCTCCCTCCATTTCACAGATGCCCTTTCCCTTAAATGACCCCTAATGTCTACTAAAAATACATTCACTGCTTGTCCACTATCTTCATACTCTGACACATAGTTCTCATCGGTGTTCAACTATATGTATAATTACATTAATTGATATAATGGATAGGTAATCATTGCTCTTATATTTGTAGTGTTTGCTGCCAAGTCAAATGTTCTGATTTTGTCTTTCTGAAGAAGAGCCAGAAGATAAATTTAAAACAGTAGGCCTTTTTATCCACATTCTTCATGGAATGGTATCATCAAATTATTATAATAAAAAAATTGAAGGACAGTTTATAGTCCTCTTTATTCCACACATTTTTTAGTTATTTTTCCACTATTAGCTGCTCAGGTCTCAGGAGGAAACAGATTGAGGGATTCCAACATTTACATGTGGGCAGGAAGCCCCAGTTAATCAATTAAATGGAAGGAAAGTTTATATCAGAACTAGATATTGTATTATTAAAGACCTCTAGCCTATGGGCATCCATTAAAAGGGGCATAATCATTCCACTGATACAATACATGGAGGGAAGTATGCAGTGGAGTACCCCAAGGCTCTGTTTTAGGCCCAGTACTCTTCAACATCTTCATCAATGATTTGGATGAGGGAATAAATGGGGAACTCATCAAATTTGCAGATGATACCAAGCTGGCAGGAATAGCCAACACTCCAGAAGATAGGCTTAAGATACAGAAGGATCTTGACAAACTTGAACATTGGGCATTATCTAATAAAATGAAATTCAATGGTGAAAAGAGTAAGGTTCTACATTTAGGCAACAAAAACGGAATGCACAGGTACAGTATAGGTGATACCTTACTCAGTAGTAGTAACTGTGAAAGGGATCTTGGAGTCCTAGTGGACAACCATTTAAATATGAGCCAGCAGTGTGCAGCAGCTGCCAAAAAAGCCAACACAGTTCTAGGCTGCATCAACAGAGGGATAGAATCAAGATCACGTGAAGTGTTAATACCACTTTATAATGCCTTGGTAAGGCCACACTTGGAATACTGCATTCAGTTCTGGTCGCCACGATGTAAAAAAGATGTGGAGACTCTAGAAAGAGTGCAGAGAAGAGCAACAAAGATGATTAGGGGACTGGAGACTAAAACATATGAAGAACGGTTGCAGGAACTGGGTATGTTTAGCTTAAGAGAAAGAAGGACTAGGGGAGACATGATAGCATTATTCCAATATCTCAGAGGTTGCCACAAAGAAGAGGGAGTCAAACTATTCTCCAAAGCACCTGAGGGTAGAACAAGAAGCAATGGGTGGAAACTAATCAAGGAGAGAAGCAACTTAGAACTGAGTAGAAATTTCCTGACAGTGAGAACAATTAATCAGTGGAACAGCTTGCCTCCAGAAGTTGTGAATGCCCCAACACTGGAAGTATTTAAGAAGATGTTGGATAGCTATTTGTCTGAAACGGTATAGGGTTTCCTGCCTAGGCAGGGGGTTGGACTAGAAGACCTCCAAGGTCCCTTCCAACTCTACTATTGTATTGTATTATTGTATTGTAATACAATACAATACAATACAATACAATACAATACAATACAATAGTAGAGTTGGAAGGGACCTTGGAGGTCTTCTAGTCCAACCCCCTGCCTAGGCAGGAAACCCTATACCATTTCAGACAGATGGCTATCCAACATCTTCTTAAAGACTTCCAGTTTTGGGGCATTCACAACTTCTGGAGGCAAGCTGTTCCACTGATTAATTGTTCTAACTCTCAGGAAGTTTCTCCTCAGTTCTAATTTGCTTCTCTCCTTGATTAGTTTCCACCCATTGCTTCTTGTTCTGCCCTCAGGTGCCTTGGAAAACAGTTTGACTCCCTCTTCTTTGTGGCAACCCCTGAGATATTGGAACAATGCTATCAGGTCTCCCCTAGTCCTTCTTTCTCTTAAGCTAAACATACCCAGTTCCTGCAACCGTTCTTCATATGTTTTAGTCTCCAGTCCCCTAATCATCTTTGTTGCTCTTCTCTGCACTCTTTCTAGAGTCTCCACATCTTTTTTACATTGTGGTGACCAGAACTGAATGCAGTATTCCAAGTGTGGCCTTACCAAGGCATTATAAAGTGGTATTAACACTTCACGTGATCTTGATTCTATCCCTCTGTTGATGCAGCCTAGAACTGTGTTGGCTTTTTTGGCAGCTGCTGCACACTGCTGGCTCATATTTAAATGGTTGTCCACTAGGACTCCAAGATCCCTCTCATAGTTACTACTATTGAGCACGGTACCACCTAAACTGTACCTGTGCATTCCGTTTTTGTTGCCTAAATGTAGAACCTTACTCTTTTCACCATTGAATTTCATTTTATTAGATAGTGCCCAATGTTCAAGTTTGTCAAGATCCTTCTGTATCTTTATCCTATCTTCTGGAGTGTTGGCTATTCCTGCCAGTTTGGTCTCATCTGCAAATTTGACGAGTTCCCCATTTATTCCCTCATCCAAATCATTGATGAAGATGTTGAAGAGTACTGGGCCTAAAACAGAGCCTTGGGGTACTCCACTGCATATCTCCCTCCATGTAGATGCAGTTCCATTGAGGACTACACGTTGAGTGCGGTTGGTCAGCCAGTTACGAATCCATCTGGTGGTGTTGCTGTCCAACCCACATTCTTCTACTTTATCTAGTAGTAGGTTATGGTCTACCTTATCAAAAGCCCTACTGAAGTCCAAGTAAACTATATCGACGGCATTCCTCTGGTCCACTAATTTTGTCACATTATCAAAGAATGGAATAAGATTAGTCTGGCATGATCTGTTTTTGACAAATCCATGTTGCCTTTTGGCTATTACTTTGTTTGCTTCTAGGTGTACGCAAATTCGTTGCTTGATTATTTTTTCCAGAATCTTTCCTGGTATTGAGGTTAGGCTGATAGGTCTGTAGTTTCCTGGATCTAATTTTTTCCCTTTTTTGAAGATGGGAACCACATCAGCTCTTTTCCAGTCCTCTGGTAGTTCCTCGGTGTTCCAGGATCTCTGAAAGATATAATTCAGTGGTTCTGAGATCTCGTTTGCTAGTTCCTTCAGAACCCTGGGGTGTAATCCATCCGGTCCTGGTGATTTGAACTCGTCTAGGGTAGACAGGTGCTCACTTACCATTTTCTTCCCTATTTCAATTTGTGTTCCTAATCTGATTTTTGTGGTGCTGCTTTTGATAGGTTGGACTGTTTTATCCCTTTGTGTAAAGACAGATGCAAAACATGAGTTAAATAGTTCTGCTTTCTCCCTGTTGCTTGTCACCTTCTTGCCACTTTCTCCTAGCAATGGACCAATTGTTTCCTTAACTTTTTTCTTGTTTTTAACATGTTGGAAGAAGCTTTTTTTGTTAATTTTTACTTTTGTGGCAAGCCTTTCTTCATTGTGAGCCTTTGCTTTCCTCACTTCATCTTTACAGGCTCGGGCTATTTGCTGATATTCTGCCTTAGTTATGTCCCCCCTCCTTCCACTTTTTATACTTACCATTTTTGTCTTTCAGTTTGTCAGAGAGTTCTTTATGCAGCCATGCTGGTTTCTTTTGGGAGCTGTTATTTTTCTTCTTCATTGGTATTGTGCTAGACTGGGCTTTTGTAATCTCATTTTTCAAAATTTCCCAAGCTTCTTGAGTTGTTTTACCCTTGAGGATTCTCATCCATGGAATTTTTCCCGAGCTCTCCCTAAGTTTATTGAAATTAGCTTTCTTAAAGTCCAAGACTCTAGTTTCACTTTGTTCTACTACTTGTGTTTGCATAATGTTGAATTCCAATATTGCATGGTCACTTGCCCCCAGGGTTCCTATGGCTTCAACACCTTCTATCATTTCCTCTCTGTTAGTTAGAATTAAGTCCAATATGGCTGATCCCCTTGTTCCCTTCTGTACTTTTTGGAAAACAAAGTTGTCTGCTAGGTTTGTTAGGAACCTGTTGGATCTTCCACTTGGTGAAGAGTTTGTTTCCCAGTTGATGTCAGGGTAGTTAAAATCCCCCACTACTATTGTGGTGTGCTTCCTACATATCTTAGTTAGCTGACTAGCAAAAAGTTCATCTACTTCCTCTGCTTGGTTGGGTGGCCTGTAGTATAGACCTATGGCAATGTGATTTCCCCCACAACCTTTAATATTGACCCAATACTGATAATTCTTCTCAAGTTATTAAGCTTGGTGAACAGCTGGTTTTGTGTAACTGATAACACTTATTGGAACTTGAGCTCCAAGTCAGGAAGTTGTAACCTGTCAAACATCAGGAAAACCAGAAGATCCCGGCAGTTCAAATGGGCATAAAGATTTATTGCAAACTTGAGCTCTCTACAAGAATCTGAACTACTAATATTTCCCGCAGATAAGAGTTAATGGAATTCAAGGTGGGTTGATCTTAGATCTCTTATGGACATGAAGGGACTTCATGTCCATAATGGGGCATCTGACCCCTCCCTCAGGCTAACCTTGATCCTTTCCTACATCACCTTTCTAATGTAGCCTGCCCCATTCTGGCCCCTTGCAAGTGCGTTGAATGCAGTCTCTCATTCCAGATGGATAGAACTGATGGAAAATAAATGAATTCTCAGCAATTTAAGTTAAAGGTAATTCTGACCTCCCTGGAGATGACAGCTTTGGAAGCGTTTTATAATCCCAAACTATTTTCTTTGGAAGGGGCAGAAGCCACAATTGTTGAGTCATCAGTTGGGTGATATTGGCACTTTTCCCCCTCAAGAGTTGGGAGAGAAATGTTTAGGACTCAGTTGACTGTTTATCTTGCAGTCACATTCCATTTCTCACTTCAAACTGGAAGAAAAGAAGTGAGAAGGCAACAGTCATTCAAAAACACAAGAGTTACATGAGGGTTGAAGAGAAAAGAGATAGGTTTTTTTTTTTTGGTTGTATCACAGTTTAAATGTCTCAGACAGCAAGTGATGGGGGGGGGGACTCTGAGACTCTATACATTCTCATGATAGTGATGGGATTTATGTGGGAGAAAGAAAAACATATTTGTTGGTTGAATGTACTGCTGTGCATATCTTTGTACTTGAGAGTAAAATTAAAAATAATGTGTAACATTCAATTAATAAAAAAGTGTTTGAATTTAAAATGAGAGAAGAACCCTACTATAAGTGTGAAGGACCTTTACCTTTTGCTCCTTGCTAAGGGACTAATCTGGATAAGAGTTTCATGGATTGAAATAAGGTTTATTTTTGTATCAATGGAAGTTTTCCTTCTAAGGCAGTGATAGCAAACCTTTTCAGCACTTGAGTGCCGAAAAGGGTGCACACTTTGTGCGCTTCGCGCACTCATCTAGGTTGCAACCCAGAATAGGAGCTGCTCAGGGGGCATGCGCATGCCAGAACATGAACTTCCAGTTTCTGGCACGCGGATGTGCAATGACAAGCTAGTCTTATGGTTTCTGGCAGGCATGCACACGCAACAATCAGCTGGCTGACATGCATGTTCATGCCAGAAAACGGAAGACCAGCTCCTCCAGTTTCCAGCACTGCTGCACACACAAAGGCCAGCTGATTGTCGCACGTGCATGAGCGCCAGAAACCCAGAAGAGGAATGGGTGATGTGCGTGCCAGGTGACATGGCTCCACGTGCCACTTTGGGCATGCATGCCATAGGTTCGCCATCACGGTTCTAAGGCATATAAAGAGATTTTGAGAATCCAGTGCAGACCCAGGGGACCACAGGGGCAAAATTTAAAGCCATGATTACCTTCTTCTATCAGGATCTCGATCTACTGCAGAAGCAGGGAGTCACTCCTCCCTATTTACTTTACAGAAAAGAAGAAGAAGAAAAAGAAACACATTAAATATAATAAATCTAAATCTTTCCTCTAAACACAACATATCATTTTTTGTTTTCTCTTTGTTTTGTTTTCATGCCTTCGAGTCCAATTTTAGTTTTGGTGACTACCTGGACACATCCCTACAGTTTTCTTGGCAAAGTTTTTCAGAAGTGGTTTGCCATTGCTTCCTTCCAGGGGCTGAGTGAGAGTGACTGGACAAAAGGTCACCTAGCTGGCTATGTACCTAAGGCAGAAATAGAACTCACAGAAGTCCTGTGTTTCTAGCATGGTGCCTTAACTTTCACTTCTTGTAATTTTATACAATTGGTTTCAGATCTTGTTTTCTGGGGCAGAGAAGAGAGAATATGTCTGCTCCCTAAACTATAGTAAAATCTATACAGACAGAGATATTAAAGACTGTGGGGCATCTTATTTCCCCACAGTGACTTTTGCTGTCTAAAAAACTTATATCAGCACTCCAAGGTAAAATAGTTGATCTGTCATAACAATACATTCAACCTCTCTGTCAAACTTCCCTTACAATGGATAACTTCAACTTTTGGTAAATACCAACTTCCTCATTATGCTAAATGAAAAGGATTATCTGGGGGTTTTTTTAATTGCTGAACTGCCCAGCAACTCATGAACTGCCCCCTTTTTTAAATATCATAACATATGTTTTAAAAGGATGAGACACTAACACATGGTTGTAAATCTGCTATTCTGAACTTTTTGTCCTGTCCCTCCTATGGATACTCCTGAAGCCAGAATAATTATAAGAATCTGCTGTTAATTTTGATTTTCAACTTTTCCCTGTCCAGGCTGGTCTAAATCAGAAAGATATTTCAAAATCTGCTATATATATATATATTATCTATCTATCTATCTATCTATCTATCTATCTATCTATCTATCTATCTATCTATCTATCTATCTATCTATCTATCTACATTTGTGTTACAATCCCTGGAATAGTCTTCCTTTATTTATTTATCAGCACAAATACAACATATATATATGTTGTATACACACACACACACACACACACACACACACACACACACACACACACACACACACACACACACACACACACACACACACACACACACACACACACACACACACACACACACACACACACACACACACATATATATATATATATATATATATATATATATATATATATATATATATATATATATATATATATGGTTTTTAACACCCGTGGCTTGGGGAGCAATCTAGCAGCTGGTCCTTCTGACTAAACATATGCCTTTCCTTCCTTGTGAAACAGCAGGAGAAGAAATAAGTGCAAGATGTCACACAAATTTGTTGGAGAATAAAGCTCATCACTGCAGGAGCAAATAATCACATTAGGGAAATTTCTTATATGAAATTTAATTACGTGGAAGTCTTTGGGGCCAATGTTATATTCTAAACAAGGTTATTGGAAAAGCACAGTAATTGGATTGATAGAAAGCAACCATTTTGGCTTTTTCCGCATGATGCTTTAGAATATGTACAAAATTTGAATGCTAGCATAACCTATGTAATAAATACCTGGTCTATATTTAGATTTTTTTTCCTCCTTCCCAGAGGAGATGTGAATGTTCATAAGACAGCTTCATTGAAAAAGGTTTTGACAGAAGGAATCCTTAGAGATTGTTCACTGAGGCAACAGTCAAAGTCAAGGTCAAACTTTCAATCAGGCTCATTGCACACAAAATTAAAATTAGGAACTTTTTTTCCCCCAGAAAGCTTATTGCACCCTTGTAAAATAATTTGGTGGGATCCTGGCATTTTAGCCATTCTGTCCTGCAATTATTTCAACCTGACTCTACTGTGTGATGGGAGCCAAAGATGATTATTAGTAATTTTTTGGTGCCAAATGTAT